>NC_073269.2:11027500-11366666 GCF_029289425.2 Pan paniscus
GATTGTGTTTAAGCAATTCAATACTATGTTCCTGATTTTGAGATGCTAAGTGGTATTGCACAGATGTCATTTTATCCAGTGTGTGCAACAGACCCATGAAGTTTATAGAGCATACCCTTGTATAGCTTCAGGTGCTAGAATTAAAATTGATCTGTTATCACACACACACACACACACACACACACACACACACACAATCAGCCATGTGGACTCAAACTCCAGGTCCATCCCAGGGGATCCAGGCACCAGGTCAGCCCCTGTGGAACCAGGTGCCAAGCCTCCTCTCTTGCTGAAATAGGCACCAGGCAATCCCTCTCAAGGACTCCAGCAAGAAGTCCACCAGCAACTCCCCACCAAACAGGCTGCCTAGAATCTCTAGATAGGCTGACTGGCAAAGTGCTTTTCCTGCTAAAGCCAGTATGTAAAGAACTGACTACTTCAAATGCACAGACACTAATGCAAGGCCATAAGGATCATGAATAATCAGAGAAACATGACATCACCAAAAGAACAAAATAAAGTACGAGAAACTGACACAAAAGAAGTGGACATCAACGAACTCCAGATGAAAAATTCAAAATAATCATCTTAAAGAAGCTCAGTGAATTATAAGAGAACACAGAGAGACAACTGAATGGGAAACAAAACATAACGAAATGACAAATTCAACAAAGAGATAGAACCTATTTTTAAAAAAGGACTAAAAAGAAATTCTGGAGCTGAAGAAAACAAGGACTGAACTGAAAGTCTCCATGAAGAGCTTCAACAGCAGATGTGATCAAGAAGAAGAAAGAATCAGTGAGCTCAAATGCAGGACATTTGAAATTATCCATTCAAAGGAGCAAACATAAAAAAGAATAAATAATACTGAAAAAGCTCAATAGGCTTATGAGATACCATTAAGTGAACCAATATATGCATTATGTAAGTGCTCCAAAAGGAGCAGGAAAGGTGAAAAGGAGAGAAAACATATTTACAAAAACAATGATAGAAAAATTTTGAGGCCAGCCGTCATGGCTCATGCCTGTAATTCCAGCACTTTGCGGGGCTGAGGCAGGTGGGTCACTTGAGGTCAGGAGTGTGAGACCAGCCTGGCCAACACGGTGAAACCCTGTCTCTACTAAAAATACAGAAATGAGCTGGAGTGGTGGTGCACACCAATAGTCCCAGGTACTTGGGAGACTGAGGCATAAGAATCACTTGAACTTGGGACGTGGAGGTTGCAGTGAGCCAAGATTGTTCCACTGCACTCCAGCCGGAGCAACAGAATGAAACTCTATCTCAAACAAAAACAAAAACAAGCCCCCCCAAAATTTCCAAATCTGGAAAAGGAAAAATGAATATGAAGATCCATGAAGCCCCCAAAACCCCAAATAGGGTTAAGGTATAGAGAACGTCACTGAGACACATTGTAATAAAATTCTCAAAAATCAGAGATAAAAAGAATTTGAAAGCAGCAAGAGAAAAGCAACTCATCATATACAACAGAACCTCTATTCAAGTATTAGAGATTCCTCAGCAGAAACATTCCAGGCCAGGAGAAAGTGGGATGATGTATTCCAAGTGCCAAAAGAGAACAAAAACAACTGTCAATCAAGAATACTATAACAGCAAAGCTATCCTTTAGAAATAAAAATAAGTAAATAAAAACTTTCCCTGATAAACAAAAACTGAGGGAGTTCCTCACCACTTGACCTGCATGACAAGAAATGCTAAAGGAAATTCTTCAGTTTGAAACAAAAGAATGCCAAATAAAAATATGAAAACAGGCCAGGTGTGGTGGCTCATGCCTGTAATCCCAGCACTTTGGGAGGCCGAGGCGGGCAGATCACCTGAGGTCGGGAGTTCGAGACTAGCCTGACCAACATGGAGAAACTCCGTCTCTACTAAAAATACAAAATTAGCTGGGTGTGGTGGCACATGTCTGTAATCCCAGCTACCCGGGAGGCTGAGGCAGGAGAATTGCTTGAACCTGGGAGGCAGAGGTTGTGGTGAGCCGAGATCGTGCCATTGCACTCCAGCCTGGGTAACAAGAGTGAAACTCCATCTCATTAAAAAAAAAAAAAAAAAGTAAAAGTATAAAACTCACTGTAAAGGTAAATATAGAGTCAAATTCAGAATGCTTTAATACTGTAATGGTGTGTACAGATCATTTTAAACTGTAGAATAAAAAGCAAAAATATTTAAAAACTATACAGTAATTTGTTAATGGATACAAAATATTAAAATATATAAAATGTAACATTAATAAGATAACATATAAGAAGGAAGTAAAAGTGTAGAGTTTTTTATGTGATCAAAATTAAGTTGCTAGCAGCTTAAGATGAACTGTTATAACTATAAGATGCTTATGTAAACCTCATGGTAACCACAGAGAAAAAACCTGCAGTAGATACACAAAAGAGAGACAGAAAGAATCAAAGCTTATCACTACCCCAAATCGTCAAATCACAAAAGACATTAAGAGAGGAAGAAAGAAATGAAGGAACTACAAAAACAGTCAGAAAATGATATGGAAAACAGAAACAGTAATTACCTATCAATAATTATTTCAAATGTATGTGGATTAAATTCTCCAACCAAAATATGTAAAGTGGCTGAATGGATTAAAAAACAAGAGCCATCTATATGCTGCTTACAAGAGACTAATTTTACTTTTAAGGACATATATGGGCTGAAAGTAAAAGGATGGAAAAAGATATACCATGCAAATGGTAGCCAAAAGAGAGAAGGGGTAACTGTATTTATATCAGACAAGATTAGCTTTTAGTAAAAAACTGTCACAAGAGACAAAGGAGGTCATTATATAGTAATAAAGAGGTCAATTCATAAAGATGATCTGCCAATTATAAATATATTTGCATCCAACATTGGAGTTTCTATTATATAAGCAAATATTAACAGATGGGAAGAGAGAGATGGATAGCAATACATACTAATAGAGGAATTTGATACCCCACTCTCTATGATAGATAGAACATCCAGACAGAAAATGAATAAGGAAACAGTAGACTTGAATAACACTGCAGACCAAAGGACCTTGCAGACATATATAGAACATTTCATCAAACAGCAGCAGAATACACATTTTTCCTTCAAATACACATGGAACATTCTCTAGGACAGATCAAGGGTTAGGGTCACAAAATAGGTCTTCACAAGTTTAAGAAGACTGAAATCGTATCAAGTATGTTTTCTCACCACAATGATACGAAACTAGAAATCAAAATAGGAAGAAAATTAGAAAATGCACTCATATATGAAAATTAAACAACACATTCCTGAACAATAAATGAGTCAAAGAAGAAATAAAAAGAGAAATAAAAGAGTAGCTTGACAATACAAAAATGGAGAAAGACCGTATCAAAATTTATGGGAGGTAGCAACAGCAGTTTTAAGAGTGAAGTTTATAGCAATAAATGCCTACATTAAGAAAAGAGAGGCCAGGCACGGGTGGCTCACGCCTGTAATCCCAGCACTTTGGGAGGCCTAGGTGGGTGGATCATGAGGTCAGGAGTTTGAGACCAGCCTGGCCAATATGGTGAAACCCTGTCTCTAATAAAATACAAAAATTATCTGGGGGTAATGGCATGCACCTGTAGTCCCAGCTACTTGGGAGGCTGAGGCAGAAGAATTGCTTGAACCCGGGAGGCGGAGGTTGCAGTGAGCTGAGATCATGCCACTGCACTCCAGCCTGGGCGACAGAGTGAGACTCCATCTCACAAAAAAAAAAAAAAAAAAAAGAGAGAGAGAGAGAAAGAGAGAGAAAAGAAAGATCTCAAATAAACAACCTAAGTTTATACTTCAAGGAAATAGACAAATTAAGCAAAAGTTAGTAGAGAAAGAAAATAATGGAGCAATAAATAAATAAAATCGAGACTACAAATGCAATAGAAAAGATCAATGAAACTAAGAGCTGGTTTTATAAAAAGATAAACAAAATTGACAAAACTTTAGCTAGACTAAGAAAAAAGAGAGGAGACTCAAAATCAGAAATGAGAGGACACATTACAACTGATACTACTGAAATACAAAGGATTATAAGAGACTATTATGCACAGTTATACACCAACAGATTGGGTAGCCTAGAAGAAATGATAAATTCCTAGAAACACAAACCTACCAAGTCTGAATCATGAAGAAATTAAAAAAGATCTGAACAGACCAATAATAAATTAGGAGATTGAATCAGTAATCAAAAGTGCTCCAACAAAGACAAGTCTGTGGCCAGGTGGCTTCACTGGTGAATTTCACTAACCTTTAAAAGAAAAATTAACACTAATCTTCTCAAACTATTCAAAAAATTGAAGAGGTGGGAATATTATCAAACTAATTTTACAAGGACAGTATTACTCTGATACCAAAGCCAGAAAAGGCACTAGAAGAAAAGAAAATTACAGGCTAATATCCCTTAGAAACACAAATGCAAAATTCTCAACAAAGTACTAGCAAACCTAATTCAACAGCACATTAAGAGGCTCATTCACCATGATCAAGTGGGATTTATCCCTAGGATGCAGGGATGGTTCCAAATACAGAGATTAATAAATATAATATACCATATTAACAGAATGAAGGATAAAAATTATATTATCATCTCACTAGATGCAGAAAATCATTTGACACAATTCAACATCCTTTCACGATAAAAGCTAGCAACAAGGTAGGTATAGAAGGAAGGTATCTTAACATAATAAAGGCCATATATGATAAGCCCACAGCTAACATCATACTCAGTGGTGGACAAATGAGTCCACTCTCACCACTTCTATTCAAAATAGTACTGAAAGTTTTAGGCAGAGCATTTGGGTAAGGGAAAGAAAGAAAAGAAATTTAAATTGGAAAGGAAGAGGTAAAACTACCTCTGTTTGTAGATGTCATAATCTTATGTATAGATTTTTTTTTTTTTTAGATGGAGTTTCGCTCTTGTTGCCCAGGCTGGAGTGCAATGGCATGATCTTGGCTCACTGCAACCTCCACCTCCTTGGTTCAAGTGATTCTCCTGCCTCAGTCTCCCGAGTAGCTGGGATTACAGGCATGCGCCACCACGCCGACTAATTTTGTATTTTTAGTAGAGACCGGGTTTCTCCACATTGGTCAGGGTGGTCTTGAACTCCTGACCTCAATGATCCGCCTGTTTCGGTCTCCCAAAGTGCTGGGATTACAGGTGTGAGCCATTGCACCCTACCTAGAGAATCTTACAGATGCCACAAACAAACCTCTTAGAATTAATAAACAAATTCAATTGCAAGATACAACATCAACGTAGACAATTCAGTGTGTTTCTGCGCACTGACAACAATCTATCTGAAAAAATAATCAATAAAGCAATCCCATTTAAAATAGAATAAAAAATGCTCAGGAATTAATTTATCCAAGGAAGTAAAAGATCCGTTTACAAAAAAAAAAAATGATCAAAGAAATTGTAGAAGACACAAATGAATGAAAAGATATCCCATGTTCATGGTTGAAGGAATTAATATTGTTAAAATGTCCATGCTACACAAAGTGATCCACAGATTCTATGCAAATCCCTATCAAAATTTCAGGGGTATTTTTCATAGAAATAGAAACAAAATTCTAAAATTTAACCACAAAAGACTTTGAATAATAAACATAATTCAGCAAGAAAAACAAAGCTGAAGGCATCAGTTCTGGATTTCAAACTATATTACAAATCTATAGTAATCAAGACAATATGTTACTGGAATGACAGCAGACACACAGACCAATGGAACAGAATAAAAAGTCCAGAAGTAAACTCACACATGTACGGTCAATGAATTTCAGACAAAAGTGCTGAGGACACACAATGGGAAAAGGAGAGCTCTTTGATAAATGGTGCTGGGAAAAATAGATATCCACATGCAGAAGAATGAAATTAGACCCTCATCTTGTTACTGAAACACCAGGGATATATGGTCTAGGTCTGCTGCTTGCCACACAGAAAGCCAATGGCTGAGGTAATGAGTATTGCCAGGGAAGAAGGCTTTAATTGGGTGCTGCAGCTGAGGAGGTGGGAGATCAGTCTTGAATCCATCCCCTTGACTGACTAAAATTAGGGGTTTATGTAGCTGGGAAGAAATGTAATGATGTGTGGGAAAATGGGAACTTGGGAGGCATAAGGAAGCAATCATGATGAATGAGGGGTCTGGATGTGATGATCTGGTGAGTTTCAGTTCTTTGATATTTTTTGAGATGCCTGGGTTGGGGTGGGGAGGTTCCTTTTGAAGAAGAAGAAATTCAGATAAAACAAACATAAGTTTCAAGGTTTAAGACTGGAAGTGTCGATTTCTATTTATCAAAAACAAAACAATCTATGGGACTATTGGGTCAGTTTCAGTCCCCTCTATTTATCAATTTTTTTAATCATGGGGAATCTGACCATTGATCTTTCTGGCTGCTTCATGCTGAGGAGGTGACCATGTGGCCACCTTCTGAAACACAATCATTCTCTGTCCAGCCACCACTGCCCCCACCAAAGACAAGTCAAAGCAGGATGAACCTACCTGCAAAATAAGCTTCAGTCCATGGCTGGGCATGGTGGCTTCTGCCTGTAATCCCAGCAGTTTGGGAGGCCAAGGCAGGTGGATCACTTGAGGCCAGGAGTTGGAGACCCAGGAGATGGAGGTTGCAGTGAGCCAGTCTGGGTGACAGAGTGAGACTCTGTCTAAAAAATAAAAAATAAAAAAGCTTTGGTCCCATACACTTGGCCTGATTACCCCCATAAAGTGCAGCAAAAATCATTGTCCACATAGATCCTTCTAAATTGGCCTTGCTGGAACCTCACACTGTGTTCCATTATAAAAGAAAATAGGTTCTTACTGAAATTATGCCAACAAACACATTCACATATCAGAATTTTAGGAATCTCATACAATCCTAGAACATATATTAACAACTCATCTATATAAATATAACCCTAAGGGCCAGGCGTGGTGGCTCACGCCTGTAATCCCAGCACTTTGGGAGGCCGAGGCAGGCGGATCACGAGGTCAGGAGTTTGAGACCAGCCTGGCCAGTATGGTGAAACCCTGTCTCTACCAAAAATACAAAAATTAGCCAGGTGTGGTGGCACGTGCCTGTTAATCCCAGCTACTTGAGAGGCTGAGGCAGGAGGACTGCTTGAACCTGGAGGCAGAGGTTGCAGTGAGCTGAGATCGGGCCACTGCACTCCAGCCTGGGCGACAAGAATGAAATTCTGTCTCAAAAAAGAAAAAGAAAAAAAGGAAAAAACAAGTCATTTATTTAGCCAAAATGATAAAACAAAAATATTTACCTTTTAATAGGAGACGCAGTTTCTCAAACAATAAGACAGCATGAGACCAAACAAATCTGTCCCTCTCCACTCCATTTTTTCCCTCCAGTTTACTTAAAAGATAAACAAAACTATTTTCTCTCTTATTAATATTATACAAATTTTGTTCAAAAGAGAAAACCCAAATTTTACCTTTATATGGTGTATTTATTAATGTTAAAGCTAATTTTAATAAAACTTTATGAATAAATCTATCTAATTTTCATTGGTTTGACCATAGGGTAAGATTTGGATAAACTTTTTATAAGCTTTCATGATTTTCTATTAAAAAGAACAGATCAATGCTCCACAAAAACCCTTACTCCTGACACATGGGCTCAGACCCTCACCTTGCATCAGTGTGCTTTTGATATTAACGTTTAATTTATAAGAAAAACTCTGAACTAATTTTATCCCTCAAAATTGGCCCTTATAATCTCGCACACCCACCTCGTCCGTGATAGTTCCTGGGCCTAGAGGGATTGAATAGTTTTGGGTTTTTTTCTTTTTTTTTTTTTTGAGACAGAGTCTCGCTCTGTTGCCAGGCTAGAGTGCAGTGGCACGATATTGGCTCATTGCAACCTCTGCCTCCCCAGTTCAAGCGATTCTCCTACCTCAGCCTCCTGAATAGCTGGGACTACAGGCACCCGCCACCACTCCTGGCTAATTTTTGTATTTTTAGTAGAGACGAGATTTAACCATGTTGGCCAGGATGGTCTCGATCTCTTGCCCTCGTGATCCGCCCGCCTCAGCCTCCCAAAGTGCTAGGATTACGGGTGTGAGCCACCGCACCTGGCTGAATAGTTTTAATTTCTAGCCCTGTGTCTCATGAAAACAGTTCATTTTGTTTGTCATTTTTCCCTGGATCTGAAGACAAGACTTCCACTGGTTTTGATGTTCAAGACTTAGCAGGGGTCAGTGCCTTTTTCAGACCCAGGAGTCAAAGTTGTGAAACTTAACAGCACAAGGATTAGTTAATAGGGTATTTATACTACCAAAAGGCCTGTCATTCTAACATGCCACACATTGAAACGCTGTGATTTGGTGTCTAGGAGTTACTGCTTGCAGCTCTTCAAACCACTGTATTAAAGTAATCAGGTTACTCATTGCATATGTCCAATTGCTAGCATTCTAGTGACAGAACTGTGACCAAAAGCATAAAAAATGTGGTAGGTGCTAAGTCAAACTTATCAAAGTAAGACAACTACCTTTTTTCCCCATCATTAAAAAAAAAAATAGTAAATGCAGGCCAGGCATGGTGGCTCATGCCTGTATTCCCAGCACTTTGGGAGGCTGAGGCAGGCAGATCACTTGAAGTCAGGAGTTCGAGACCAGCCTGGACAACATGGTGCAACCCCATCTGTACTAAAAATACAAAAATTAGCTGGGTGTGGTAGCAGGTGCATGTAATGCCAGCTACTTGGGTGGCTGAGGCAGGAGAATCGTTTGAACCTGGGAGGTGGAGGTTGCAGTGAGCCAAGATCACACCACTGTACTCCAGCCTGGGTGACAGAGTGAGGCTGTCTCAAAAAAAAAAAAAAAAAAAAAGTAAATGCAAATATCAGCTATGAAAATTCAATATGAGGAAAATATTATCCTTTAAGTTAAATTTTATACTATAAAATCCTTTCACTTAAATATTATATAAAAACACAGGGAAAAAGTAAGAATAAGCTGACAATAATTTCTTTTCAGCTAATTTTAAAAGAGCATCATTACACATTTTCAAGATTGGTTTCTAGATACAGTACTGACAACTGATTAGGTAATTCACCACTAGACTCTTCAAACCAGTGGCAACACTTGTACATATTTTGTTTTCAAGTACACACAGGAAGGCCCATCAGTGATAAATGGCTTGAAATAAAAAATCACTAGAATGTCTTACAATTTTTTAATTGCTACTTAATCCAAGTGAACATCACTTAATTTTAATAATGGTCAACACAACCAAATTTGTGTGAGAGAAATCTCAATCAGTATAATTGTTTCAAGGACAAGGCCAATCTTTTCTGAACATTAAAACTTTGTGCTTGCCAAGCATGGTGGCTCACGCCTATAATCCCAGCACTTTGGGAGGCCAAGGCAGGTGGATCACCTGAGGTCAGGAGTTCGAGACCAGCCTGACCGAAATGGGTGAAACCCCGTCTCTACTAAAAATATAAAAACTAGCTGGGCATAGTGGCAGCAGCCTATAATCCCAGCTACTCAGGAGGCTGAAGTAGGAGAATTGCTTGAACCCGGGAGGTGGAGGCTGTAGTGAGCTGAGATCGCACCATTGCATTCCAGCCTGGGCAACAGAGTGAGACTCTGTCTCAAACAAACAAACAAACAAACAAACAAAAAACAGAAAACAAAAACTTTGTACCCATATGACAGCTTTTTCCCATTACCTAAAGGAAAAGATCTGAAACCAACTCAAATTATTGATTGAATTGAAATATATTGGAAATAAATACCATTTAAACATTTTTATTCTCACTTTTTCAGATAACACAATAAATAATGTACTATTTCTGCTCAGAACTTGCAAAAATAAGTCTTTCATTTAGTAATTGCAAAAACCACAGTACTTATAACTGTCTACATCACAGAGGCAAGCAAAACCAATGAAATTTTAAATAACTGTCATGTCTATCAATTTTTGCAGGGTTGGCAAAGGTAGCTTACGAATTTTAGATAAATAGAACAAATGATGAATTGCTGGAAATGCATAGGAAACAAAATGACTACTCATCAAACCAAATAAAAGCTTTCCATTAGAAACTAAAAAACATGACTGGTTTTATGTGTGTGTACATGAATAAATGAAAACTAAAAGCAAAAACAAATAAACAGGAAATCAACCTTAAATTTTTCTTCTACTCTGTTTACTTCAGAGGCTACAGTGTTATCCAGAACCTTAAAAAAAACAAAAACAAAAACAGTCTGGGCACTGTGGTTCACGCCTGTAATCCCAGCACTTTGGGAGGCCAAGGTGGGCAGATCACCTGAGGCCATGAGTTCAAGACCAGCCTGGCTAACATGGCAAAATCCCATCTCTACTAAAAATACAAAAATTAGCTGGGTATGGTGGCATGTGCCTGTAATTCCAGTTACTCAGGAGACTGAGGCATAAGAATTGCTTGAATCCAGGAGGTGGAGGTTACAGTGAGCCAAGATGGTGATAGTGCACTCCAGCCTGGGTGACAGAAACTCTGTCTCAAACAAACAAACAAACAAACAAAACAAACAAAAAATACCCCAAAACAAACCCAAGTGATGAATATTTTGTTTCTGACACACAATTTAATGTCTTTAAGTCCACCAATACCACTGTATGTTTTGTGCAATTAAGAAATTCACTTTAGGCTCATGACCAGTAAGTACTTTAGTGCTAGTGCTATCTATGCAGAAGAGCAAATACAGTGAGAAGCAAAGCAAGTCTTTACAGAAAATTTGGCTTCACAGAAAATCTGGATTCATACTTAACTATATGAAAAACGGATTGCCAAATTGCCAATGTATTTCTTTATAATATTTCTTAATTTTCCTTCATCAAGACTAAGAGCTTTAACTATGAACAACATTAATTAGCCAAACTTCTCCAATTTTCTATCAGGTTTTAAAGGATATTCTACATCTAAATATTTTAAACTTTGTTTTCTCTATGTATGCATAAAGGCAGACATACAGAGAGAGAGGAAAAAAACTACATATGACATACACAGACCATCTATGACATGCTTGAACCTTCAGTTTGTTCTAAATTTATTTTCTTATTCCCTCCCTTCCTTCCTTCCCCCTTCCTTTCTTCCTTCCTTCCTTCTTTCCCCTCCCTCCCTCCTTCCTTTCTTTCTTTCTCTTTCTTTTCTTTTTTCTCTTTCTTTCTTTCTCTCTTTTCTTTCTTCCTTTCCTCTTTCTTTTTTCTTTCTCTCTCTGTCTCCCCCTCCCTTGCATCCCCTCCCATTGTCTTCTTTCCTTCTTTCTTTCCTTCCTTCCTTTCTTCCTTCCTTCCCAGTTATTTTACTTTAGGACAGAAATTCACCATACAAGATCCTTTCTCATATAAAATTATTCCTTTTTTTTTTTTTTTCCCTGAGATGGAGTCTCTCTCTGTCGCCCAGGCTGGAGTGCAGTGGTGCGATCTTGGCTCACCTCAAGTTCCACCTCCCGGGTTCATGCCATTCTCCTACCTCAGCCTCCCGAGCAGCTGGGACTACAGGTGCCCACCACTGTGCCCGGCTAATTTTTTTTGTATTTTTAGTAGAGACGGGGTTTCGCTGTGTTAGCCAGGATGGTCTCGATCTCCTGACCTCGTGATCTGCCCGTCTTGGCCTCCCAAAGTGCTGGGATTACAGGCGTGAGCCACCGCACCTGACAAAATTATTCTTTCTTTATAACCTTCCTTACCAAAAATACATCTTCATATCCATAATTTTCTTCACATCTCGCTCCTTTACTTATTGTTTCCTTTCTTTTCAAGTCCATAATTTGAATTAACCTTTAGATAACTTCTGAATTTGATAATAATTTTTTTCTCAATAAGAACATCTCTTCTTTGGCATATTTTATATGCAGAATTATATATTAACTAGAATTCTTATCCTTAGTAACCTCAAATTTTAGTGAAAACGTAGGAAGAAAGAAATCCTGAGCTACCTATCAGATATTAGCATTTTATAATGAGAACTCTTCCATAATTTTTAGAAACATATTTCCCCATATCATAACCCTTCCTTAATTAGAAATGACCCAGACATCTAATAAGCATAATTTTAAATATTATTCTTAAACATAATTTTAAGATTTTGTTACACAATAAGTTCACCTGCAGCACTTAACCCATTTACACTTTATTTTTAGCAGTTTATATAGATTATTTACACATTATTTTCTTGTTAACCCTTTTATAACTTGTGAATATCAGATGTTCACCTAAATAAGAACCTTAAAGTTAACTGCATGGGCATTTTCACCAATAACTCAGTAGACTCAGGTGTTTTCATTAAACCAATAACATTAAATAGTCTTACTTATATAAAAAAAACACAAAAAGATCATTTTGTTTTGGCTGGGTTTATGGTTTTATAACCTTCTATGCCAAACCCTGATACCTCAAAATATCTAGAAGAGACAAATATGAAACCCAGAGAAAAATATATGCTGACAATTCTGAAGACATTTCTATTCCTATTTTACCAATAATTTAAAAACCACCTTGTTGGCCAGGTACAGTGGCTCATGCCTATAATCCCAGCACTTTGGGAGGCTGAGGCAGGTGGATCACTTGAGGTCAAGAGCTCAAGATCAGCCTGACCAACATGGAGAAACTCCATCTCTACTAAAAAAAATACACAAATTAGCCAGGCATAATTGCACACAACTGCAGTCCCAGCCACTCAGGAGGCTGAGACTTGAGAATCGCTTGAACCCAGGAGGTGGAGGTGGCAGTGAGTGGAGATCATGCCACTGCACTCCAGCCTGGGCGACAGAATGAGACTCTATTTCAAAAAAAAAAAAAAAAGCTTGCTCATTAAAGACTTACTTAAGTCATATAAACTTGAAAAATACTTTGGACTTAATTAATGAGCACTCTTATTTATAAGCCAAATTGGTAGGCATAACATATAACAATAAATATACATACATATACACACATTTAAATATGTACTCACACACAGAAACAAAGATCCAATAGCTTTTACTTTGGAATTCTAGTTGGGAGACTGAGGCAGGCAGATCACCTGAGGTCAAGAGTTTGAGACCAGCCTGGCCAACACGGTGAAACTCCATCTCTACTAAAAATACAAAAATTAGCCAGGTGTGGTGGCAGGCGCCTGTAGTCCCAGCCACTTGGGAGGCTGAGGCAGGAGAATTGCTTGAACCTGGGAGGTGGAGATCGCAGTGAGCCAAGATTGTGCCACTGCACTCCAGGCTGGGCGACAGAGCAGGACTCCATCTCAAAAAAAAAAAAAAAAAAAAAAAAAAAAAAGAATTCTAGTCATGAGATAGCAATACAAACTCACCTATCTATGAACATGTTCACATGGCTGCATTTTGTTTGCTCTGATAGGTAATCCAATGAAGACTGTTGTATTAGTCTGTCCTCACACGGCTATAAAGATATTACCTGAGACTGTAATTTACAAAGAAAGGGGGTTTAATTGACTCACAGTTCCACATGGCTGGGAGGCCTCAGGAAACTTACAATCATGGTGGAAGGCGAACGGGAAGCCAGGCATGTCTTACATGGCAGCAGGAGAAGAAACAGAGACAGAGAGAGAGAGACAGAGAGAGAGGGGGAACTGCCACTTTTAAAACCATCAGATCCTGTCATGAGAACAGCATGGGGGCAACTGCCCCCATGATCCAATCACCTCCCTCTAGGTCCCACCCTTGACATGGGGGGATTACAATTCGAGATGAGATTATGGTGGGGACACAGAGCCAAAACATATCAGCTGTGAGCCAAAATTTTGGGTAAAGTAGTTTCCACGGCAGTTTGATTTTTTTTTTTTTTTGTAAGACGGAGTCTCACATTGTCGCCTAGGCTGGAGTACAGTGGCGCGATCTCGGCTCACTGCGAGCTCCGCCTCCCGGGTTCACACCATTCTCCTGCCTCAGCCTCCCGAGTAGCTGGGACTACAGGCGCCCGCCACCACGCCAGGCCAATTTTTTGTATTTTTAGTAGAGACAGGGTTTCACCGTGTTAGCCAGGATGGTCTCGATCTCCTGACCTCGTGATCCGCCCACCTCAGCCTCCCAAAGTGCTGGGATTGCAGGCGTGAGCCACTGCGCCCGGCCCGGCAGTTTGATTTTTAGAAGTCAAACCTTTAAACATTGGGGTCAAACAGAAGAACATCACGTATTAACCAGGCTGAACCCTGCTTAGAACAGCAGCCCAGGCCGGGCGCAGTGGCTCACGCCTGTAATCCCAGCACTCTGGGAGGCCGAGGCGGGCCGAAAAGAAGTCAGGAGATTGAGACTATCCTGGCTAACATGGTGAAACCTCATCTCTACTAAAAAAATACAAAATAATTAGCCAGGTGTGTTGGCGAACGCCTGTAATCCCAGCTACTCAGGAGGCTAAGGCAGGAGAATGGCATGAATCTGGGAGATGGAGCTTGAGGTGAGCCGAGATCGCACCACTGCACTCCAGCCTGGGCGACAGAGCAAGACTCCGTCTCAAAAACAAACAAACAAACAAACAAAACAAAACAAAACAAAACAAAAAAGAACAGCAGCCTAAAAGCCTGGGTACATGGAACTCCATCCCACATGATCCGCCTGCCTTGGTCTCCCAAAGTGCTGGGATTACAGGTGTGAGCCCCCACACCCAGCCTTGGTGATGATTTTTTGGATTTGACACCAAAAGCACAGAGAACAAAAGCAAAAATAAGTGGAATTGCAACAGACTAAAGAGCTTCTGCCAAGCAAAGGAAGCAATCAAGGAAATTAAAAGGCAATGTATGGATGGAGAGAAAATATTTGTAAGCCATATATCTGATAAGGGGTTGAGATCTCTAAAATATATAAAGAGCTCATATAACTCAACAGCAACATAACAAATAGCTCAATTTAAAAATGGGCGAATGATCTTAATAGGCATTCCTCAAAAGAAGACACACGAATGGCTAACAGGTGTGTGAAAACATGCCCAACGTCATTAATCATCAGGGAAATGCAAATTAAAACCACAGCGAGATATGACTGTGGTGATAATTTTAGCATATAGGTGTATCAAAGCATCACATTTCCTTCCTTCCTTCCTTCCTTCCTTCCTTCCTTCTTTCTTTCTTTCTTTCTTTCCTTTTTTTGAGACAGAGTCTCGCTCTGTTGCCCAGGCTGGAGTGCAGTGGCGCGATCTCGGCTCGCTGCAACCTCTGCCTCCCGGGTTCACGCCATTCTCCTGCCTCAGCCTCCCAAGCAGCTAGGACTACATGCGCCCACCACCACACCTGGCTAATTTTTCGTATTTTTAGTAAAGACAGGGTTTCACCATGTTAGCCAGGATGGTCTCGATCTCCTGACCTCGTGATCCACCCGCCTCGGCCTCCCAAAGTGCTGGGATTACAGGCGTGAGCCACTGTGCCCGGCAAAGCATCACATTCTCACCTTAAATATACACAGCTTTTATTTGCCAGTGATGCCTAAATAAAACTGGAGAAAATATGGGAAATAATAAGATTTGGCAGAATGAGAAACAACAGAAATTCTCACATTTGGCTGGTGGAGATAATTTCTTTCTTTCTCTTTCTTTCTTTCTTTCTTTCTTTCTTTCTTTCTTTCTTTCTTTCTTTCTTTCTTTTTCTTTCTTTCTTTTTTTGTGGAGACAGGATCTTGCTCTGTTGCCCAGGTGGAGATTTTTTTTTCCTGTGGAGACAGGGTCTTGCTCTGTTGCCCAGGCTAGAGTGGAGTGGCACCATCATAGCTCACTGCAGCCTCGAACTCCCAGGCTCAAGCCATCCTCCCTCCTCAGCCTCCTGAGCAGCTAGGACTACAAGCCCATGCCACCATGCCAGGCTATTTTTTTTTGTAATTTTTCATAGAGATGAGGTTTTGCCATGTTGCCCAGGCTGGTCTTGAACTCCTGGCCTCAAGTGATCTGCCTGCCTCGGCCTCCCAAAGTATTGGAATTACAGGCGTGAGCCATCACATCCAGCCATGATTTTCTTAATAAGAGTTTCTTTCCTCTAGCTTACTTTATTGTAAGAATACAGTATATAATACATGTAACATACAAAATATGTGATAATCCACAGCTTATGTTATCAGCAAGTCTTCTGGTTAACAGTCTGCTGAGTTAGGCTTTGGGGGAGTCAAAAGTTATATGTGGCCGTTTGACTGCTCAGGGGTTGGTGCACCTAAGACCCCACATTGTTCAAACGTCAACTGTCTGTGGAAGAAAACGTTTACGAAACATCTCACTTTGACTGTTGTATGAAGAATGGCCTGTAGGGGGAGCCAGTGGATACAGGGAGACCGAGTAGGAGGCTTTTTGCAGACAAGAGACTTAGTGTTAGACTCTGATAGATTAAATATGTAAATTAAAATTTCTAAAAGTATAGGAATAAAATGCATAATTTCTGAACTCAGAAGAAAAACTGGAATAAGACAAAAATCCGAAACAAGGCAAGGAAGGAGAGAAACAGAAATACGGAAGAGGCAAATAATTCCTCCAAAAAATTCAAAATGTATGAAGAATTGCAATTAATGCAGATGGTCCAAATCTGTGCTACTCAATACCATGCTATTCCATGTCAATAGCCATATGTTACTATATGGCACTTGGAATGTGGCTCTGAACTGAAATGTCCTGTTGTGGCCAGGCGCGGCGGCTCACGCCTGTCATCTCAGCATTTTGAGAGGCTGAGGCAGGTGGACTACTTGAGGTCTGCAGTTTGAGATCAGCCTGGCCAACATAGTGAAACGTGGTCTCTACTAAAAATACAAAAATTAGCCAGGGTATGTAGGGACCAGCCCCACAGGGTCGGTGGGTTTTTCTCCCTGTGTGTGTGAGGAGATGAGAGATCGTAGAAATAAAGACACAAGACAAAGAGATAAAAGAAGACAGCTGGGCCCGGGGAACCACTGCCACCAAGACGCAGAGACCGGTAGTGGCCCCGAATGCCAGGCTGCACTGTTATTTATTGGATACAAGACAAGGAGGCAGGGTAAGAAGCTTGAGCCATCTCCAATGATAGGTAAGGTCACATGGGTCACGTGTCCACTGGACAGGAGGCCCTTCCCTGTTTGGCAGCCAAGGTGGAGAGAGAGAGAGAGGAGACAGCTTACGCCATTATTTCTGCATATCATATCAGAGACTTTTAGTACTTTCACTAATTTTGCTACTGCTATCTAGAAGGCAGAGCCAGGTGTACAGGATGGAACATGAAAGCGGACCAGGAGTGTGACCGCTGAAGCACAGCATCACAGGGAGACGGTTAGGCCTCCGGATAACTGCGGGCAAGCCTGACTAATGTCAGGCCCTCCACAAGAGGTGGAGGAGCAGAATCTTCTCTAAACTCCTGGCCTCAAGTCTGCTAAGTAGCGCGTGTTTTCCCTTGGCACTGACGCTACCGCTAGACCACGGGCCACTTGGCAACGGGTGTCTTCCCAGATGCTGGCGTTACCTCTAGACCAAGGAGCCCTCTAGTGGCCCTGTCCGGGCGTGACAGAGGGCTCGCACTCTTATCTACTGGTCACTTCTCACCATGTCCCTTCAGCTCCTATCTCTGTATGGCCTGGTTTTTCCTAGGTTATGATTGTAGAGCAAGGATTATTATAATATTGGAATAAAGAGTAATTGCTACAAACTAATAATTAATGATATTCATATATAATCATATCTATGATCTATGTCTAGTATAACTATTCTTATTCTATATTTTCTTTATTATACTGGAACAGCTCGTGCCCTCGGTCTCTTGCCTCAGCACCTGGGTGGCTTGCTGCCCACAGGGTATGGTAGCGGGCACCTGTAATACCAGCTACTTGAGAGGCTGAGGCAGGAGAATCTCTTGAACCTGGGAGGTGGAGGTTGCAGTGAGCTGAGATCGAGTCACTGCACTCCAGCCTGGATGACAGAGGGAGACTCCATCTCAAACAAACATACAAACAAACAACAACAACAAACAAACAAACACATTAAGAAATGCTTAGTGGCCCGGCGTGGTGGCTCATGCCTGTAATCCCAGCACTTTGGGAGGCTGAGGCAGGTGGATCACTTGAGGTCAGGAGTTTGAGACAAGCCTGACCAACATGGTGAAACCCCATCTCTACTAAAAATACAAAATTAGCCTGGCGTGGTGGCAGGTGCCTGTAATCCCAGTTGCTTGGGAGGCTGAGGCAGGAGAATCGCTTGAACCCAGGAGGCGGAGTTTGCAGTGAGCCGAGATGGCACCATTGCACTCCATCCTGTGCAACAGAGCAAGACTCCATCTCAAAAAAAAAAAAGAAAAAAGAAAAAAGAAACACTTAGGGATCTGGTAGGAATGTAAATTGTGCAGCTGCTATGGAAAACAGTATGGCACTTCCTCCAAACATTAGAATAGAATTACTGTGATCCAGCAATTCTACTTCTATGTACATACCCAACAGAATTGAGAGCAGGGATGAGAACAGATATTGTTACGTCTGTGGCCATAGGAGCAGTATTCACAGTAACCAAGATATAGAAACAACCCAAGTGTCTACTGATGGATGAATGCATAAACAAAATGTGGTATATCCATACAATGGAATATTATTCAGCCCTGAAGAGGAATGACGTTTTAATATATCCTACAACATGGATGAAACTTGAAGACATTATTCTAAATGAAATGAGCCAGCTGCAAAAGGGCAAATACTGTTATGATTCCACTTATATGAGGAAATGATGGAGCAAATTTATAGAGACAGAAAGGAGAAAGGTGGGTGTCAGGGGCTGGGGAGGAGGGAATGGCGAGTGAGTGTGAGTGTTTAATGAGCGCAGAGTTTCAGTTTTGCAAGACGAAAAACGTTCTGGAGATGGACGGTGGTAATGGTTGCACAACAATGTGAATATACTTCATATCAGTGAAGAGTACACTTAAAATTGTTAAAATGGTAAATTTTTGTATTTTTAGAAGAGACAGGGTTTCGCCATGTTGGCCAGGCTGGTCTCGAACTTCTGACCTCAGGCGATCCACCCACATTGGCCTCCCAAAGTGCTGGGATTACAGGTAAATTTTATGTTATATATGTTACCATAATTAAAAATAGATGCATTTTAAAATGCTTAGGGAATATTTCCAAAGCTTGGCCTTATACTGAGTGATAAATCACATCGCTATCAAAGGAACTGATATCATATACTCTCTCTAAGTTACTCATGGAGGATCAGAGGAGGAATAAAAATGTAATTAGGACAGTATCTAGTTTCTTTATTTTTATTTTTAATTTTTATTTTTTTGAGAGAGTCTCGCTATGTGGCCCAGGCTGGAGTGCAATGGTGTGATCTCGGCTCACTGCAACCTCCACCTCCCGGGTTTAAGTAATTGTCCTGCCTCAGCCTCCTGAGTAGCTGGGATTACAGGCACGCACCACCATGCCTGAATAATTTTTGTATTTTTAGTAGAGACAGGGATTCTCCATTTTGGCCAGGCTGGTCTCGAACTCCTGACCTCAGGTGACTCCCCTGTCTTGGCCTCTCAAAGTGCTGGGATTACAGGCATGAGCCACCGCATCCAGCCTGGAATCTTAATTTAAATGAAGCAGAGCCTTTCAGACTCTTTAAATAGGCAAAAAATGTGCCTGTGTTTATGATCTAATTCAGTGGTTCTCAACTGGGGTGATTCTGTCCTTCCAGGAAACATTTGGCAACATCTGGAGACATTTTTGGTTGTTACAACTGGGGGTGATCCTGGCATGGAGGCCAGGGACACTCCTCAGCACCTTGCAGTGCCCAGATGGCTCCACCCAAGAGGACAATCTGGCTCCAAATATCCACAGAGCTGAGGCTTAGAAATCAAAACTGACAAGTATTTGCAGTTTTTTATTTTATTTTTTGAGACAGAGCCTCGCTCTGTCGCCCAGGCTGGAGTGCAATGGCGCGATCTCTGCTCACCACAGCCTCCGCCTCCCGGGTTCAAGTGATTCTCCTGCCTCAGCCTCCCGAGTAGCTGGGATTACAGGCGCCCGCCACCATGCCCGGCTCATTTTCTATTTTTAGTAGAGATGGGGTTTCCCCATGTTGGTCAGGCTGGTCTCGAACTCCTGACCTCAGGTGATCTGCCTGCCTCAGCCTTCCAAAGTGCTGGGATTACAGGCTTGAGCCACAGCGCCCTGCTGCCTTTTCTTAGAAACAGAGATTTTAGTTTCAATGGTGTTTCCAGGGCAACAAGTAAAGAAAATCGAGCAGAATTATAGAGATTTCAGAGACTGACAGTTACTTTACCAGAACACACCATCTGACTGTGAAGGTCAGGTGTATGGAATATAGAAATCTTCTTCTATAAAAGAATGTTTGCAAGTCTAGTTTCATGGTGCAGAATAATTGTTTTTTTCAGCTGTAGGGGAAGGAGAAACATGTTTTTTTCCCCTCTGCTGGAAGGAAAAATATGCTGCCTCCCTTTCTCCCTCCCTTCCTCCCTCCTTCCCTCTCCTTTCCTTCCGTCCCTCCCTCCCTCCCTTCCTTCCTCTGTCCCTCCCTCCCTCCCTCTCCTTCCTTCCTTCCTTCAACTTTTTTTTTTTTTTTTTTTTTTTTGAGATGGAGTCTTGCTCTGTCGCCCAGGCTGGAGTGCAGTGGCGTGACCTCGGCTCACTGCAAGCTCCGCCTCCCGGGTTCATGCCATTCTCCTGCCTCAGCCTCCTGAGGAGCTGGGACTACAGGCGCCCGCCACCTCGCCCAGCTAATTTTTTGTACTTTTAGTAGAGACGGGGTTTCACCATGTTAGCCAGGATGGTCTCGATCTCCTGACCTCGTGATCCGCCCATCTCGGCCTCCCAAAGTGCTGGGATTAGAGGTGTGAGCCACCGTGCCCGGCCTCACTTTTTAAAATTTAAATTTATTGGCCGGGTGCGATGGCTTATGCCTGTAATCTCAGCACTTTGGGAGGCCGAGGTGGGGGGATCATAGGGTCAGGAGTTCAAGACCAGCCTGGCCAACATAGTGAAACCCCGTTTCTACTAAAAAATACAAAAAATAAGCCAGGAGTGGTGGCGGGCATCTGTAATCCCAGCTGCTCAGGAGGCTGAGGCAGGAGAATCACTTGAACCCGGGAGGCAGAGGTTGCAGTGAGCCGAGATTATGCCATTGCACTCCAACCCCGGGGAGTGCAAAAATAAATAAATTAATTAATTTATTTTTTGAGACAGAGTCTCAGTATGTCACCCAGGCTGGAGTGCAGTGGTGCAATCTTGGTTCACTGCAACCTCTGCCTCCCGGATTCAAGCAATTTTCTGCCTCAGTCTATGGAGTAGCTGGGATTACAGACGCCCGCCACCACCCGACTAATTTTTGTATTTTTAGTAGAGATAGGGTTTCACCATGTTGGCCAGGTTGGTCTCGAACTCCTGACTCCAAGTGATCCACCTCCCTCGGCCTCCCAAATTGCTGGGATTACAGGTGTGAGCCACCGTACCCGGCTTTAAAAATAATTTTAAATTAAATTTTATTTATTTTTTGAGACAAGGTCTTTCTTTGTTGCCCAGGCTGGAGTGCAGTGGTGTGATCACAGCTCACTTCAGTCTCAACTTCCCCAGGCTCAGGTGATCCTCCCACCTCAGCCTCCCCAGTAGCTGGTACCACAGGCAGGTGCCACCATGCCTGGCTAATTTTTTAGTTTTATTTTTTGTAGAGACAAGGTCTCGTTATGTTGCCCAGGCTGCTCTTGAACTCCTGAGCTCAAGCAATTCACCCGCCTCTGCCTCCCAAAGTGCTGGGATTACAGGCAGGTGCCACCATGCCTAGCTAGTGGCCATTATTTATTGAGCATCTAGTCTGTGCCAAGAACTGCTAAACTAAGCACATGTGGGCTGGGTGTGGTCGCTCATGCCTGTAATCCCAGCACTTTGGGAGGCTGAGGCGGACAGATCACCTGAGGTCAGGAGTTCGAGACCAGCCTGACCAACATGGAGAAACCCCATCTCTACTAAAAATACAAAAAATTAGCCGGGTGTGGTGGTACATGCCTGTAATCCCAGCTACTCCGGAGGCTGAGGCAGGAGAATCACTTGAACCTGAGAGGCAGAGGTTGTGGTGAGCTGAGGTTGTGCCATTGCACTCCAGCCTGGGCAACAAGAGCAAAATTCCGTCTCAAAAAAACAACAACAAAAACAAAAAAAACCCAAAAAAAACCTAAGCACTTGTGCTGTTTTAATGATACCCAGATAGTAGGGGGAAATATGAGGTATGACATAGTGGGGATGCTTTTATCGCTTTTTACAGGTGAGGAAACTGAGGCACAGCAAGGTTAAGTCAGTCACTTAAGGTCACCCAACCAGTAACTGACAGAGTGGAGATTTGGATCAGAAGAAAGAATGGAAAAAAAAAATCTTAAATTATTTTAAAATCACTATCCTTCCATGCAGGATCTCTTTGAATCTTCCCAGTGACTTAGTGAGGAATGAGCTATTTTTTTTCTGTATTGTACAGCTGGGGAAACTGAGGCTTAGTGAGGTGAAGGGACTTGACCAGAGTGATACAGGAGCCCCTAAACTGTGGCAATTCAGTTCTCAGGGCCAAGTTTTGGTAAGAGTGTCCTGAAGTGGGGCGAGGGCGGGGTAAAGAGGAACATGGAGAAGAAAGGGTGGGAGGGCCGGGCACAGTGGCTCTCGCCTGTAATCCCAGCACTTTGGGAGGCCGAGGCAGGCGGATCACTTGAGGAAAGGAGTTCGAGACCAGCCTGGCCAACATGACGAAACCCCATCTCTGCCAAAAATACAAAAATTAGCCAGACGTGGTGCTGGGCACCTGTAATCCCAGCTACTCGGGAGGCTGAGGCAGGAGAATCACTTGAACCTGGGAGGCGGAGATTGCAATGAGTCAAGGTTGCACCACCGCACTCCAGCCTGGGCGACAGAAACCCTATCTAAAAAAAAAAAAGCAAACAGCTGGGCACAGTGGCTCAAGCCTGTAATCCCAGTACTTTGGGAGGCCAAGGCAGGAGGGTCTCCTGAGGTCGGGAGTTCGAGACCAGCCTGACCAACACTGAGAAACCCTGTCTCTACTAAAAATACAAAATGAGCCTGGTGTGGTGGCACATGCCTGTAATCCTAGCTACTCGGGAGGCTGAGGCAGGAGAATCACTTGAACCTGGGAGACGGAAGTTGCAGTGAGCCAAGATTGCACCACTGCGCTCCAGCCTGGGCGACAGAGAGAAACTCTTATCTAAAAATAATAATAATAATAAACAAACAACAACAACAACAACAACAACAAAGAAAAGATGGGAGATGAAGGGAAGCAGGTGCAAAGGGCTGGATTTGAAATCCTGGGATGATAGAGGTCAACACCCAAAGGCTCAAAACCCTTCTCCAAACCCTCATCTGAGGTCACCCAGCACCTGTGACGGGGGCCACCTGCATAGAAAGACACTCATTTGGATGTTCATCACTGCATTGCGTATAACACTGTGAAGCAGGCTACGTGTCCATCAGTAGGAGAGCAGATAATAAAATGGGGTCTATGCATAGGCTGATACCAGCCCATATATCTACCCAGAAGATATAGGTGAGTGGTTTAGGGCAAGGGCTCTGAAGCCAGAAGGATCTACCACTTCCTAGCTGAAGAACCTTGCACTGGTGACCTCACTCCCTCGTGCCTCCATTAGCTCATCTGTAATTAGGGGACAATCATAGTATCAACATCGTAGGGTGTTGGTGAGATGATCTGGGTTAAGCACTGAGCATGTGGAAATGACTCAGTAGATGAGGTGTCAGCAAACTTTTCCTGTGGATAAGACCAATGGAGACCTCTAAAATCACTTTCCTTGTCACCTCTCACTGACCAAGACAGTAAATCAATGCAAGGTTGGGCCAGGCACGGTGGCTCATGCCTGTAATCCCAGCACCTTGGGAGGCCGAGGCAGGTGGATCACCTGAGGCCAGGAGCTCGAGACCAGCCTGGCCAACATGGTGAAACCCCGACTCTACTAAAAATACAAAAATTAGCCGGGCCTGGTGGCACGTGCCTGTGGACCCAGCTACTAGGGAGGCTGAGGCAGGTGGGTCACTTGAACCTGGAAGCCAGAGGTTGCAGTGAGCCAAGACTGTGCCACTGCACTCCAGCCTGGGCTGCAGAGTAAGACTCTGTCTCAAAAAAAGCAAAAGCAAAAACACAAACACAAACAAAAACAAAAACAAATGCAAGGTTGCATCACAGTGGAATAGCAGAGATTAATGTCGCCCTTAAGGGCCTAAAGACATGGTGAGTAAGGTCTCAGATCCCTCAGGGATGAGGATCTAGGTGACCCCACCAGGTGAGCCACCTACACCAACAGAAGGGCCACCTGAAGATGAAGGGACTCTAAAAGGGACAGTGGGAGAGGGAGAGGGTGAACACTCACGGGGGCTGCTAGACTCCACTCCTGCAGTGTAAACTGTGGCTCATCCCACCAACCTTCATTTTCTGGCTGGCATAGAGACCAAGAATCCTAAGTAGCTGTCCTCAAATGCAGTGAGTCTCCTTATAAAACAAATGAATCCGGGCCAAGTGCCGTGGCTCACACCTGTAATCTCAGCACTTTGGGAGGCTGAGTTGGGCGAATCACCTGAGGCCAGGAGTTGGAGACCAGCTTGGCCAACATAGTGAAACCCCATCTCTACTAAAAATACAAAACTTAGCTGGACGTGGTGGGGGGCGCCTGTAACCCCAGCTACTCGGGTGGCTGAGACAGGAGAATCGCTTGAACCCAGGAGGCAGAGGTTGCAGTGAGCCGAGATCGTGACACTGCACTCCAGCCAAAAACAAACAAACACACACACACACACACACACACACACACAAACCCCAAATGAATCTGAGTGGCGTAAGGGGTGGGCTATAGTGGATGCTGTGGTGTGCTACCCAATCCCCACCATTTTCCTATTGCTATTGTAACAAATTACCACACACTTAATGGCTTAAAACAACACAGATTGGTTGGGTACAGTGGCTCACATTTGCAGTCCCAGCACTTTGGGAGGCCGAGGTGGGAGTGTAGTGACAAGCCAGGAGTTTGAGACCATCCTGGGCAGCATAGTGATAACCCATGTCTACAAAAAAAAAAAAAAAAATTAGCCAGGCATGGTGGTGCATGCCTGTAGCCCCCGCATTTTGAGAAGCCAAGGTGGGAGGATCGCTTGAGCCAGGAGTTCAAGACCGGCCAGGGCAACATAGCGTGACTCTGACTCTACAAAAAATTAAAAAATTAGTCGGGTGCCATGGCATGGGCCTGTATTCCCAGCAACTTGGGAGGCTGAGGCAGGAGGATCATTTGAGCCCAAGAGTTTGAGGCTGCAGTGAGCTGTGATCGCACCACTGCACTCCAGCCTGGCTGACAGCCGGTCTCTTAACAAAAACAACAACACAAGTCTATTATCTTAAAGTTCTGGAGCCCAGACTCCAAAATCAGTTTCACCAGGCTTCTCCCTGTGATTTTTTAATCCAGGGTTAAATGCACTCCAGGCTGCTGGAGTGTAGTTGTATGATCGTAGCTCACTGCAGCCTTGAACCCCTGGGCTCAAGCAATCCTTCTGCCTCAGACTCTCAAAGTGCTGGGATTACAGGCATGAGCCACCACGCCCTGCCCTCCCTGTGTCTTTATAAGATGGTCCCTTTTTCTGTATCCCTGTCCTAATCTCCTTTTCTTATACAAACCCTAATCTTATTGAATTGGAGCTCATCTTAAGGGCCTCATTTTAAGTTAATTACCTTTTCCAAGATTGAATCTTCAAATACAGTCAAATTCTGAGGTGGTGGGGGCGAGGACTTCAGTGTGTAAATTTCGGGGGAACATAGTGAGGCCCGTACCATGGAGGAAAGTTCCTACACCCTGCTTTTTAGGTAGAGATCTAGAAACATGGAAAGTTCCCCAGAGGAGTTTTAGAGGAACCTAAAGATAGAGAAGGCTTGGACTCTGCTCACCACAACAGAGACCAGAGAAGCGGCAGGTCTCCAAAAAAGGAAGTGACTTAATAGTGGCTTTGGGCATCTGAAGCCACAGAAAGCCTCAAAAAGTTTCCTGTGCCTCAACTCAGCTGAAAATCGGCCTCACGAGCAAGGTATAGGAGTAGTAGAGAAAGTGCTGCCTTTCTTTCTTTCTTTTTTTTTTTTGAGACAGAGTCCCACTCTGTCACCCAGGCTGGAGTGCAGTGGTGCGATCTCTGCTCACTGCAAGCTCCGCCTCTTGGGTTCAAGCGATTCTCCTGCCTCAGCCTCCCCAGTAGCTGGGACTACAGGTGTGCACAACCACGCCCAGCTAATTTTTGTATTTTTAGTAGAGGCGGGGGTTTCACCGTGTTAGCCAGGATGGTCTTGAACTCTTGATCTTGTGATCCACCCACCTCGGCCTCTCAAAGTGATGGGATTACAGGCGTGAGCCACCACGCTCAGCCAAGGCGCTGCCTTTCTAAGGAACAAGGACGAGAAAGAAGGTCTGATAGGCCAGGAGCAGATGGATGGTGGGGACTTTATGGACATGCATTTTGAGAATTAGTCTTTTCCTCACCCTTAATGCCTCTGCACTTCCAAAGCTCCCTGGAACTTTACAGTCTTGGGAAAGCAGGATGTAGGGAGAGACAGTTTCCGAGGGACTGTTGGCAGGTTCTCAGCATTCTGGTACAAAGGGGTCTTGAAATATAAATAACGTTACGTTAATGAAAAAATAAAGTTAACTTTGCACTCCTTGTGGATTGAGATTTAATTTTTTTTTTTTTGAGACAGGGTCTCGCTTTGTCACCCAGGCTGGAGTGCAGTGGCATGATCTTGGCTCACTGCAACCTCCACATCCCAGGCTCACTGGATCCTCCCGCCTCAGCTCCCTTAGTAGCTGGGACCACGGTCATGTGGCACCACGCCCAGCTAATTTTTGTAGAGATGGGATTTTGGCACGTTGGCCAGGCTGGTCTCGAACTCCTGATCTCAGGTGATCCACCTGCCTCGACCTCCCAAAGGCTGGGATTACAGGCGTGAGCCTCCGTGCCTGGCCTGGATTGAGATTTATATAAACTGCTTTTGTGCCTTAGTTTGAGTTCCCATAAAAGCAGACCCTGGGAAAAAGATGTGGGGGCAAGAGGTTTATTAGCTAGCTATTGCTGTGTAAGAAATGAAATTATCAAGAACCTGGCAGCTTAAAACAACACATCTTTATCTTTTTTTTTTTTTTTTTTTTTTTGAGATGGAGTCTCACTCTGTCGCCCAGGCTGGAGTGCAGTGGTGCAATCTTGGCTCACTGCAAGCTTCGCCTCCTGAGTTCACACCATTCTCCTGCCTCAGCCTCCCGAGTACCTGGGACTACAGGCACCCGCCACCGCACCCAGCTAATTTTTTGTATTTTCAGTAGAGATGGGGTTTCACCATGTTAGTCAGGATGGTCTCGATCTCCTGACCTTGTGACCCGCCCGCCTCGGCCTCCCAAAATGCTGGGATTACAGGCGTGAGCCACTGCGCCCGGCCCACATCTTTATCATTATCTCAGTGTCCTCAGTCAGAAGTCCAGGTACAGATTCACGTCTGTAATCCCAGCACTTTGGGAGGCTGAGGCAGGCGAGTCACCTGAGGTCGGGAGTTTGAGACCAGCCTGGCCAACATGGTGAAACCCTGTCTTTACTAAAAATACAAAAATTAGGTGGGCGTGGTGGCAGGTGCCTGTAATCTCAGCTACTGGGGAGGCTGAGGCAGGAGAATCACTTGAATCTGGAAGGTGGAGGGTGCAGTCAGCCAAGATCGTGCCATTGCACTCCAGCCTGGACGACAAGAGTGAAACTCCGTCTAAAAAAAAAAAAAAAAAGTTCAGGTAGAGGGACAGTTTAATTGGGCACTGTGCCGTGGGTCTCATAAGACTACAGTTCATATGTCAACTGCACTACATTCTTTCCTGGAGTTTGGAGTCCTTTTCCAAGCTCAGCTGGTTGTTGGCAGAATTCGGTTCCTTGTGGTGGTAAGATTGAGGCCCTCAGCTTTTAGAGGCTTCTTGCCGTTCTGTGCCATATGACCCTTTCCATAGGCAGTTCACAGCTGGCAATGTGCTTCTTCAAGGCCATCAGGGAACCTCTCATTCCAGTCTGATAGTCCTATATAATGTAACCTAATCAAGGGAGTGATAGCCCATCACCTTTGCCATCTTTTAAATTTTTATTTTTATTTTTTAAATTGAGACAGCATCTCGTTCTGTTGCCCAGACTAGAGTGCAGTGGTGTGATCATAGCTCACTGCAGCCTCAAACTTCTGGACTCAAGCATCCTTCCACCTCAGCCTCCTGAGTAGCTGGGACTACAGGCATGTGCTACCATGCCTGGCTAATTTTAAAAATTTTTTTGTAGGTCGGGTGCAGTGGCTCACACCTATTATTCTAGCACTTTGGGAGGCCGAGGCAGACGGATCACCTGAGGTTAGGAGTTTGAGACCAGCCTGGCCAACATGGCAAAACCTCGTCTCTACTAAAACTACAAAAATTAGCTGGGCTTGGTGGCACATGCCTGTAATCCCAGCTACTCGGGAGGTCGAAGCAGGAGAATTGTTTAAGCCTGGGAGGCAGAAGTTTCAGTGAGCCGAAATCATGCCACTGCACTCCAGCCTGGGCAACAGAGTGAGAGTCTGTCTCAAATAAAATAATAAAATAAAATAAAATAAATAAATAAAATAAAATAAAATAAATAAAATAAAATAAAATAAAATAAATAAAATATAAAATAAAATAAATTTTTTTGTAGAGCCAAGGTCTTGCTATGTTGCCCAGGCCAGTCTTGAACTCCTGAACTCAAGCGATCCTCCTGCTTCAGCTTCCTGAGTAGCTGGGACTACAGGCGTGTGCCACCACACCTGGCTAAGGTTTTAAATTTTTTGCAGAGCCAGGGTCTTGCCATGTTGCCCAGGCTGGTCTCGAACTCCTGAACCCAAGTGATCCTCCTGCCTCAGCTTCCTGAGTAGCTGGGATTACAGGCATGCGCCACCATGTCTAGCTAACTTTAAAAAAAATTTTTGTAGAGATGCGATCTCACTATGTTGCTCAGGCTGGTCTCCAATTCCTGGGCTCAAGCAGTCCTCCCGCGTTGGCCTCCCAAAGTGCTAGGATTACCGGTGCAAGCCACCACGCACCTGGCCATCTTTGTCATCTTGTATTGGTTAGAAGCAAGTCAGGTTCTGCTGGAACTCAAGGAGAGGGGATTATACAAAGGCATGGATGCTGGGAGGTAGGAATTTTTGGGAAATCACCCCAGGGTCTGTACACCACGAAGGCATCCCCAGGAAATGTGAGAAGAGGTATGGGTAGGAACTAATACAGGGTGTATTAGTGCACAGGTGTCTGCTATGGGCTATCCCACTGGGGACTTTGGGGTGACTGTGTAGACTATGCCTTGGAGTTGTCCCACCCTGGGGACAGGGAAGCCGGGTATTTAGCCACTAAATCCCATCCATCATTGGTTACATGCTGCTCCTTGTGGTGTTAATGATGGAAACTCCCTATTGCCTATAACTGACACCACAATTCTTTACCATGGCATTTACAATTTCCCCTTGCCCTGCCTCATTTTCCTCTGTGACCCCTGCCATGGTCACCCTCCACTGCAGCCTTAGACCAGCGATGGCCCTGAATTTCCTCCCTGTTCACTGAGATCTTCCTGATCCTCATCCAGCCTTCCATGGCCTCAGACCACTGAGCTCTCTCCCGTTGCAGAAATCCTGCAGAACATTTTTCCTGGACCCCTTACTGGGTGTAGGGGACCCCAGAATAACTCGTGTCCAGGCTCTTTTTTTTGAGGATCCTCTGGGATGGGTGGAGGAGTCACAGCTGGACAAGATGCTTTTAGTTCTGTGTGGTCAGGGCTGGAAGAATGGAGCCCCAGGGATGGAGACCAGGAACGGAGGAGACGGGATGTGGGTGAGATTCAGAAAAAGCTTTATGGAGGAAGGCTGAGCTTATCTTTTTGTCTCCTTACCCCAAAACCTCCCTCCCAACTTTGATGCTGGAGCCTGCTGTTCCTTTTCTGATGAGAATCCTCTCTCTTCATGTCTCACCCCTGTCCTAACAGGGGTGCTATGAATCCACTCTTCTGGCCCCCACCATTAGGTCACTGATGTGATCTAACCACATCAGTCTCCTGCTGAAAGACCTCCAATGTTTGAGATATATATATATACATGAAACTTATTGGTTCCATTTCTGTGGAGAATCCTGACTAATACAGATTTTGGTACCAAGAGTTGTTCTAGACTGGGTGTGATGGCTCATGCTGGAAATCTCAGCATTCTGGGAGGCTGAGGCAGGAGGATCGCTTGAGGCCAGGAGTTCAAACCAGCCTAGGCAACACAGTGAGACCTCATCTCCAAAAAAATTTTTTAAGTTAGCCAGGTGTGGCTGGGTGCAGTGGCTCATGTCTGTAATCCCAGCACTTTGGGAGGCCGAGGTGGGCAGATGAAGAGGTCAAGAGATCGAGACCATCCTGGCCAACATCATGAAACCCCATCTCTACTAAAAATACAAAAATTAGCTGGGCATGGTGGCACGTGCCTGTAGTCCCAGCTACTTGGGAGGCTGAGAAGGGAGAATCAGTTGAACCTAGGAGGTGGAGGTTGCAGTGAGCCGAGATAATGCCACTGCACTCCAACCTGGCAACAGAGCAAGACTCCATCTCACAAAAAAAAAAAAAAAAAAAAAAAAAAAAAAAAAAAAAAAAAAAATTAGCCAGGTGTGGAAGCGTGTACCTGTAGTTCTAGCTGTTTGGAAGGCTGAGATGGGAGAATCCCTTAAGCCAAAGAGTTTGAGGCTGCAGTGAACGATGATTATGCCATTGCACTCCAGCCTGGGTCACAGAGTGAGACCTCAACTCAAAAAAAAAAAAAGTGGTTCTAGAGGAAGAATGAGCTTTCTGAATTGCTTCTCGTTCTTCTGAAATTGGCTCTCTAGTCTGATTAAACTGAAAGAGGCTAATGACTCTTTACAGTAGTAAGAGAGCACTGGTGGTCCATGGCATGATCTGGCAATAGAGAGATGCAGATATCACCACTGTATACTCCTAATTAACTATCTAGAAGAAGAAAACATCTTGTCACTGTGTATTTGATACTTTTGAGAAGTTTTGAAAATCGAATGAACATAATGAGATTGGCTGGCTCCTCCTAATGTCACTGGATAGAGTGTTGAGAGAAGAGGATGAACTTAGGGATTTGAATTCCCAGCTCAAGCACTGCATAAGTAACCTGACATCTTCTATGTGTGCCCTAAAGGACATCCTTATCTCCTGTAGCCTCAGGGCTGAGAGTGGTGAAAAGCAAACACAGAATCTTATTCTGTGATTGGCCGGATTTCAGTGCAAGTTGGACTCCCAGCTTCCAAGGATGTCTACTGATAAACTGAGGGCATTGATTAGTATCAATGGTATCCTGTAAGAATAGTATCCTGGAAACTGGAATTGGGATATGTGGGAAGACAAGGATGAAATTGAGGACATGGAGCACCTAAATTCTGAGTCTTGTTTGCCGCTGGAAAGGCCTCTACCTTCCCCTCCTTGGTTCTGTTTCTCTGGAGAACCCTGACTAACACGACTGGCTTGAATCTGGATCCAAATGTAATCCCAGCACTTTGGGAGGCTGGCATGGTGGCTCACATCTGCAATCCCAGCACTTTGGGAGGCGAAGGAGAGCGGGTCACTTGAGCCCAGGAGTTCAAGACCAGCCTGGGCAACATAGCGAAACCCCGTCTCTACAGAAAATACAAAAATAAGCTGGGTGTGGTGGCGCATGCCTGTAATCTCAGCTACTTGGAAGGCTGAGGCAGGAGAATCACTTGAGGCAACATGGTTTTATACATACGTGAAGGAGATATACCTTCTACCCCTTGGAGATACCTTCAAAATATTCAAGGGGGCATGTGAAATGGGATGATATCTGAAACAATATCAAATTTAGAAAGAGGGTAGTTGATAAAGTCAGCAAGGCAGGACATTGAAACTATTGAATTTAAGTGATGGATTTATGGGTATTTCTTAGACTATTGTCCTCTCCTTTTGGAAGGAGAGGAAAGTTTGCACACTGGATTTGTTGGATGCATTTCCTACTAAAAAAAAAATCAATAAATATTTTCCCTTTACACTCTCTACTCCTACTGCTGTTTTTTCTTAAGCTATTGGATACACTAGGTTGTTTGTCCTGTAGATTTTTCCAGTGTGATTTCACCCTTGCAGTGTCATTGCACGTATTCTTCTATCCCCTAACCCTGTAAACCAGAGCTTGGCAAATATTTTCTATAAAGGGCCCGATACTAAATACTTTTGGCTCTGTGAGTTATGCAGGCCCTGTCACGGCAACTTAATCCTTCCATTTAAGTGCAAAAGCTGTCATAGACAGTATACAAATAGACGGGAGTCACTGTAGACCAATAAAAATTTTTATGGATGCTGGAATTTTAATTGCATATAATTTTTGTGTTATAAAATATTATTCTTCTTTTGACTTGAAAATGTGAAACTATTCTTAGCTTGTGAGCTGTACAAAAATTGGAGGTGGGACAGGATTGTGTCCATGGGCCAGTTTGCTGACCCCTGCTGTAAGCTGTTAATCTGAACATAAGACTTGATCAGAGTCGGGTTCAATTCTGGGAGACAGAGGGAGATTTAAATACCCTGTAAGGGAGATTAAAATGCCCTGTGGGTGAAGCTAGACTCTGGGGAATTGGTTTTATTAAGGAAATGTTATTTCGTTGAATGTGATCATGGCGGCATGGTTTTATACGTACATGGAGGAGATATACCTTTTATCCCTTGGAGATACATTCAAAATATTCAAGGGGGGATGTGAAATGGGATGATATCTGAAATAATATCAAATTTAGAAAGAGGGTAGTTGATAAAGTCAGCATGGCAGGACACTGAAACTATTGAAATGAAGTGATGAATTTATGGGAGTTTCTTAGACAATTTTCCTCTTTTTTGTGCATGTTCATAAATTGCCCTAATAATTTATTTTTTTTTTGAGACAGGGTTTCACCCCTGTTGCCCAGGCTGGAGTGCAGTGGCACAACTTTGGCTCACTGCAACCTCCGCCCCTGCCAGGCTTAAGCGATTCTCCTGCCTCAGCCTCCCGAGCAGCTGGGACTACATGTGCATTCCACCACACCCAGCTTATTTTTGTATTTTTTGTAGAGACAGGGTTTTGCGATGTTGCCCAGGCTGGTCTTGAACTCCTGGGCTCAAGTGATCCACCCTCCTTGGCCTCCCAAAGTGCTGGGATTACAGATGTGAGCCACCATGCCCGGCCCTAATAAGTTTTTGTAAAAATCTCTAGGCATTAACAATTTTTAAAAAGTATTCTAATGGTCTTCCATTAGAAATCTTCCATTACACTTAAAATAAAATTCTAATGGCTTATACAAAGTCCTTCCTCTTCTGTCTCCTCCATCCCTCTGGCCACTGCTCACTGCACCCTGCCCTCCTCCTCACTCTTCACCTCTGGACTCCAGAGACTCTGGGTTTCCTTTGATTCCTGAATGTCTTCAAGCTCCTTCCTGCTTCAGAGCCTCTGCACAAGCTGCTCCCTTTGCCTAGAGCCCTCGGCCCTCCACTCTTTGTTTTATCAACTCAAAGGTTAAATGTCAGAATCCTTTGCATTCCCAAATCCTGGTCACGAGCCATGTTATCTAAGGATATTCAAGGATTCCAAACTCAAATGCTTACAGGGGCCAAGTAATTGGTATAAACATGTAAAGTAAGCTGGATTCTGTTTTTAACACTCATAGGCACACACCTTGATTATTTAAAATGTAGAAAACATTCTTTATTTGCCACAAAGGACAGTTATGGCAGACAGAATAAGGCAATTTCTCCCCAACCCCACACCTCAAGATGTCCACATCCTACTCCTTAGGATCTATGGATATGTTTGTTTCCTTACACAGCAAAAGAGATTTAGTATATGTGATTAAGTAAAGGACCTTATCCTGGGTTATGTGGGTAGGTCCAACCTAGTCAAAAGGATTTTTGTTTTTCGTCCTTTTTTTTTTTTTTTTTTTGGTAAGTGACAGGGTATCACTGTTGCCCAGGCTGGGGTGCAGTGGTGCGATCATAGCTCACTGCAGCTTTGGACTCCTAGGCTCAAGCAATTCTCCCATCTCAGCCTCCCAAGTAGCTGGAACTATAGGCATGCACCACCACACCTGGCTAATTTTTGATTTTTTATACAGACATGGTCTCACTATGTTGCCCAGGCTGATCTTAAACTCCTGGACTTAAGCAATCCTCCTGCCTCAGCTTCCCAAGTAGCTGGAAGTACAGGCATGCACTACCACCCCTGGCTATTTTTTTTTTTGAGACAGTGTCTTGCTCTGTTGCCCAGGCTGGAGTGTAGTGGTGTGATCTCAGCTCACTGCAGCCTCCACCTTCTGGGCTCAACTGATCCTCCCACCTCAGCCTCCTGGGTAACTGAGACTACAGGTGCATGCCACTATGACTGGCTAATTAAAAAAAATTTTTTTTTTGTAGAGATGGGGTCTCACCATGTTACCCAGGCTGGTCTCAAACTTCTGGCCTCAAGTGATCCTCCCAGCTCAGTCTCCCAAAGTGCTGGAATTACAGGCATGAGCCACCATGCTCAGTCTAATTTTTTTTTTAATGTTAATTTTTGCAAAGATGATGTCTCAGTATTTTGCCCAGGCTAGTCTTGAACTCCTGGCCTCAAGTGATCCTCCCATCTCAGTCCCCCAAAATGCTGGAATTACAGTTGTGAGCCACCATGCCTGGCCTATTTTTGTTTTTTTAATTTTAATGTTCGTAGAGATGAAGTATCACTATGTTGCCCACGCTGGTCTTGAACTCCTGGCCTCAAGTGAGCCTCCCCTCCTTGGCCTCCCAGAATGCTGGGATTATAGCAGTTCCCAGTCAGAGATTCCTATAAAATGGAGGCAGGAAGGGATCAGAGTCCAAGAAAGAGGTGATAATGGGAGCAGTGGAGGGAGAGAGAGAGATATTTGAAGGCGTTATACTTCTGGCTTTGAAGACAGAGGAAGGTGGACATGAACTAGGGATGGATGGTGGCCTCCAGAAGTTAGAAAAGGCAGGAAAAGGCTGGGCGCAATGGCTCACGCCTGTAATCACAACACTTTGGGAGGCCAAGGTGGGTGGATCACCTGAGGTCAGGAGTTCGAGACCAGCCTGATCAACATGGTGAAACCCCGTCTCTACTAAAAACACAAAAATTAGCTGGGCGTGGTGGTGGGCACCTGTAGTCCCAGCTACTCGGGAGGCTGAGGCAGGAGAATCACTTGAACCCAGGAGGCGGAGGTTGCAGTGAGCCGAGACCATGCCAGTGCACTCCAGCGTGGGTGACAGAGTGAAACTCCATCTCAAACAAAAAAAAAAAAAAAAAGAAGAAAAGAAAAGAAAAGTCAGGAAAATGAATTATTCCCTAGAACTCCCAGAAAAAAATACAGCTCTGCTGATACTTTGATTTTAGCCTCTTAAGACTCATTTTGGACTTCTGGCCCCTAGACCTGTAAGAAAATAAAATAGTGTTGTTTTAAGCCACTAAGTTTGGATCATGTGTTTCAGCAGCAGCAGGGAACTAATAAAACGATGAACTCTCATTTTTCTTAAAACTTTTGGTCATCTCAGGCTGTTATATATTTTCTCACCTTTGATGGAGAAGTGACTTAACCTCTCTGTGCCTGGATTTCCCCATCCATAAAATAGTAGTCAAAATAGTACCTCCCTGCAAGGTTATTGTGAGAATTAAATAAGTTAAAGTGAATGAGTAACACTTATCATGGTACATAGTGAGTACTCCAGAAATGTGAAGTATAATTAATATTACTACTACTTAAAAACAACAGCACAAGTATGATGATGAAAGGCGACTGGCATTCAGCCTCAGTGTGAGAGACAACTGGGAGTGGTGGGGACTGTGGTGAGCTGCTGAGCCCATGCCCTATCCAAAGGAGACAGCCACTATCCAACCTGGGCTGTTGTCACAGCTTCTACCTCCCCAAGAAAACCCAGAAATCTGGATTTGTCCATCTCTATGTGAAAATTTTCTTTCTTTTTTTTTTTTTTTGAGATGGAGTCTTGCTCTGTCTCCCTGTCTGGAGTGCAGTGGTGCAATCTTGGCTCACTGCAACTTCCACCTCCTGGGTTCAAGCAATCTTCCTGTCTCAGCCTCCCGAGTAGCTGGGACTACAGGCACATATCAATATGCCTGGCTTGTGGGTGAAACACCCATAGGGTTTCACCATATTGGTTAGGCTGGTCTCAAATTCCTGACCTCAGGGGATCCACCCACTTCAGCCTGCCAAAGTGCTGGGATTACAGGTGTGAGCCACCCACGTGCAAAATTTTTGAATATTTACATAATGGTTACCAATTCCCATTTAAAAAACACACTAGATGTGGCCTGTGAATGTAAGGCCACTTTTGATGTAATAACTGAAAAGAATCAGAAATTTAAATGTGCACATGATTACAGCATGCTTACAAAAAGAATAGCTATGAAGGATTCAAGAGCTCACTGTGGGCCAAGCTCTGTAAAAGTACCTAAGGGTTCAAGCCATGCAATCTCACAATAAGCAGGGTAAGGTAGAGGCCACTTTTCATCGTCTTTTAAAGATGAGGAAACTGAGGCCCAGAGATGCCAAGGATGAATACTAAGGTCACCCATCTGGGAAGTGACAGAGGGGGGATTTGACCTCAGGGGGTCTGGCTTGTAAAGGAAAATAGAAAATATCAGAACCCTCAACCTCTTTGTGCAAAAGGGAAGGCTAAGCTTGGAGGCTGAGTCATTGTCACACCCTCATCCAATGAATAGCTGTCACTGGTTTTATGTATCAGCTATATCCCCCCACCCCCAAAAGTAAAAGGCCTCAGGCATCTATGAAGGGCTAATCCCCACAGATCTTTCCTCAGGAAATTCTTTGCTGGCTTCCTATAAACAAGAACATGAAAATGTTAACTTTAGGTCTGCAATCTAAAGCTAAAGTCTGTTCCATTTCACAGTGACAACGTGGATTACAAGCTTATCTTCCCAGGTGAAAGACAAAGACAAGACAAGATTAGTCATTGCTCCCTTCCTGTTCAAACATTCACCTTATCTTATGTAAAATGTAGATTTACTGGGCACTAACTAAAGTCTCATAAGAATGTAAGGGTTTGCCTTACTGCCTACCTGCCTTTCTTCCTCAGTGCCATTCCCCTCTTTAAGGAAATGTGTAGGCCGGGCGCGGTGGCTGATGCCTGTAATCCCAGCACTTTGGGAGGCCGAGGCAGGTGGATCACCTGAGGTCAGTCAGGAGTTTGAGACCAGCCTGGCCAACATGGCAAAACCTCGTCTCTACTAAAAATACAAGAATTAGCCGGGCATGGTGGTGGGCTCCTATAATCCCAGCTACTTGGGAGGCTGAGGCAGGAGAATCACTTGAACCCAGGGGGTGGAGGTTGCAGTGAGCCGAGATCATGCCACTTCACTCCAGCCTGGGTGAAAGAGCAAAGCTCCGTCTCAACAACAACAACAACAAAAAAGGCCGGGCGCAGTGGCTCAAGCCTGTAATCCCAGCACTTTGGGAGGCCGAGGCGGGTGGATCAGGAGATCAGGAGATCGAGACCATCCTGGCTAACATGGTGAAACCCCGTCTCCACTAAAAATACAAAAAAAATTAGCCGGGTGTGGTGGCGGGCACCTGTAGTCCCAGCTACTCGGAAGGCTGAGGCAGGAGAATGGCGTGAACCCGGGAGGCGGAGCTTGCAGTGAGCCGAGATCGCGCCACTGCCCTTCAGCCTGGGGGACAGAGCAAGACTCCGTCTCAAAAAGAAAAGAAAAGAAAAGAATAATGTATAAATATGAAACCTCCTGAAACTTCTTTGGAAAAACAGCCACAGAGGCAACTGTGGCTGGTGATTTTCCCAGATGTGTGCTAAAGCTGCCTTCAGAAACCTTCATCAATTGACTCTTGCCCCTGTCTCACATTCTGGGCATTAGGCTCCAGGATAAGAACCATCCTGATTCTCTGCAACGATGCGTCTCAAGTGTTCAAATGCTGTGGCATTCAGCAGGAGGAACATAGCGTCCTACTGTGAGATTAATCATTTGTTTTCTTGGCCAGGCATGGTGGCCTGTAATCCCAACACTTTGGGAGACCGAGGCAGGTGGATCACCTGAGGTCAGGAGTTCAAGACCAGCCTGGTCAACATGTTGAAACCCCATCTCTACTAAAACTACACACACTCACACACAAAAAATTAGCCAGATATGGTAGCGTGTGCCTGTAATCCCAGCTACTCAGGAGGCTGAGGCAGGGGAATTGCTTGAATCTGGGAGGCGGAGGTTGCAGTGAGGCAGGATCGCGCCACTGCACTCCAGTCTGGACGACAGAGCGAGACTGAGTCTCAAAATAATAATAATAATTTGTTTTCTCATCATTGCTTCTTTACTTCTACCACCTCTTGGTCTTGGCAAGAGATGAAGAGGGGGGAGGATTTCCTGCCCAGTGGGTGGGGGTAGGGTGAGGACGGTGGACTTCAGGTCCTGAGGAAGAGCTGATGGTGGTGGTGGGTTGGTGGGTGCGGTAAGGAGGCAATCTGAAAAGAAGCTGGAGCGCAGGAGGCGGAAAGCGGAAATGAGGTAGATAAACTTCTCAGAAGTGAAAAGTAGGTTAGCAGCCTGGTATAGGAGGTCTCTGTCCCTATACTTTATTGAAGGTCAAGCACGGGTGTACGGTCTCTTGTTGCACCAGCTTCTGTCTTTGTGGGGTTTTTCCTTGTTCTCCTCCCATCTTTTCCTCCCCTCCCTGTCTTTCCTTTCTCTCCTCTCTTTCCCCTTCATCTCCTTCCCCCCTCCACTCCTCCTATGGCTCTCCCCTTTCTTCCCTCTCCATCCTCCTCCTCCTCCTCCTGCCACCTCCTCCTCCTTCCCCCTCTTTCTTCATCTGCCCTTCCCCATCTCTTTCCATCCTCCTCCTCACCCACGTCTCCTTCTTCTTCTCTCTCCAGCTCCTCCAGGTTGAGAGACGCCTCCCAGAATGATTTTTGGAGGCTAAACTTAGCAAGAGGTTCCATCCCCACGCGGAAGTTGGTAGCTGCTGGTGACTTTTATCAATACATGCTCTCCACACCTTGGTTTCCTCATCAAAGCCACAGAAACAGAAAGACTGTGATGAGAGTGAAGGAAACTCCAGCGGGGGTTGGGGCCAGGCGCTGGGGGCTCTCCTACCTCCCACCAGCCCAGCAAGGGCAGGGAAGGCAGGAAACTGCCCTGAATCCACTGCGTACCCTTGGCAGAGATAAAGGGCATCCTTGCCTCTCTCGGTCCACAGTTCTGTGTCTAAGATGTGCAGACAGTAACAGCTCCTGCCCGAAGCCAAAGGATGCATATAAATGTATAACTCACACAAGACGCCTAGGCCTTGAATAGGCCGGGCACGGTGGCTCAAGCCTGTAATCCCAGCAGTCTGGGAGGCTGAGGGGGTGGATCACCTGAGGTTGAGAGTTCGAGACCAGCCTGGCCAACATGGTGAAAACCCGTCTCTACTAAAAATACAAAAAGAAAAAAAAAAATTAGCTGGTTGTGGTGGGCGCCTGTAATCCCAGCTACTCGGGAGGCTGAGGCAGGAAAATCACTTGAACCCGGGAGGCAGAGGTTGCAGGTTGCAGTGAGCTGAGATCACAACATTGCACTCCAGCCTGGGAGACAGAGGGAGACTCAGCCTCAAAAAAATAAAAAAAAGAAAGAAATTCATTTATGTTTCATACATACCTTGTACACATAGACTGAAGATAATTTCATAAAATAGTTGTAATAATTTTGTGCATGACACAAAGTTGGTGTACATTGAACCATTTGAAAGCAAAGGTCACTGTCTCAGCCACCCATGTGGACAATCTGTGGTTGCTTGGCATCATCATCATTCCTTTTATTTATTTATTATTTTTATTTTTATTTTTTTTTGAGACAGAGTTGTGCTCTGTTGCCCAGGCTAGAGTGCAATGGCATGATCTCAGCTCACCACAACCTCCACCTCCTGGATTCAAGCGATTCTCTTGCCTTAGCCTCCCAAGTAGCTGGGATTACAGGCACGTGCCACCATGCCCAGCTAATTTTGTATTTTAGTAGAAATGAGGTTTCACCATGTTGACCAGGCTGGTCTCGAGCTCCTGACCTCAGGTGATCCACCCGCCTCGGCTGGAATTCCAAAGTGCTGTGTTGTAACCGGGCAAGTTATAGACAAATGCCACACTCTTAGACTAATTAAGGAGTCCTTTATTAGCCGGCGACTGAGAGATGGCTAGCGCTCAAAATTCTCTCAGCCCCGAAGAAGGGGCTAGGTTTCTTTTTATACCTTGGTTTAGAAGGGGAAGAGGGAGCCGAGCTGAAGCAATTTTACGGAAGCAAAACAGGCAAGAAAATTAAAAAGATAAATGGTAAAAGGAAAACAAACAGTTCCAGGTGCAGGGGCTTTAAATCTATCACAAGGTGATAGACGCGGGGGCTTTGGGTGCTATCAACCGGACGAATTCCTGGGAACTGTGGATATAGCTTGCCACAGTATCTTACCAGTAATTGCATTCTTGGATGTGCTGGGAGTCAGCTTAAGTCCTTGAGGAAGGCGGGTGGGTAAGGGACTGCAAGCAAAGGAGCCAAAATGGAGTCTGTCTGGCTCTCTCAGCTAAGGGAGGGTCAATCAGGTTAAAAACAAGGTAGGGTATGACATTCCCCACTCGTGTTTTGGGGAATCGAATCATTGATTCCTCGGTTATAACAAGGGGGTTATATTGGGTCCTAAGATACATAAGTTTGACAGAAGCTATGCGCTGCTTTATAAAGTTAAGAACCCATTTAATATACAAGGCCTGAAGACTAACAAGAGGAGGAGAAAGGGTCCTGCCAATCCAGTAATGAGAGTAGTCAGCCATGGATTCCAATTAAACATGTTTTGGTACCAGGGGGTGTTATTTTCTCGTTTTTGCTGGCATCTATCTAGATTTTCCCGAACTTTTTGGAGAGTATCTTTTATGACTCCAGACTGATTGGCATAGAAACAACGACTCTCTCCTAGAGCTGTGCATAGCCCTCCTTGGGAGAGAAATAGCAGATCTAAGCCTCGGCGGTTTTGAAGAACTACTTCAGCTAGAGACTCTACCTGGGTATGCAGTATATTTATGGCTGATTGGAGATTGCTTAAATTAGCATCTACTTGTTTTTTTTTTTTTTTTCTGAGACGGAGTCTCGCTCTGTCACCCAGGCTGGAGTGCAGTGGCGCAATCTCAGCTCACTTGAAGCTCCGCCTCCCAGGCTCACGCCATTCTCCTGCCTCAGCCTCCCAAGTAGCTGGGACTACAGGCGCCCGCCACCACGCCCGGCTCATTTTTTGTATTTTTAGTAGAAACGGGGTTTCACCGTGTTAGCCAGGATGGTCTTGATCTCCTGACCTCGTAATCCACCTGCCTTGGCCTCCCAAAGTGCTGGGATTACGGGCATGAGCCACTGCGCCCGGCCAGCATCTACTTGTTGAGACAGGGACATTAGTCCGGTCTCTCCTTGAACCAGGGCAGCCGTGCCAATGGCTGCTGATCCAGCTATGCTAAGGCCGGCCAGAAGGGGCACAAGGAGTGGGGCAGCTTGGCGAAACCTGGAATGTAATTCAGGGGGAGCGATGAGAAGCTGTCCTTCTGGCCCACTGTATGTGTAGACCTGGGGGAGCACATGAACCAACACGCACAGGAGGGGTCCTGGTTCAGTCCCATTGATGCAGCGAGTGAGACCTAAAGTGCAGGCTAACCAGGTATTGTTAGGTGCCTGGTAGGAGACTGAGGCACTTAAGGGAGTAAGTAGAGACTGATTACAGGTAGCCTGTAAGGGAGAAGTAGAGAAGTTATATCCAGTGCTAATTAGAGAAGAAGTATTCCCAGACATGTCTCCTAGTATGAGGGCATGGGGGCGTGTATGACAAGAAAGAGAGCCCATTTTATTTTGTTTTGTTTTGTTTGAGGCAGAGTCTCGCTCTGTCGCCCAGGCTGGAGTGCAGTGGCACAATCGTGGCTCACTGCAAGCTCCGCCTCCCGTGTTCACGCCATTCTCCTGCCTCAGCCTCCTGAGTAGCTGGGACTACAGGCGCCCATCACCACGCCCGGCTAATTTTTTGTATTTTTGGTAGAGATGGGGTTTCACTGTGTTAGCCAGGATGGTCTCGATCTCCTGACCTTGTGATCCACCCGACTCGGCCTCCCAAAGTGCTGGGATTACAGGCATGAGCCACTGTGCCCGGCGAAAGAAAGCCCATTTTAAGCATAGCTTCTACTCCTAATCCAACATCATATGGGGGTTTGGCCTTCAGGCACAACCAACAATCTCGGGCTGGTTGAGGCTGGGTGAGATTAAGGAGGTGCTGTCCCCTGTCCAGAATGGACATCAGGCTGGGTTGGAGGTGTTGTCGTTGCAGCTGAGGTTTAGAAACCAGGAACGGCGGTGGGAAAGTTAAATCGACCCTGTCTGGGTGTTTTGGGAACATAGGATTACCTACATCAGTTAAAGGTCCGACTGGCTTAGGAGAGCTCTATGGGACCAGGATTATTTTCTGGATGGTGAACATACTTCCAACATTAAATCCTGAGATATAAAGCCTTAATCCCCATGACATGCCATAATACCATTGAGCTGTACCAGGGTTACGGATAGTTGTAGGAAGAGGGTTACAATTTCTCATAGTACACAGTCTAGGATGGGAAGTGCGAGTTATGGAGAGGGTTGAGGACTGGGTTGATCCTCCAGGGTAAGTGGCTAGGGTTACACAGGACCAGTGAGGGCAGAAAAACTGATAAGAATCTTGACAACTTCAGTCAGGGTGATTTCCAAGACAGAGGTAAAAGTCAGCGCCCTGGAGTCCTTTTTCTGCACCTTTAGAGTTTCCACATGCAGTCCGGCTTCCTATTTGTCCAAACCCTGCTGCAAGGTCGACGTTCCCTGTCCCCATGACCGGCAGATTGCGTTGCTCTTCACGGGTGAGGGCAGGCTCTGGGAACAAAGCACATAAATCGACTGCAAAAGAGACTTCCTTGGAGGTCCCCGCCTTCCAGGTGGTGATTGCAAACACACGTCCTGTCGTGAAAGAAGTAAGGAGAAAAGCGCAGGAAGGAGCAGAGGGCATGACAGGTGGAAACAAACAAAAGAGGTAAATAAAAAGAATTAATCCAATGGCTTCACTCGACTTAGGTGCAGTTTTAAGGGGCCCGACCCAGGCTTGGGGTCTTTGCTGGGGTCTTGCTTGGGGTCTTGCTGGACTTTGTTGGCCTTTTTGATGTGAGAGTGATGAACCCAAGCAGGAATGCTGTCCACTTTCAGACCTGTCGGCATGGTGAGGATGACAGTATGAGGTCCTTTCCAGGCAGGAGTGAGTCCTTCCTTCTGGTATTTTTTTTTTTTTTTTTTTGAGACGGAGTCTCGCTCTGTCACCCAGGCTGGAGTGCAGTGGAGCGATCTTGGCTCACTGCAACCTCCGCCTCCTGGGTTCACACCATTCTCCTGCCTCAGCCTCCCGAGTAGCTGGGACTACAGGCACCTGCCACCACGCCCGGCTAATTTTTTTGTATTTTTAGTAGAGACGGGGTTTCACTGTGTTAGCCAGGATGGTCTCGATCTCCTGACCTCGTGATCCACCCGCCTCGGCCTCCCAAAGTGCTGGGATGACAGGCGTGAGCCACCGCGCCCCGCCGAGAAATTTTGTAACATACGTTGGAGAGGGCTCCAATCTCTACAGGGCCGGGAAGAAGAGTTTCCCATTCTGGAGGCAATTAACAAGGTTTAAGCAGAAATATAAAACCCAGCACGGACAGAGAAATTCACGGCCTAGGGGGCTGCAGTATCGGAAGAACAGAGGTAGATGTGCGGGGTAAGGGATGGGGATGAGGAGGAAAAGGGGCCACTCGGATCTTCTCAGGCTGGGAGGAGCCGTGCTGGGCAGCGCTGGGTCGCCAGGACTACTCCGCAGTCCCCCCGCCCCGCCTCCAGGCCCGGTCAGGCGCTGCAAGCCCAGCTCAGAAGCCCGGCCCGGGACCAAGGTCACCGCAGCAGTCCGGGCCCCTGCGTTCTGAGCCGGGTGCGGACGCGCTGGTACTCGGGGAAGTCAGGGTCTTTGACGCCTGAAGGCGCAGGAGCGGGGGTCCCTGGGGGAGAGGGTCCAGCACCGTCACCTCCCACTCCTCATCCGTGGGTTGGGGAGCCCCTGCTGTGGGGGAAGGAGGCTGTTTCGTTTGTAAACTGGCAGAGGAGTGGCCCCTGGGCCTGGCAACCCGAAGAGACACGCCTGAGACCCCCTGTAATAGAAAATCTGCACTAAAGGACTTTGAAGAAGTCCTTGCCCAGTCGTCTTGGGCAATATGGGTGACCTGACCCATGAAATTTAGACAGACACCAAACAGGACAATAGACACTAAACAGGACAATAGACACTGGAGTATATAGACAATTATGACAATTTTTATAGACAGACAAGGGGTAGGGGTCCCGTGATGGGATCAGTCAGATGCCCGCCTGGCCACTCCCCTTGTGAGGACTTAGGCTCCTCTTAGCATTGGCAGGCCGGTATAAACGCCCGGTTCAGATCCAGCTATGCTCAATGCTGCCCTAAGCCTTATGAGGTCACCACGGAATCACAGGTGAGGGCCCACTCGAACTCTGTAGCTTTTGCCGTGGAGCTACAAACTGAAAATTCAAGCGCAAGCCCTTGACCTCCACATTCACTCACTCACTCACACAGAGTTTATTACAATTCTTTAATACCCGTTTTAAAACAGAGGGCTCCTTGAGACGTCAACGAGAGAAGGAGAAGAGATAGAGAGAGAGAGAAAGAAAGAGACTAGTCTTACAGAGATGCCTGACAGAAACCAGGACTCTGTCCTCCAGCGTCCTGGAATATGGACAGAGCCAGAGGGACGCCCTCATCAGGGCCACCTCCCTCCCAGAGAAACAGAGTCAGATCTGACTTACCTTCCCGGGACCAGAAACTGAGGACTCAGGAGTTGAATTTGGTTGAGCACACGGGCAGCCGATCCGTTCCCCTCTGGAAGACGGTCGCCTACACGGCCCTGGAACGTCTTTAGGTGGCACCTCCCCTATAAGCTCGCCGTCTGTCCAGGGGAGCCCAGAACGGGTCCAGATTTCACCCGGTGGCGGATCTCGCTGTGGCCTCCAAATGTTGTAACCGAGCGAGTTATAGAGAAACGCCACACTCTTAGACTAATTCAGGAGTCCTTTATTAGCCGGCGACTGAGAGACGGCTAGCGCTCAAAATTTTCTCGACCCCAAAGAAGGGGCTAGGTTTCTTTTTATACCTTGGTTTAGAAGGGGAAGAGGGAGCCGAGCTGAAGCAATTTTACAGAAGCAAAACAGGCAGGAAAGTGAAAAAGGTAAATGGTAACAGGAAAACAAACAGTTCCAGGTGCAAGGGCTTTAAATCTTTCACAAGGTGACAGACGCGGGGGCTTTGGGTGCTATCAACCGGATGAATTCCTGGGAACTGTGGATATAGCTTGCCACAGTATCTTATCAGTAATTCCATTCTTGGATGTGCTGGGAGTCAGCTTAAGTCCTTGAGGAAGGGGGGTGGGTGAGGGACTGCAAGCGAAGAAGCCAAAATAGAGTCTGCCTGGCTCTCTCAGCTAACGGAGAGTCAATCAGGTGAAACACAAGGTAGGGTATCACATTGGAATTACAGGCGTGAGCCACCACACCCAGCCGACATCACCACCATTCCTGACTCTGAATTTATATACTACTAACCAGCAATCATTTTCCTCCACCTATTCAACACAGAAGTACTTAACAGTAAAAGATGAGAGATACCTATCTGGCATGTGAGAAAATGATATATAGCTACTGACGGGGATTTCCTTTGAGGATGCGGAGTAAACTTCGTGGTGTGTGCCTGCATTTCCACTGCAATCTGTCACATGTGATGAGTTGTGGAATTTCCCACTTGTGGCATCACACTGGGGCTCAAAGAGTTTCAGATTTTGGAGCATATTTTTTTGTTTTTTTTGTTTTTTGAGATGGGAGTCTTGCTCTGTCACCCAGGCTGGAGTGCAGTGGTGTGATCTCAGCTCACTGCAACCTCAACCTCCAGGGTTCCTGCCTCAGCCTCCCGAGTAGCTGGGGTTACAGGCACCCCCCACCACACCCAGGTAATTTTTTGTATTTTTAGTAGAGACGGGGTTTCGCCATGTTGGCCAGGCTGGTCTGGAGCTCCTGACCTCAGGTTATCCATCCACTTTGACCTCCCAAAGTGCTGGGATTACAGGTATGAGCCACCATGCCCGGCCTAGATTTTGGAGCATTTTGAATTTGGGATGGTGAATCTGTACTGTTGTTCCTCTCCCCTCACAACCATTTTGCCGATGGGGAAACTGAAGCATTGAGAGGTGATGGAAATTGCTGGAGGTCATATAGCTGGTGAGTGGCAGAGTGGACTCAGAACCCAGGATCATCTGATTGCAAAATCTGTTTCCTTCATCTCTGTACTGTGCAACAATGACAAGAATACTATTGGCAATAACAACAATAACCCACAAATTTTGACTGGTCATTCACAACAACAAAACAATAATAACAATACATTCACCTCTGGGGTCGAAACCCTTATCCTAGAATCCTAGGAACTAAGGATTCCCTCCAGCCACACTGCAGCAATGCTCATTTGCATAGACCCTCTAATTTGTATGCATATCATTATCTGCCCCCACCCAACCCACCAGCTCCCTGTGTTTTATGCTTCCAGCCGGCTTGGCGGCACCCAACCCACCAGCTCCCTGTGTTTTATGCTTCCAGCCGGCTTGGCGGATTGTCACTCTGTCCTGGATGTGTCTAATAAGGGCGTCTTGCGGGATGTAGCCTCTACTTCCTCAGGAATTGGGGATTGGAGAGGAAGCCAGATCCAGACGTGAGGTCTCTGGTTTCCCCCACATTTCCTGCATGGACTTGAGCCAACTGGGTCCAGGTTCCTCATCTGTAGAATGACCTCCATGGGTCATTACCTCCATCCCTCTGCCTCTAGGAGCCACCACTTGTTGCTGATGGTTGCCCCCCATCCGACTCCTCCCTTTCCCTGTGGGGCTCTTTAGGCCTGACAATTCCTCTCCACCCTTCTTCAGTTTGTTCCCCTAAGAACTAGACAGATCCAGGTACAAGTATTTGCCATTTATTTCAAAGATCAGTGGTTAAGAGGCCCAGGGTTATGAACAAGGTCTGGTCCTCACCCCGAGATGTGTTAGTCTGGGCTGGGGAGGGCCCTCAGGCTGTGTGTATATGTGTGTAATGTTGTGTGTTTGTCATTTTGATGTGTGTGTAATGTGTGTTTGTCATCGTGATGTTGTGTGTGTGATGTGTGTGTCATTGAGATGTTGTGTGTGTGTGATGTTATGTATTTGTCATTGTGATATTGTGTGTGTGTATGTGTGTAACCAGATCTGACTATAACTTGGTCTGTCTGTATCTAATGTAATGAGTATTAATTACCAAGTGTGACGGTGACACCTCTGGGAGTGGCTGTGTAGCTGGGATGCTGTCTGAGTTTTGTGTGCTTGTGTTATAACATACACACAGTGCTGTGACTGTCTGTGATGCCTTCTGTGACTTCCATGTGATTGTGTGGTTGTGCATGAATCTGGCACTTTGCGTGTATGAGTCTATAGTTGTGAAAGAGTGGCTGAGATTATGCAGCCATGTGACAGATTTTGTGGGATGCCATAGGTGTGACTGTATAGTCATTCTTTCTTCCTTCCTTTCAATCAGCAAGCATTTCCCTAGAGCATGCTTTGTGCCAGGCCCTGGGCTGGATGCCGGGGACAGATCCGTGGTGTCCTATTAGGGATGTCTATGCTTGGCAGTGATGAAATCAGCCATGGTGGTAGCATTTACACCATGGAAATTGGCAAACATTACAAAGCTGTCCCCCTCCCAGGACAGCTGGTTGTTAAACAGTTATGAGCACACTGCCGTGCTCATGTATCTGAGTGTAACTCTTTGTGACCAGGCTGAGGTGTGGCCACCAGTCTGTGGGTGGGATCTGAGTATGTGACTCTGACTGTAGGTGGGGTGGGGCTGGGCTCTTCATGATGAGTCCCGATGATCAGTCTCCCGCCCACCCTGTCCGTACTCATGATGAGAGTAGGGAAGTGGATGAAGTTTCCCACCCCCAGCCAAGTCCCTGGAATCCCAAGTCCCACTTCTTCTGAATCAAAAGCATAAATACCCACCCCTCACCCCTTCTTCCTGAATATCAGGCAAATCAACTTTACCCAATGTTTGGGGGCCCACAGACCCCAAGTCTCTGGGTTTTTGTCCTTAGTATTGTCCGTGGCAGGGTCTGCAGTCTACGTGGGTCTTCTGAAGGTGCCTGCTGGGGCTTCAGCCCCTCGAGATGCCTGAGTTCTTGGTCCTTGGTGGTGCCCACTGAGCTCTCTGCCTTTGAGTTTTGGGTTCCCTGGAGTGTCCCCCAAGATCTGTTTCCTGAGTTTTCCTTTTTCTTCCTTTCTTTTTTTTGAGGCAAAGTCTCACTCCGTTTCCCAGGTTGGAGTGCAGTGGTGTGATCTCGGCTCACTGCAACCTCTGCCTCCCGGGTTTAAGCAAAATTCTCCTGCCTCAGCCTCCTGAGTAGCTGGGATTACAGGCAGGCACCACCACGTCCGGCTAATTTTTGTATTTTTAGTAGAGATGGGGTTTTGCCATGTTAGCCAGGCTGGTCTTGAAGTCCTGACCTCAGGTGATCCGCCTGCCTTGTCCTCCCAAAGTGCTGGGATTACAGGCGAGAGCCACCGTGCCCAGCCTCTGCTTCGTGAGTTTTCTTTCCCCTGAGGCACCCTCTGAGTTCTCCACGTGTCAGACCCATGTCCAATGCACCACGCTCCTTCCTTCACACCATGAAAGCCCCAAAGTAAGACCGGGTACCGTCACGCAGTCGAACCAGGCGTTCATCCAGCACACGGACGACCACCTCCTCCCCAGCCTCCAGGTGCACCACACCACCCAGGAAGCTGCTGTCCCACCAGACGCGGGAGCTGCTGGTGGCCCGTCCGCAGGGTGACTGCTGACTGACCAACAGCTCCAGCTCCTCGGGGTAGCGGGGTGTGCGCTTGTAGAGGCCGTGAGTGATGGTGCTGGCCAGGCCCAGCGGGCAGCCCACACCGCCCAGCTGCACCTTGGAGTAGATGTAGTAGTAGCCAGCTTTGGTGGCCACAAGGGCCCCATCGTGGTAGCTGAGGCCCCTCAGGAAGGCCAGGCCCAGCTGAGTCTCCCATAGCAGCGGCCCCCCGCTGCCCGTCAAGCTGGAGTTGGCCCCTGTTGGGAAGAGAGAGACAAAGGGGGCTGCCGGTCAGCACATGTCTTCCTCTGTTGCTTGTTTGTTTGTTTGTTTGTTTGACACAGAGTCTCGCTCTGTGGCCCAGGCTGGAGTGCAGTGGCGTGATCTCGGCTCACTGCAGCCTCCGCCTCCCAGGTTCAAGCGATTGTCCTGCTTCAGTCTCCTGAGTAGCTGGGACTACAGGTGCCCGCCACCGCACCCAGTTACTTTTTGTAGTTTTAGTAGAGACGGGGTTTTGCCATGTTGCTGAGGCTGGTCTTGAACTCCTGACTTCAGGTGATCCACCCGCCTCGGCCTCCCAGAGTGCTGGGATTACAGGTGTGAGCCACCACGCCCAGCCTTGCATGTCTTACTCCTGCTGTGTGACTCCAGGCCAGTCACCACTAGGCTGTTTGTGTGTGTGTGTGTGCATGTGTGCGTGTGTGTGTGTGTGTGTGTGTTTGTAGAGGTGGGGGTCTCACAATGTGGCCCAGGCTGGTCTCGAATTCCTGTGCTCAACCGATCCTTCAGGCTCCCAAGTGCTGGGATTACAGTCATGAGCCACCACCCTGCCTAGCCTGTTTGTATGTATTAATTTGCTTTATCCCTGCTTTGCAGATGAGGGAAACTGAGGCACAGGGAAGCAAATTAACTTGCTTAGTCTATATCTCAACTCTTTGCATCCCTCTTTTGCAGGTGGGGAAACTGAGGCATGGAACCATTAAGTGATTTGCCAAAAGTGTCAAAACTTGGCTGGGTGTGGTGTCTCACCCCTATAATCCCAGCACTTTGGGAGGCTGAGGCAGGAAGATCCCCTGAGCCCAGGAGTTTAAGTCCAGGAGTTCCAGATGAAGTAACATAGGGAGACCCTGTCTCTACAAAAAACAAAAAAATTAGCTGGGCATGGTGGCAGGCACCTGTAGTCCCAGCTGCTGGGGAAGCTGAGGTGGGAGGATCACTTGCACCTGGCAAGTTGAGGGTGCAGTGAGCCATGATAGCGCCACTCCAGCCTAGTTGACAGAGTAAGACCCTGTCTCAAAAAAAAAAAAAAAAAAAAATGTCCAAACATGCAAGTTTGCAAAACCAAGAAACCAAAGCGGCACCTCGTACTCGCTGTGTGCCTCAGTTTCCCTCTCTGTAAAATGCACATATTAATAGCACCTGCTTGGAGTGTAATGAATTAATATGTAGAAAGCGTGTCACAGCACATAACACAGCATAAGCACTATATGAGAGTTCATTAAATTAATAAAACTAGGCCGGGCCCGGTGGCTCACGCCTGTAATCCCAGCCCTTTGGGAGGCCGAGGCGGGAGGATCACCTGAGATCGGGAGTTTGAGACCAGCCTGGCCAACATGGCGAAACCCCGTCTCTACTAAAAATACAACAAAATTAACCGGGCGTGGTGGTGCATGCCTGTAATCCCAGGTACTTGGGAGGCTGAGGCAGAAGAATCGCTTGAACCCGGGAGGCGAAGACTGCAGTGAGCCGAGATCATGCCACTGCACCCCAGCCTGGGCGACAGAGTGAGACTGTCTCAAAAATAAATAAATAAATAAATAAATAGAAATAAAAAATAATAAAATAAAAAAAACTGGAAATACATAGCACTTGCAGCCTATGTTCTGAGCAACTCTGTGAGTAAATAAGCAATGAATGAATGAATACACTGATATGTATGGCGTTTATCTGGTCTTCCCGAGACGCCCTGACCCCTGCCCCTTGCCAGGATCCAGGGTCCCTCTCACCTGTGAGATGCGCTGCTGGGTTGACCTCGTGAGACCTTCGCTCTGGGGAAAGAGGGTCAGAGGTTAGAGACGAAGACAGTGGAGGTAAAAAGCCAGCCTCCTAAAGGGCCACCGTGTACACCTCCTGGAATCAACCCCACCCCTTCCGGAGTGACCCAAACTTCTGCTTCTCAGGCCTGGGGGAGGGGCACCTGTGAGGATTTGGCCAGTTGTGCAAATCATATTGGGCAATTGACCGAGGGGTGGGGGTGGCATGGGAATCATCACACCTCCTTCCCTGGGACCAGGACCCTGACTCACCTTGTATCAGCTGCTCCCAGGAGCCTGCATGTCCGTCCTGAAAATGCAGAAGGGGCCTGCGGTAAGAACCTGCAGCGGGGGCCACGCCCTCGCATTGCTCACACACGGCTATGAGACCTGAGGACCATAGCCACCGACACCACCCTCAGACACGTACACAGGGCCACATACTCTCACTTGCAGACACACACCCCCTGTCCAGCGGCCTCACAACCACTTGGTGCCTCAGTTTCCCTCTATGTAAATGGAGTTACGAATCGTGTCTGCTTGGCATTTAATGAATTCATATATGTAAGGCATTATTACAGTGCTTGGCACATAGTATGCACTAGAGGAAGGTTTAATAGGTCGGGTGCATTGGCTCACACCTCTAATCCCAGCACTTCGGGAGGCCGAGGTGGGCAGATTACCTGAGGTCAGGAGTTCGAGACCAGCCTGGCCAACACAGTAAAACCCTGTATCTACTAAAACTACAAAAATTAGCTGGGCCTGGTGGTGGGTGCCTGTAATTCCAGCTGCTCTGGAGGCTGAGGCAGGAGGATCGCTTGAACCCGGAAGGTTGCAGTGGGCCCAGATTGTGCCACTGCACTCTAGCCTGGGTGACAGAGTGAGATTCTATCTCAATAAATAAATAAATAAATAAATAAATAAATAAATAAAAGGGTTTAATAAATAAGTAACATTGCCCAGTGCGGAGGCTTACACCTGTAATCCCAGCACTTTGGGAGGCCAAAGTGGGAGGACGGCTTGAGGCCAGGAGTTTAAGACCAGCCTAGGCAACACAGCAAGACCTCATCTCTACAAAAAATTTTTAAGATTTGCCGGGCATGGTGGTGCGTGCCTGTAGTCCCAGCTACTCATGAAGCTGGGACAGGAGGCTTGCTTGAGCCCAGAAGTTCAAGGCTGCAGTGAGCTATGATCGTGCCACTCCACTCTAGCCTGGGCAGCAGAGTGAGACCCAGTCTCTAAGATAAATAAATATGTAACTAATTAAATAAATAAGTAATATTTAAAAATACATGGACAAGGCCAGGCGTGGTGGCTCACACCTGTAATCCCAGCACTTTGGGAGGCTGAGGCAGGTGGATCACTTGAGGTCAGGAGTTCGAGACAAGTCTGGCCAATATGGTGAAACCCCATCTCTACTAAAAATACACAAATTAGCCAGGCACGGTGGCGGATGCCTGTGATCCCAGCTACTGCTCAGGAGGCTGAGACAGGGGAATCACTTGAACCTGGGAGGTGGGGTTGTAGTGAGCCAAGACTGCACCACTACACTACAGCCTGGGCGATGGGAGAGAAACCTTGTCTCAAAAAAAAAAAAATGCAGACAGCGAGATGGCTGGACACATGGACACCACCCTTGGGATATAGCACCTGCCACAGGGCACAGACCTCAACATCATCATGACACTGAGAAGACACATGTGGGCTCAGATGCGTGGACATGTGGTTTGTGGTTTATGGATCCATGTGCGTCTACAGACACAGAGACCCAGAGACAAAGACAGACAACGTGAATACACCAGCTGCAGCTAGGCGGGTGTGTGGACATGTGGGTACACGCACATACATCCACATGGGTATGTGGACACGAATGTGTGGCCACTGGATCCAGACCCAGGACACAAAAGGGGCCAAGCCCACAGGGGTATGGTGTTGGGCACACATAGACCCCCAGGTGAGGCACACAGACAGGCGGACACATCCACAGCCAGCTGGAAGCAGACCGAGAAATTTCCACAGATGGAAATGGTCAGAGAATTAATGACAATCGCAGTAACAGTAATAAGAGTACAGAGAAGGCCAGGCGCAGTGGCTCACACCTGTAATCCCAGCACTTTGGGAGGCTGAGGCGGGTGGATCTCCTGAGGTCGGGAGTTTGAGACCAGCCTGACAAACATAGAGAAGCCCCATCTCTACTAAAAATACAAAATTGGCCAGGCATGGTGGCGCATGCCTGTAATCCCAGCTACTCGGGAGGCTGAGGCAGGAGAATCACTTGAACCCGGGAGGCAGAGATTGTGGTGAGCAGAGATCATGCCATTGCACTCCAGCCTGGGCAACGAGAGTGAAACTCCGTCTCAAAAATAAAAAAGTACAGAGAAAATGCATGTGTGTGTGCACAGGGCTGTGCATGGCAGTGTTGGGGTGTCAGTTCCGACGGGTGGAGCTGGCATCGTCTGGTACTACACACGCCATAGCATACTTCGTCCTCTATGAAGAGACTGCCCTTATTTTGTAGATGAAGACACTGAGGTTCAGAGAGGTGAATTCACTTGCCCAAGGCTGGGAGCAGCAACCAGTCAAGCCAGCTGCTCTCAGCCTGTGCCCTGTCCTGCACACACACACACACACACACACACAGACACACAGTGACCCACAATGACACAGGGGAGCCCCCTCGCCTCCACCTGCTCTCAGCCCCCCGGTCCCACTCACAGGCAGGCGGGTGACCATCTCTCCTAGACGCCAGTGCAGCTGCAGGAGGAACCAGCCTTGGACGGCCAGCCCGGCCCCCATCAGCAACAGCAAGAGACCCAGACCCACCCGGGCCACACTGCACGACTGTCTCCGGCGGCTTCGTCCCAGCCTCGTGAATGGGATGTCGGTCTGTCCATCCACCACAAACACTGAGGGCCGTACGACACTCTCCTCCATGCCCAAGGTGTCTGGAGCAGGGCTGACACGCCTGGGTCCTTCAACCTCAGAGGAAACCGAAATTGCTCAACACTCCTGGGCTGTGCACGCTGCGGACAGGCACCCGTGGGCCGCCTTTAGAGCTGGGGTTCAGCCCCACCCCTTCCCCCACTCACCCTCCTCTTCTTCCGGTCCCCGCCGCCCCCGGTCTTGGCCCTGTCTCACTCTCACTCATACAGACTCTCACACTTTCCAGAGGCTTCTGAAAATGTGACTCAGGTGGCAAGTGCAGTGGGGAGCCCCCAGCTTTCCCTTCTTGGATGCTTCATTCGCTTGGGGCCACCAAATATTGACTGAGGACTTTCTGCCCATGCCAGACTCTGCTCTCGGTGTGGGGGATGCAGCAATGAACAACAGCAAGAAGGGTCCCTGCTCCTCTTCTGGTGGAGCCAGAGAGACAAGAAACCTCGTAAACAAGAAAATAATACGTTGTGGGTTTTTTTGTTCGTTTGTTTATTTGTTTTGTTTTTGAGATGGAGTCTCGCTCTGTTGCCCAGGCTGGAGTGCAGTGGCGCGATCTCAGCTTACTACAACCTCCACCTCCTGGGTTCAAGCAATTCTCCTGCCTCAGCCTCCCAAGTAGCGGGGATTACAGGCGCGCGCCACCACGCCTGGCTGCTTTTTGTATTTTTAGTAGAGATGGGGTTTCACTATGTCGGTCAGGCTGGTCTCGAACTCCTGACCTCAAGCGATCCACCCACCTCAGCCTCCCAAAGTGCTGGGATTACAAACGTGAGCCACACCATGCCCGGCCTTCTGTTGTGTTTTGATGTGACAAGTGCAGTGAAAAACACGAGAGTGGAATAAAGGAGTGGATGTGTGCTCTGTGTGTGTGCTTGTCTGCATGCATATATGTGTGCAGTGTGTGCAAGTGAATGTGTGTATTCAGTTGTGTGCGTGCAAGTGTGTATCATGTATACATGTGCAGGTGCATGCCTGTGTATCATACATGTGCTGGCATGTAAATGTGCATGCATATGTGGGCAGGTGCATGCATATGTGTATGGTCATCTGTGTGCATGTGCACGTGGTCCATGTACATGCATGCATGTGCACGTGTGTGTATGTGTGAACATGCATCACATGTGCAAGTGGGTGTGCATATATGTGCTGTGTGCACGTGTGTGCATGTGTGTGTGCCTGTGCATTGGTGCGTGTATGTGTGCGCACTTGCACGGGTGTGTTCATGTGTGTGGGGAGGTCCATGTATGAGTGTGCATGCATTCAAGCGTGGATTTTTTTTTTTTCGAGACGGAGTCTCGCTCTGTCGCCCAGGCTGGAGTGCAGTGGTGCGATCTCGACTCACTGCAAGCTCCGCCTCCCAGGTTCACGCCATTCTCCTGCCTCAGCCTCCTGAGTAGCTGGGACTACAGGCGCCCACCACCGCACCCAGCTAAGTTTTTGTATTTTTAGTAGAGACGGGGTTTCACCGTGTTAGCCAGGATGGTCTCAATCTCCTGACCTCGTGATCCGCCTGCCTTGGCCTCCCAAAGTGCTGGGATTACAGGCATGAGCCACCGCACCCAGCCTTTTTCTTTCTTTTTTTTTTTTGAGGCAGAGTCTCACTTTGTCACCCAGGCTGGAGTGCAGTGGTGCCATTTTGGCTCACTGCAACCTCTGCCTCCCGGATTCAAGCAATTTTCCTGCCTCAGCCTCCTGAGTAGCTGGGATTACAGGTGCCCACCACCATGCATAGCTAATTTTTGTATTATATGTTGGCCATTATATATGTTGTAACATATATGTTGTCTATATGTTGGCCAGGCTGGTCTCGAACTCCTGACCTCAGGTGATCTGCCCACCTCAGCCTCCCAAAGTGCTAGAATTACAGGCGTGAGCCACTGCACTTGGCTTCTGTCTTGTTTCATAAGTATCTTTGTAATATCCTTGATTTTACCTCTTGGCCCTGAAAGCCAAAAACACTTATCTGGCCCTTTATAGATACAGTTTGCTGCCAGCTTGCCCCTGAGCTTAGGCTAAGACACGAAGTGCCCTTTGCTGGGGCCTCTGTGGTTGGACCCTCGTGCTTTTGCTCACTCTGCCCCAGGCAGATATCCTGGGTCTTTGCACTTCCTCTTCCTGCTGCTGGGAACCATCTTCCCTAGATCTCCAAAGCAGGCTCCCCCTGCTCATCTGCGTCTTGACTCAAGAAACTTCTCCTCACAGGAGCCCTCCCTGAATTGGTCAGGTGTCTCCCGAGAGACAGAACCAATAGAAGATAGACAGAGAGATAGAGTTAGGATCTATAGGCTGGGTGCGGTGGCTCACGCCTGTAATCCCAGCACTTTGGGAGGCTGAGGCATGTGGATCACCTGAGGTCGGGAGTTCGAGACCAGCCTGGCCAATATGGGGAAACCCTGTCTCTATCAAAAATACAAAAAATAAAAATAAAAAATTAGCTAGGTGTGGTGGCACACTCCTGTAATCCCAGCTACTTGGGAGGCTGAGGCACAAGAATCACTTGAACCCAGGAGGCAGAAGTTGCAATGAACTGAGATTGTGCCACTGCACTCCAGGCTGGGCAATGGCATGAGACTGTCTCAAAAAAAAAAAAAAAAAAAAAAAAGAGATCTGTAGAGACAGACAAAGATACAGCGTCAGAGAAGAGACAGACATGGAAAACTAGAGAGACAGGGACACAGAGATACAAAGACAGACGGAGAAAGAGAGAGAGAGAAGTATAGAGTCAGAGAGAGAGTGTGTAACACATTTATTTATTTTAATAAATCAGCTCACACAATCATGGGAGTTGGCAAGTCTGAAGTCCACAGGACAAGCCAGTTAGGCTGGAGGCTCAGGTAAGAGGTGACACTACCGTCTTAAAGCCTAAAGCCTGGAAACTCAGGCAGAATTTCTAAGTTGCAATCTTGAGGCAGAATTCCTTCTTCAGGAAACTTCCGTGTTTACTCCTCAGACCTTCAACTGATTGGGTGTGGCCCACTCACATTACCTAGGCTCATCTCCTGTCCTGAAAGTCAACTGTGGTTGTTGACATGATCTGAAAATTACCTTTCTAGCCAGGTGCAGTGGCTCACACCTGTAATCCCAGCACTTAGGGAGGCAGAGGCGGGAGGATTGCTTGAGCCCACGAGTTTGAGACCTGCCTGGGCAATATAGTGAGACCCCGTTCTCAACAAAAAGGAAAAAAAGAAAAAAGACAAAAAAGTAAAGAAATATAAAATACTTTTCTTTCTTTCTTTATTTTTTGAGACAGAGTTTTGCTGTTGTTGGCCAAGCTAGAGTGCAATGGTGCGATCTTGGCTCACTGCAACCTCAGCCTCCCAGGTTCAAGCGATTCTCCTGCCTCACCCTCCCGAGTAGCTGGGATTACAGGCATGTGCCACCAGGCCTGGCTAATTTTGTATTTTTAGTAGAGATGGGGTTTCTCCATGTTGGTCAGGCTGGTCTCGAACTCCTGACCTCAAGTAATCCACCCACCTCGGCCTCCCAAAGTGCTGGGATTACAGGTGTGAGCCACTGTGCCTGGCTAAAATACCTTTCTAGCAACATTTAGACTAGTGTTTTACCAAATGACTTCATATAGCCTAGCTTTGTTATCACATATGTTAGCCCTCATGCCACTCAATCTAAGTGATCTTCTTAACCGCTGGACCCACTGCGTGGGTGAACTTTTCTTTTTGGACATCCTTACCATCCAAAATCCATTCCACACTGTCTTCTTTTTTGGGGAGCCGGTGTGGGGGATGGAGTCTCGCTTTGTTGTCCAGGCTGTAGTGCAGTGGCCCGATCTCAGCTCACTGCAACCTCCGCCTCCCGGGTTCATGCGATTCTCCTGCCTCAGCCTCCCGAATAGCTGGGATTAGAGGTGCCCGCCGCCACGCCTGGCTACTTTTTTGTATTTTTAGTAGAGATGAGGTTTCTCCATGTTGGCCAGGCTGGTCTCAAACTCCTGACCTCAAATGATCTGCCCACCTCAGCCTCCCAAAGTGCTGGGCTTACAGGCGTGAGCCACCACGCCTGGCCCCATGCTGTTTTCATGGGTCCTATCCTGCTCCCCCTTTTAGAATGTAAGTTTCATAAGATCCTATCTGCACCGTTCACAGCCTCAAGTGATAGATTTTAGCTCAAAATAAAAGCAAACACAAACAAAAGCACCAAAGACCCCCATATGCTGAAGAAATGAATCAAATGAATCCCAAACAGGAGAAAGGGGGAGTGAAGGCCAGGTGCAGTGGCTCACGCCCGTAATCCCAGCACTTTGGGAGGCCGAGGCGGGTGGATCACCTGAGGTCAGGAGTTCGAGACCAGCCTGGCCAACATGGTGAAACCCCACCTCTACTAAAAATACAAAAATTAACTGGGCGTGGTGGTGGGCACCTGTAATCTCAGCTACTTGGGAGGCTGAGGCAGGAGAATTGCTTGAAGCTGGGAGGCAGAGGTTGCAGTGAGCCGAGATCATGCCACTGCACTGTAGCCTGGGGGACGGAAAAAAAAAAAAAAAAGAGAAAGAAAAGAAAAGGAGGAATGAATAAGAAAAGAAAAAAGAAATGAGAAGAAGGATGTGAAGTAGAGTGGTGGTCTTGGCAGATGTCAGCCGGGACAGCCAGTGAGTTGCAAGGCATTTGACAGGAGGCTTTGTCATTTAGGAGCTGGATGGAGTAGGGTAGGCTGTGCGTCTATTTCGCCCATACCCCTGGAGTTGTGGGGCGTCTTAGGAAAAGAGGCTGTGGAGGCGTGACTTTCAGCCTCAGTGGGTGTTTCGTGATGACGTGGTGCAGAGCTGGGAGGCTGCATCCCACCCTCCATACAGACACCTTCCCAGTCCCCAAAGGACCAGAGGTGCAGTGAGAGGAGGTGCTCGGGGCCCCAGTCCCCTTTAGCAACAGCGCCCCCGCTCTCCAAACCCAAGGCTGCTGCTCCCCACGCAGTGCTGGTGATGCCGTGACCACAAAGCCCCCACACTCCCTCCCTAACTGCTGACTCATGTCTTCCCCTCCCTGGGGCTCCAGCCGGAAACACTGCCCTGCCTGCCAGCCCCTACTGCCCCCTCTCGGGTTCAGTCACCAGACACAGCTCACCCCAAAGCATGGATTCTTGGCTCAGGCCCATCTAGAAACGGGGTCTGGGAGAGTGAGGCGAGGCTGCGGGAGGGCAGAAGGGATGCAAATGAGGACAGGTGAGGATGCAGGTGAGAGGGCAGAGCAGGTCTGCAGGTTGACGGTGGCGGTGAATCTACAAGGACAGATGCCGGGGGAGGTGCAGGTAATGAAACCGCTTTTGCAAAATCATAACTGAGGAAATTATGACGCTGAAAGAAATCAGACCTAAGCGTCTCCATCTTGCTTCTAAGCTTCAGGCTGTCCTTGTTCTTTCCCGGGCAGAGGCCGAACTAACTTTGGGAAGGAATTCAGTTCATGGTTTGGCTCTGAAACAAAATTGGTAACAGCCCTTTCCCGAAAAGACCCCCTTTTTGCCTGGGGACCAGTCTGCCTTTGCAGGACTAACAAATTAGCTACAAGATTAGAAATTACAGTTTAGGGGCCATACAGCCTCTGGCTCCAAGAGTCTGAACCTCCCCAAATTGCTCCTGGGGACAACATCACTATTGTAAAACCTAATATCAGTGCTCCAGATATTTTGCAGACCCTGAACTCAATGGATCAGCTGACACCATCGAGACCAGTAATCTGACTCCTCCAGTTCTGTGATCCCACCCAGGAACGGAAGACAGAAAACCTCACCTTGACCCCCTATGATTCCAACTTCAACCTCACCAATCAACACTCCTCGCTTCCCAAACCTCTACCTGCCAAACTATTATTATTATTATTATTATTTTGAGATGAAGTCTCACTCTGTCACCCAGGCTGGAGTGCAGTGGCGCAATCTCGGCTCACTGCAACCTCCGCCTCCCGGGTTCAAGCGATTCTCCTGCCTCAGCCTCTCAAGTAGCTGGGACTACAGGTGTGCATCACCACGCCTGGCTAATTTTTGTATTTTTAGTAGAGACGGGGTTTCATCATGTTGGCCAGGCTGGTCTCGGACTGCTGACCTCAGGTGATCCACCTGCCTCGGCCTCCCAAAGTGTTGGGATTACAGGCATGAGCCACTGCGTCTGGCCCACCAAACTATCTTTAAAACCGCTGATCCCCAAATGCTCGAGGAGACTGATTTGAATAATAATAAAACTCCGGTCTCCTGCACAGCTTGTTCTGCATGAATTACTCTTTCTCCACTGCATCCCCCGTCTGATAAATCAGTTCTGTCTAGGCAGCGGGCAAGGTGAACCCATTGGGCAGTTACAGTAAGAAGACAGGTAAATCTGCAGGTGAGAATGTAGGTGAGAATGTGGGCAAGAACACAAGAAAATACCTAGAAAAGCATGCAGGTAAAGATGCAGGTGAGGACCCAGATGAAGATGCAGAGAAAATACACTCACCGGAGAGGATGTAGGTGGAAAAAGGTGAGAATATAGGTAAGAATGCTGTTAAGGTAAAGATACAGGTAAGCTTAAGATAGAGATGTAGGTGTTGGGGCCAGGTGAGGATGCTAAAAAACAAAAACAAAAACAAAAACAAAAAACCCTGGCGGGGCACGGAGGCTCACGCCTGCAATCCCAGCACTTTGGGAGGCCGAGGCGGGCAGATCACCTGAGGTCAGGAGTTCGAGACCGGTCTGGCCGACATGGTGAAACCCCGTCTCTAATACAAATACAAAAATTAGCCAGGTGTGGTGGCCGTGTGCCTGTAACCACAGCTACTCGGGAGGCTGAGGCAGGAGAATCGCTTGAACCCAGGAGGAGGGGTCACAGTGAGCTGAGATCGCGCCATTGCACTCCAGCCTGGGCGACAAGAGTGAAACTCCATCTCAAAAAAAAAAAAAAAAACAAAAAAACAAAAACAGAAAACCCACAAAAACAAACAACAACAACAAAAACCCATACATGGATTCAGCTGAGGGTGCAGAGGAGTGAGCAGGTAAAGATTCAGATGAAAATATTGGTAACATTGGGAGCAGGGAGAACATTAGGGAAAAGACCTGATGCATCCTGGACGTAATAACTAGGTAATAGGTGGCTGGGTGTGATGGCTCACGCCTGTAATCCCAGCACTTTGGGAGGCCAAGGCGGGCGGATCGCTTGAGATCAGGAGTTCAAGACCAGCCTGGCCAACATGGTGAAACCCCGTCTCTACCAAAAATACAAAAATTACCCAGGCAAGGTGGCGGGCGCCTGTAATCCCACCTACTCAGGAGGCTAAGGCAGGAGAATCACTTGAACCCGGGAGGTGGAGGTTGCAGTGAGCCGAGATTGTGCCACTGCACTCCAGCCTGGGCGACAGAGCAAGACTCTGCCTCAAAACACACAAACACACAAACAAAAAACCTAGGTGATGGGTTGATAGGTGCAGGAAACCGCCATGGCACACTTGACCTACGTAACAAACCTGCACATCCTGCACTTGTACCCCGGAACTTAAAATAGTAACAATAATAAAAGAAAAAAAAATTGGTAAGATTAACAGGTGAGGATGCCGGTAAGTGAAGAGGTGAGACTCAGGTGAAGGGGTTGTGAGCTGCCGGTGAGTGTGCAGGTGAAATGGAGGTGAGGCGCAGGTGCATGCCACGTGCAGGTGAGGCAGGTCCATGCTCCTTGGCTAAAGAAGTCAGCACACTAGCAGGTGAACGCCAGGAGAAAATGCGGTGGGAACAGGTGAGGTTTCGAGTAGGATGCAGCTGAGCTGCAGGTGAGGCGGCTGGGGATTTCAGCCTCTCCCTCTTGGCAAAGAACTCCAGACACGTGAGATATAACTGAAGCTTTATCTGGAGTGGGGGAATGGGGGTGTGGTCAGTTGGGGCACCCAAAGACAACCATGCTCTCGGTGAAGGCGCCGAGGTCCTGGCATTGTTGCTGGTTCTCTTCGTCTTGGCATTCGTCCTCCTCGGGCCAGTGCTCCACCCAAGTGTCCTTCCCGATGATGTAGCTGAGGCTGGAGGGAAGAAGAATGGCAGGTCAGGAAGGGGCGTGGTGTGGGCGTGGCACAGGGGCGTGGCATGGGCGGGGCGGGGCATGGGCGGGGCGGTCGGGCGGTCGCGCGCGCGCACGCGCAGGGAAAGCACTCACTTGGGCTTCTCTCCCCAGAAATCGGAGGAGAGACCCCACATGAGGTAGTGTTTCTTCTCCTCCAGCTTCAGGGCTTCTCTGCACTTGATGGGGCTGATGAACGTGCGCTGCTGTCCAACCTGCACCTCATCCGAGCCTGGAGTGGAGGGGAGAGGGAAGAAGCTGAGTCGTGGGGAGGAAGCCAGGGAAGAGCCACGGGAGGCAGCGTGCTGAGCCTGACCTGACTTGATGGTCTGCTCAATGGCCATGATGTACTCGTCAAAGTCATTGGACAGCTGAACCTTGACCAGTCGGGTCTTGTACACTGTGGGGGAGAGGCAGACAGTTTGGGTGGTGGGCTAGGTTGACCATGAGGGGCACCCTGGTTTGCAAGTGCACCCAGGCATGTGGCTCTCTCTCCCAAGCAGAAAGTTGCGGAATCACAGCCAGTCACACTATGGCCCACCCCTCATTACACACACAACCATAGAGGGTCCCATGTCACCATCCACACACAGTCGTGCTCATAGGCATGCACAGAGGTCACAGCCACCCACAATGTCTAGTAACATACTATTCATACTATGCAATGAGAGTGACTCATATGCACAAAATACTGTAGCCTCATGGCCATGCACACAACCATAGCCACGGAAAACTACGGTCATATACGTAACTTCAGGACCTCACACTCACTGCCATCTACAACCACACAGCCTCACACAACCACAGCCACACACAACTACAACCTCACAGCCACCCACGCAATGATGCATACAACCACGTCTACCTTTTCTCACATGAGCATACCTAGGCCACTCACAGTCATGGTTCCCCACACAATCATGGCCCCTCACAATACATGCTCACACACACACCACAGTCACCCACACCCACAGCCTGAAGCCACACCATGACAACCACACCTACCACCCACCACACAATTGGACACACACAGCTAAACATGCGTGACCCCCACCCATCACCCACTCACCGTAGTCTACTCCTGGCTCACAGGCCTTGTCCAGCCGTTCTTCCAGGGTGACCTTGTCATCCGACTTTTGTATGAAGCAATTCTCTGCAGGGTGGGGTGGAGACAGGGTCTAAGTCCCACTCCTTATCTGGGGCCTACTGCCCATGGGTGTGGCCAACCCTGGGAGCCTACCCCCCTTGGTATCCCCTGGGTATGGGTCTGGGGGTCCCTGACCATGGGATAGATGACCTGGGTAAGTGTGGCTTGCTCAGGCCCACCTGTTCCCGGCTCCAGGGAACTCACCCTCAGCACAGCGGCACAGTTCATCACGGCAGAGCTTGTTCAGCTTTCCATCCTCCTTTTCCGGATGGTAGAACCGGGTACAGCTTTCCGCTGCGGGCAGATGTGATGTGAAGATGAGAGGATAAGGGCCTCCCTCCAAAGACCATGCCTGGGAGGCCCAGATCCCCAGTTCTCAGTCTTCAGACCTGGAGATGCTAGGTCTTCAACCCCTCAGATCCCTCAGACCCCAAGACCCCCTCTACTTTCTGATCTTTGGGATTCTCAGACCCTTGAGTCTCTTAGACTCTCAACTCACAGAAGCCTGGGACCCTCAGACCCCAAATTCATAGATTCCTGGGACACGCAGGCCTCCAACCCTCATATATCTAGAATCCTTAGACCCTTATTCTCAGAACCCCCTGCAACTCACATATTCCTAAGACCCTGAGACCCCTGAACCCATCAGACCCCCAACTCTCAGATCCCTAGAACCAACTCATAGATCCTTGGGACTCTCAGACCCTGGGACCTTCAGATTACTAATCCTGAAATCCCTGGCCTGCTTAGATCATCATTCTCAGATCCCCTCAGAACCTCAGAACCTCAACTCATAGATCCTTGGGACCCTCAGACCCGTGGGACCTTCATACTACGAATGCTCAAATCCCTGGACTCCTTAGACCTTCATTTTCAGATCCCCACAATTCATATATACCTGGGACTCTCAGGCCCCTGGAACCATCAGACCCCAGGCCCTAGGTTGGCTGCTCACCCAGGTTGTAATAGGCGTAGACCTTGACTGCACCAGGCTGGATAAGCTCTACATTAAAGTATTGGTGAACTTTGAAAGCTAGACAGTCATCCTCAGAGTGTGAGACCTGAGGGGGAAGGAGGAGCTTGGTCAGTGGGGTGATGTGGGAGGGAGTCCAGCATTGTCTTGGGAGCTGAGGCAGTGGTGGAGAAACTGAAGGATCAAGGAGGAAGTGGCAAAGATGAATGAGCAATTCAGCAAATCCACTTACTTTTCTTCCTAGACTCACAGTGAGACTACCTTTGTCAGCTCCTCTTTCAATTAGGTGTGGCCAGGTGGCTGAACAGATTGCTATGTATGCCCATAAAAACAACCCATGCACAATCTTATTTCCATCTAGAATGAATGAATCCTGCAGAGAACTACAGAAGATCCTAAGGATTGCAGAGCCACAGGATGGAAGGTGCTTGGATCCCTGAGAGACTACATGGAGCAGAGGGACCCTTCCTTAACCCCCATGCCAACTGGACTTTACATGAGTGAGAAATACAAGTCTGTTGTGTTAAGACCCCATATTCTTAGGGGTTTTGTTTTAGTAGCTATTGTTACTTAAGCTGACTAAAATGGGATTGAGGGGCCCTGTGGGTATCAGGAGTTAGCAGGGAGGATATGGGGATAGGAGAATGGGAAGAAATAAGAGAAGGGAGAGGAGAAAGCCCAAATCATGGTAGAGATGAAAGAGTCAGAGAATGCCAGATGGAGAGAAAATAACAGAAGAGGGGGCAGGTGTGGTGGCTCATGCTTGGAATCCCAGCCCTTTGGGAGGCTGAGGCAGGAAGATCGCTTGAGGCCAGTAGTTTGAGACTAACTTGAGCAACATATCAAGACCCCCATCTCTACAAAAAATAAAACAATCAGCTGGGTACTTACACAGAATATTTATGAAGAAACAAGAGCAAAAATTCAGCTGGGGCCAGGCACCAGGGGCTTATGCCTGTAATCTCAGCACTTTAGGAGGCTGAGGTGGGAGGATCACTTGAGCTCAGGAGTTTAAGACCAGCCTAGGCAGTACAGTGGGACCCCATATCTACAAACTTTTTTTTTTTTTAATTCACTGGGCATGGTGGCATGCACCTGTAATCACAGCTACTCAGGAAGCAGAGGTGGGAGGATCATGTAAGCCTGGGAGGTCAAGGCTGCAGTTAAAAAAAAAAAAAAAAAAAAAAAAAGCTGGGTACAAAAGCATAATATTTATGAAAAAAAAATTAGCTGGGCGCAGTGTCGCAGACCTGCAGTTCCAGCTCCTCAGGTGGCTGAGGCAGGAGGATCCCTTGAGCCCAGGAATTTGACTTTGCAGTGAGCTAGTATCAAGACACTGCACTCCAGTCTGGGTGACAGAGCAAGACCCTGTCTCCTGAAAGAAAGAAAACAACAGAAGAGAGAAATAGATCAAACAAAGAAACAAAGCTCAGGATTGGGTTAGGGAACGAGGCAAGACCTTGCTCTCTACAAAGCACTTAAAAAACAAAAAACAAAAAAACCAAAGGGGCTTTTTTTCAATGGTTGTTTAAGACTCTGATAAGAAGCTGGAGGAGGCAAATGGTCAGAAGATGAGATGTTTATAGAAGATGCTGGGTTGACCCCTTTATTTTACAAGCTCCTTCCCCTACAACTCAGCAGCACAGACCCTGTCTCCTCTGGCCCAGGGCTAGTCTGACCCAGAGACAAAAGCTGAAAGGAAAAGAAAGACCAGCCAGATAGAGGTCAGGGTGCCCCTGGAAGCCTCCCAGGGGAGGATGATGCAGCCTTACCTTGTCCAGGTAGATGATGAGGGTGTTCCTATCGGAGAAGGCTTTGTCCAGCTCATACTTGGAGATGTATCTGTCAACACCACTGGCCAGCTGGGGAAAGGTGGAGCCTGTGAAAAATCCCTCCTGAACCCCTCTCTCCCTGCAGCCTCTTCCAGAACCCAGGCTCCTTTCCACTTATCCCAGCTCCTGAGCTCTTCATACCTGCTTCAGGTCATCTGTGTCTGGAGCAAAGCCAGTCATCATGGATATGTCCAATATAGACATAGTGGCATCCTGGTCTCCCCGGTACCTGGATAGTGCAGAAAGAAGGGCATTGGGTCCCAAGGAGGGGGTCAGCCCCAAGGGTCTGTTCCTGGACAAGGAGGTCTGATCAGGCACTGAGACTTCTGATTCCCACATAGCAGCACAGAGGGGCGTTACATTTTTTAGGAAACATTTCCCCAAAGGAAATAAAAAGCAAGGTAATGTAATGGTCGAGGTGATTAAGAGCTCAGACTCTGCACCCAAATGCATGGATTCAAATTCCAGCTCTAAATAACATTGGATGCATTATTTGACCCTCCATGCTTCAGTTCTAGAAAACAAAGGCAAGAATACAGGCAGCCCTCACTTTGCATGATTCAGTTAAATAACACTAGTAGCCCAGTGACATGGTTCATTTTCAGTACCTTGGTATATTGATCACAAGTAGTTGCATATGGTATAAACTTTGTTGCTAACTCTTCAGTCTAGAAATCACGATGTAAATAAAAGATAAGCATCATAATTGAGGGCCAATTACTGTCACTCCTTTCAAAGTCCATCAGTGATTGGTCACTGAGCTTCTGCTCTTCAATTTATGCACAGACAGCAAAGTGTGTAGTTCTGTTGCCTCCCTGTCTCCAGGTGGTTAACTCCCATGAGATTTTACAACAATGTATCACGAAAAGAGGGAACTGGCCAACAAAGATAAAAATGCAGCAAAGAAATGAAAAGTGATAATGCCAGAAGTGAACTTCAAAGAGAGCATAAATGGAGTTATCAAAGAATAGCAGACTATGGGGATGTTGACCCTGCTGCCATTTGAGAGATAGGTAGCGTAGAGGAACTCAGGGAAGGCAAATGTATTAGCATAAATAAGGAGGGTCATGGGGACAAAAAGGATGAAGATGTCCCAGAGGAAGGGACATTATAGAATACAAGTCACTTTAAAGGAACTCTTGGAGGAATTTTGTGACATGGAAAGCTCAAAGGATAAAATATTGGAAGCTGATCCAAACTTAGAAAGGAGCAAGACAAGGTACTAAGGCATAGAAAAGATGTTTACTCCATGTTGTAAATTATACAAAGAGAAGAAGGCAAGCATTTTTTGAACTAAAGTACTCTCCGTAAGTGTCATACAAAGGAAAAAAAAAACAAAAAACAAATACACCTTGCATCTCAATGTTCTAATGTTTTAAATTATGGTGTAGTCAAATACTCATCTTACTATGAATTTCATTTCCCTGTATCTTTATTTTATTTTATTCTATTTTTTTTTTTTTTTTGAGACAGAGTCTTGCTCTTTCGCCCAGGCTGGAGTGCAGTGGCGTGATCTCAGCTCACTGCAAGCTCCGCCTCCTGGGTTCACGCCATTCTTCTGCCTCAGCCTCCCAAGTAGCTGGGACTACAGGCACCCGCCACCATGCCCAGCTAATTTTTTTGTATTTTTAGTAGAGACGGTGTTTCACCGTGTTAGCCAGGATGGTCTCGATCTCCTGACCTCGTGATCTGCCCGCCTCAGCCTCCCAAAGTGCTGGGATTACAGGCACGAGCCACCACGCCTGGCCATTTCCCTGTATCTTTATAACTGGCAGTATGATAATTTTAAATGTTGTAATAGAAACATTTAGGCTGGGCATAGTGGCTCATGCCTGTGATCCCAAAACTTTGGCAGCCCAAGGCAGAGGAATGCTCAAGGCTAGGAGTTCGAGACCAGCCTGGGCAACACAGTGAGGCCCTGCCTCTAGAAAGAATAAAAAATAAAAATCAGCCAGGTGTCATGGCCACACGCCTGTAGTCCCAGCTACTTGAGTGGCTGAGGCAGGAGGATCGCTTGAGCCAGGGAGTTTGAGGTTACAGTGAGCTATGATTGTGCCACTGCACTCCAGCCTGGCTGACAGAGCAAGACCCTATCTCTCTAAAAAGAAAAAAAGAAAACTTTAAAGGTCGTGGAATGATTGTGTACTTTCCTCCATTGATTACTAAGATGCTTTGACAGTCTCAACTTACATGGTCATTGCTGTGGTCTCACATTAACATGCAAAGCAAGGACTGTCTGTGTTGTCTACCTCACGGTGGATACTTAGAACAGTATCAGATACACAGTGTACTTGGAAAGTACTGAATATCATGGATATTATTTGCAAGAATTCTTGCTAGAGATAGAGGGATGGCCAAGATGAACCCCGGTGACCTAGCTTCTTACCTGGTACAGATCTCAAGGATCATAGTGTTCTTGGCATCCTGAGGCCTCTTTTCTAGAAACACAGAAGAGAGAAAGATGGGAGAGGGTATACCTGTGTGTTGATTCAGGAGCGGGGAAGACATTAGAAGAGGGGTAGGAGGAAGGTGACAGATAAGGCCTTGATTCCTTTTACCTGTTTCCGGTGCTGGTTTTATGGTGACCTTGAGGTCGAATTTATTACAGGTGAGTTGATCTTTGGCCTTAGCATGGTACATTGTCACCACCTGGTAAGATGGGAGAGGAGATACAATGTCAGCCCACAGCACTAGGACTGCTGGGGACAAGAGGAGATGGTCCCTCTGGGGCAGAGGGGCATGGGCCAGGCAGGTGTGGGTTTCTGTTCCTTACCGACAAGGTGCCTTGGCCTTTTCCTTCAGCTGTGACTGTGAAACCCTCATTTTCCTTGGTCTGCAGAGTGAAAAGAGAGAAGAGAGCATGTTGGGAATTAAGCCTTCTGCTGCCTGTGATGGTCACCTGGCCCTCCCTCTTGCTTCCCAGTAAACCCTGGCTAGTGTAGGGGGAGACAGCCAGAGTGAGGAGGGCTTGGCTGGGTGACTGTACCTCTTCTGATCGCAGGAGGCTGGCAGATTCCCAGTGGATACGGTGGGTGATCTTGGAGCTGCGGCTGGGCAGTTGGAGGGACACATCCAGGTTCAGTTCCTTGTGGTCAGGGACGTCCTTTTGGTATTGAGCCAAGGCTTGGAACACCATGAAGGTGGCCTAGAACCCACAAGAGAGAAAGATGGTGATCTGGGAGCCTGGGAAAGTGGCTAGAATCCAATGGGGGATAAAGAGGTTCAAATCAGAGCTGGGACATCAAAATGTGGCCTAGAACCTACTAGAGAGTGCAGGGGTAATAACTGGAGGTCACTGGACTCTGAGGACATGTTCAGAACTCTCCGAGGGACAGAAACTTACACCAGGACTTGGAGATGCTGAGAACATGTCTAGAATCCATCAGAAAGTCCAAATGTAAGACTGAATGTCTAGCGACCCTGAGGATGCGGTCTAGACCCATCAAGAGGAGAGAGTCTTAGACCAGGGCTTGGAGACACTGAGAATATGTCTAGAACCCACTCATGAAGAACAGAATAAACCTGTAGCCAGAGGATACTGAGCATATAATCTACAACCCAAGAGTGACACTGTAACACTGAGAACGTGAGTGACAGACCACCAGAAAGAAAGGAGGTCAACTGGAGCCTGAAGTTGCTGAAGCCTGAAGTTACTGAAACCATGGCCTAGAAGAGGGTTTGCGTAATGCCCCAGGGTAACTGGGAACATAGTATAGAGCCCGCCAGTGAGGCAATGTGACATTGGGAGCCTGGTAGAACTGGGAACATGGTCTAGAACCCACCAGCAAGACAGGGTAAGATCGTGAGATAGAACTGGGAACCTGGTCTAGAGCCCACCAGGTGGAGAGAGAGGCTTAGACCTGAACCTGGGCCCTGAGAACATGATCTAGACACCTGGGGCAAGAAGAAGGCTCAACACACAGCTTGGAGTATCCAGATTGTATTCTAGCACCTATAGATGGGTTTGCAACTAAGAAAAACTGATTCTCAACTCCACTGCAATCACACTGGCTCGTGGGAATGAAGAACTGCCTCGCTGGGCCTCAGTGTCTTCTCTAGGAGGCCAGTGGGAAGCCGCAGGAGACAGGGATGCATGTGCCTAGGGGCCGTGGGCCCACTTGCCTGGGTAGAGCCATAGCCACCACCGTAGTATCTCTGTTCATTGAGCCAACGCACGACGGGAGGCACAAAGTCAAAGTCTTTTAGCTGCAGTAGGGCCAAGAGGGCATAGGATGTGGCCTCCACGTTGTAGAGCTGCTTACCAGGGTCCTCCCAGCGGTTCTTATCTGCAAAGAAGATACCCCATCCCCAGTGCTCACTGCTCTGTCCAGCCTGGGGGTGGCTCAGAGAAAGCTCAGAAAGAGATGCATGCTAGACTTCCTGGTGTTTGGGTGTCCTGGCTGACATTCGAGGCTCTCAATTACTTGGCTCCTGCCTTACCTCTCTTGTTTCATCAACTCTCACTTCTCCCTTTAAAATGAATGCTTAATACGCATTTGTTGAATAAATGACGCAACAAACTTTCTCGTGTGGTTTACAATGAGGACCTGCGAAAACTTAGAGCCGTGCATCCCAGCTCAGCTCAAGGTTATGCATCCCAGCTTGATACCTTAGGACTATCCATCTCAGCTTGGCTTAGGGTCATCCGTCCCAGCTCAGCTAAAAGCCATGCATCCCAGCTCAGTATCTCCCGCCCTGAACTTCAGCCATGCATCTCCCTTCACCCCTCCAGGCCAACCCTCACCTTTGGCTGTGGTCAGAAATTTGTTGAGAAGAGGCCCTTTCAGCCTGCCCATCTGGGCCAGAGCATAGCCAGCAATGGCCACAGTGTAGGATCTCTGTAGGTTCATGTAGTTGGCTTCAAGGAAGTCTCCTGCTTTAGTGATGCTGCCTGGCAGGCTCTATGAGAAAGAGGATCAGATTCTCTGCTCATGTGGGCATTGCTGTCACATTAGTAAGGATCATTCGAGCAGCACTTCCTGAGCATCAGGGATTTCTGTCCTTGGGACATAACTGTCTTAGATTTGTCCATTTTTGAGAATTTCCCAGATATTTTAGCCACCATGAGCTGCCTTGTTGCTGCATATCTATTATGTATCTGGAGAAATCCACGTACCCCATGGTGGGCTGGTAAACGTTTAACAGCCAGCTCTCCAGTGGGAGGGTTGAGGGATCCTTGGTTTATAATGATTTACAATTTCTGTGGTGTAAATACTCCCACCAGGGCCAATTTCACGGTGTCAATGTGACGTCACTGAACAAAGTCTTGGGGAGACATTCTCCAAATTGTTACTCATAAACTAGTATGTGCCAGATTCAGTACACCACTGTGAACACGTCATCCAGTCATCATCATCATCACCATCATCATCGTCGTCATCATCTTTATCTTCTTCATCATCATAGCTCACACTTACTTTGTGTCATTCAGATACCCACACATTTAATCTCATAAAACCTGATGAGCATACTGAGCCCTGAGAGATGCAGTAATTTTGCAAAGACCACCTAGGAAGTAAGTGGCAGAGTTAGGATCCAAACACAGCCTTCTGGGGATGGGGGAAGACATGATTTGTACTGTTTTCTCATTTCCATGATGTAAATACTTCCATCACTGATTTCAACCTACCAATATGGTGTCGTTGAATGTAGAGTTGGGAAGAGCTTTGCGGTACCACAGTATTATATAGTATTTTCACTATACAGATCCAACAGACATAAGTAACCCCAAGAGTATAGATTATGGGAGTAAGGCGTTTAGGAAGCGATGAGTTTGAGTGTTTCTAACCTTTGTGTTTAATATAATTTATTTAACTGTAAGTTTTATAACTTAGTTTGTTTGGTTCGTTGGTTGGGTTTTTTGTTGTTGGTTTTTTTTTTTTTTTGAGACAGAGTCTCGCTCTGTTGCCCAGGCTGGAGTGCAGTGGCGCGATCTCGGCTCACTGCAAGCTCCGCCTCTCGGGTTCACGCCATTCTCCTGCCTCAGCCTTCCCAGTAGCTGGGACTACAGGCGCCCGCCACCGCGCCCGGCTAATTTTTTGTATTTTTAGTAGAGACGGGGTTTTACCGTGGTCTCGATCTCCTGACCTCGTGATCCGCCCGCCTCAGCCTCCCAAAGTGCTGGGATTACAGGCGTGAGCCACCGCGCCTGGCCTTTTTTTTGAGACGGAGTCTCCCTCTGGCTCAGGCTGGAGTGCATGGCCCAATCTCGTCTCACTGCAACCTCCGCCTCCCGGGTTCAAGCGATTCTTGTGCCTTAGCCTCCTGCGTAGCTGGGATTACAGGCGCCCCCCTCCACCATGCCCGGCTAATTTTTGTATTTTTAGTAGAGACGGGGTTTTGCCATGTTGGCCAGGCTGGTTTTGAACTCCTGACCTCAGGTGATCTGCTGGCCTTGGCCTCCCAAAGTGCTGGGATTACAGGCTCACTGTGCCTGGCCTAATACTTAGTTTCTAATAATAATTGTATTTAATGACCAGCTTGAAAAATTCCTGGAAATTTAACACTGGGCTCCAGCAAGCTGGTTATAGCACACGTTTTTTTTTTTTTTTTTTTTTGGAAAAGGAGTCTTGCTGTGTTGCCCAGGCTGGAGTGCAGTGGCGCAATCTAGGCTCACTGCAACCTCCACCTCCCTGGTTCAAGCGATTCTCCTGCCTCAGCATCTTGAGTAGTTGGGATTACAGCACACTCTTGACCCCAGGAGTCTGGTTTCACAGCCTGTGCTATACTCTGCTACAATGTTGCTATGTTGTAGCAGAAACAAATCTCTTTTATTCCTGCCCATTTGCCTCTCTGACATCCACTCCTTTTGTAAGAACTTCTCCCTTCCATTCACGTGGCCACAGTGGAAACAGCCATGTCTGCCCACTGAGACCTACTTCCTGTCCTTAGCTGATTGGTCCAGATGTAGTCATCTGACCCAGGCTGAGCCAATCAGAGTCCTTCCCTGGGAATATGGTGGCCCTAACCTTGATCTGATATTTTCTCTAAGGAAGGCAGCCATATTCTGCCTGAACTGAATTACTGGCCAAGAACGGAATGAAGATCACGGGAGAGGGGAGCAAAGCATCCTGGCAGAGTCCCTGAGGCCACCTTCATCTCTATTTGATGCCTTGGTGCCTGCACATAAATTCCCCATCAATTTTTGTATAATCTGGGTCACATGTGTGTTATATCTGGGACAACTCAGAGGCCTAAAAATACAGAGATCGTTATTTATTATCCCCATTTTACAGATGCACATCCTGAGTGAGGCTCAAGGGTGGAAGTGCCTGTGAGTCAGGATTTGAAGTCAGATTTGTCTGACCCCACAGTCCCCCACCCCCACCTCTCCTCTCTCTCTCTCTACCTCCCTCCCTCCCTCCCTCTCTCTCTCTCTCTCTCTGCCTTGGTCCCTCTTGGGTGTTAGAGGCAACAGCCCTGTGTTTGTTTTTCTCTTCACTGGCCCCTCCCCTCCATCTCTTTTCCTAAGTGGGGAGAAGCCACTAGCTGGGGGTAGAATCCTGGGCTTCCCACTTGGAAAGCTAAATGTTAACCCACTCAAAACCCCACGATCAGCTAGGTGCAGTGACTCATGCCTGTAATCCGAGCACTTTGGGAGGCTAAGGTGGGTGGATCACTTGAGGTCAGGAGTTCGAAACCAGCCTGGCCAACATGGTGAAACCCCATCTCTACTAAAAATACAACAATTAGGCTGGGTGCAGTGGCTCATGCCTGTAATCCCAGCACTTTGGGAGGCCATGCCAGGCAGATCACCTGAGGTCAGGGGTTCGAGACCAGCCTGGCCAATATGGTGAAACCTCATGTCTACTAAAAAGACAAAAATTAGCCGGGTGTGGTGGCGGGTGCCTGTAATCCCAGATGCTCTGGAGGCTGAAACAGTAAAGTCCCTTGAACCCGGGAGGCGAAGGGTGCAGTGAGCTGAGATCATGCCACTGCATTGCAGCCTGGGCGACAGAGTGAGACTCCATCACAAAAAACAAACAAACAAACAAACAAACAACCACAATAAAGCAGACAAAGGCATTCCAGACTCTCAGTGGCCCATCTTTCCAAGCTTCCCTGCTTCAGAATCAAAACCAGAGGAAAAAGAGACAGTGATGAGCCAACAGTGTTCACCGTTTCCTGTTTGGAGTCACGGATCCCTTTGAAAATCACCTGAAAGATCCTCTGGACTAAGGAAATAGTCTTAGCTCTGTATCCCAAGTTTTCTTTAAGGAAGCAGCAAGGACGCAACTGTACTGATCATGTAGCACTGATGTAGAAAGCACTTTTGGAAATGGGCTGAAAACCCTCTGAAAATTGTAAGGCAGACAGAAAGAATCCCCACCTTTGATCTCTTTGTGCCTCAGTTTTCTCATCTGCAAACTGGGGATAATAAGAGTGACTTACCTTTCAGGCTGCTAAAAGGATTATGAGACTTAACATGTGAAACTATTAGAGGGGGGGTCTGTATTAGATGAGTTAAGTGCTCAAAACATGTTAGCTATTAACATGACTGCAGTGATGTCTGTTATTGCACTGGGAGAGCTGCAAATTCCCTGAAGGCAACCTCTCACTCTTCAAGGTGGCTGTGCTCTGCATCGGGTAAGGTAGGGTAGGGTGGGAAGATGGAGGGCACTTACGTTGACCTGCTCCTCGCAAATATCTTTAGCCTCCTGCAGCGAGATGAGAACAAAGGCCGTGAGGGCCATGTCTTTCTCGTTGTTGTTCCGTAATCCACCCTGGGATGGAGAGCAGAAAGCAAGGATGGGGTCACCGGTGTGTCCACACATGGCAGTCATCCCCCCCTGCAGATTCAGAATCAGGGGGTCTGGGCAGGGCTGAGTCTCTTCTAGGTGTTACCCCGCTACCCTAGGAAGGTCAAACTTCTTAGTATTAATTCATGCAACAATTTGTTCCTTCTGCAAATGTCAATGTACAATGTGCAATGTACAATGGGTACAACGGTTTGATCCATTGTAAAACCAGACACAGGCTCTAGCCCTCACAGAGCTTTTGTCTAGTAGGGAAGATGGACATGGTCCATCCAGCTCCTCAAGAGATATACACTTTTTTTTTTTTTTTTTTTGAGACAGTTTTGCTCTTGTTGCCCAGGCTGGAGTGCAATGGCGCAATCTCGACTCCCTGCAACCTCCGCCTCCTGGATTCAAGCAATTCTCCTGCCTCAGCCTCCGAAGTAGCTGGGATTACAAGCATGCACCACCACACCAAGCTAATTTTTTTGTATTTAGTAGAGATGGGGTTTCCCCTGTTGGTCAGGCTGGTCTCGAACTCCTGACCTCAGGTGATCCACCTGCCTCAGCCTCCCACAGTGCTGGGATTACAGGCATGAGCCACTGCGCCCAGCCAAGAGATATATACTTATAAGTGGATGAGTTCTGTGCAAGGGAAAGAGGACATAGCAGCGAGAATGAACTGTGGGAGTGTGACCCAGTTGGGGAGGTCAGAAAAAGTGTCCCTGAGGGAGTCAACTCTCACAGACGGCAGGGATTAGCATACTAGGTGGCAGAAACAGCATGTGCAAAGGCCCTGTAGAACAATAGAGCAAGGCTCCTATCAATGGATGGAGCCTGGAAAGAAAAGAAAGGCTGGAAGTCTGGAAGCCTGAAAGGTGAGACTGAGGCAGTGATTCTCCATCTCAAGCACACATTAGCATCACCTGGAGGAATGCGGGCACTTTTAAAAACTCAGATTCCTAGGCCGGGCGCAGTGGCTCATGCCTGTCATCCCAGCACTTTGGGAGGCCAAGGTGGATGGATCACCTGAGGTCAGGAGTTCGAGACCAGCCTGGCCAACATGGTGAAACCCCGTCTCTACTAAAAATACAAAAATCAGCCGGGCATGGTGGAGTGGGCGCCTGTAATCCCAGCTACTGAGGAGGCTGAGGCAGGAGAATTGCTTGAACCTGGGAGGTGGAGGTTGCAGTGAGCCAAGATCGGGCCATTGCACTCCAGCCTGGGTGACAAGAGCAAAACTCCATCTCAAACACACACACATACACACACACACACGCACACTCACACCCCTCAGATTCCTGGGTCCTGCCCCTAGAATTTCTGATTCAGTGAGTCAGGGGTCCGGTCTCAGAATATGTTTTGTTTTTGAGACAGGGTCTCACTCTGTTATCAGCCTGGAGTGCAGTGTCATGATCATGGCTCACTGCAGCCTCGACCTCCTGGGCTCAAGCCATCCTCCTGCCTCGGCCTCCCAAAGCGCTGGGATTACAGGCATGGGCCGTCGAGCCCAGCCACAGAAGGCACATTTTTAGTAAGTCATGGGTGCTGTTGCTGCTGCTGGTCTGAGGATCACACTTCGAGAACCAGTGCTCGAAGGAGTTTTATGTTTAAGAGCCACAGAACTGATCCAGCTGGATTTGAAAAAATCACCCCAGCTGCTATGTGGTGAGTGTCTGAGAGCCAACAAAAGTGGGAGGACACCAGGATGATGACCAGGAGGTGGCTTCTACAAGGTCTCCAAATAAGGAGGGGCGGGGAGAGTGTTGCTTGGACCAGGGGCTGGCCATAAGGATGGAGAGAAGGAGGTGATTCTTATAACATCACGGGAGAATGCAGGTGTTGATGGATTGAATGTGAGAAAGGGATTCCCAGGCAGGACCCCTGCACTTGGTTTAATGAAATTCTTCATAATTTCTGAGCGAGGGGCCGTGCCTCTTCATTTTGCGCTGGGCTTCGCAGGTCTCTGGTTTTTGCAAAGCTGGAGTGACGCCTCTGGCTTATTTATCTCCCTGCCCCCACCCCCCAGCCCAATCTTTGCAAAGGGAATTGGGCAGTGGGCACATGGAGGTGGGGGTCTCTCTCGTGTTCATCCTGTGAGACTCAGGAGCCCGTCTCTTCCGTTTTGCCCTAAATCCCAGCCTCTTACAATCATTTCTTGGTGTATCACGGGCGCATCCTCCTGGAAGACCCCGTCGGGCTTCTGCTTCTCCAGGATCAGCCATTTAACAGCCCCGCAGAGGACTTGGGAGTCGATGGCAATGAGGTTGACAGCCAGAGAGAAGACCTTGACCACGTAGGCGGTCAGCCTGGAGTGGACACAGAGCATGAGCCAATCGGCTCTGAGATCCAGAGACTGCCATGTCAACCAGCCAATGAGCGGGGGGGAGGGACCAGGGCCTGGCCCAGTTTGCTTGGTTTGCCTTCCCAGGCCCCAGGACCCAGCTGTTGTATGCGGTCTGTGCTTAAGGATGCTTAATGACCGCCGGCCACTCAGCCAGCGCTTGCCTGGACTCTGCAGGTCCAGGGCTGTTTGGGCAAGGCTGGCCTAAGGGACCACCCCTGGCCAGGGTCCAGGCCCTGCTGGGGGTTGAGGGTGGGGAGTATGCATGGCCTGAGCTGGCTGTTGGGACTCACCAGGTGCTGGGTGCCCGTTTCACGAAGGCCGCAAAGGCAGAGCTGGGTTGTCTGAAGGCCAGCTGCTGGGTGTACCCTGCAGAGAAGAGAGAGGAACCCCCAAAAGAGCCGGGGCTGAGCAGAGGGGGCACGCCAGAAAGGGCAGGGGCGGGGTGCAGAGAGGGGACAGGGGCTCAGGGTGGCGGAGGGGTTCTGGGAGGAGGGGACCTTAAAGAAGGAAGGACTCAAAGAGGGTGGGGGATCAGAACGAGGAGGTGGAAGAGTTCTCAAGAGGACAAGGGATTCAGAGAGGAGAAGGATATTGAGGGTGGGGGGCTTTCAGGGAGGGGAGGGCTCTCAGAGAGGGGGTGGAGTCTCAGGGAAGAGGCATGGCCTGGACAGGATGTGGGGCCTCAGATGAGAGTGGCTGGGACAGGAGGTGGCGCCTCACAGGAGGGTGTGGCCTTGAGAAGCTGTGGGGACTCAGGGGATGGGCGTGGCCTTGAAAAGAGGCAGGGTCTCGAGATTCTGGCCTGGGAGGAGGCAGGGCCTCAGAGGGCGTGGCCTTGAGAAGAGGTGGGGGGCCCTCAGGGGATGGGCATGGCCTTGAGGAGAGGCGGGGTCTCATGAAGAGCCTGGCCTGGGAGGAGTCAGGGCCTCAGAGGGCGTAGCCTTGAGAAGAGGTGGGGCCTCAAATGAGGGGAGTGGCTAGGAGAGAAGGTGGAGCCTCAGGGGAGGGCGTGGTCTTGAGATGAGGTGGGATCTTAGGGGAGGGGTGTGCTCGGAGAGGGGTCCCTGGGGTCTCCAAGAGGGGCAGGGAGCCCACCCTTCTTGATGAGCTCCAAGGCCCCCTGCCGCTTCTCTAGGCCGAACTTCTCCCACTGCTCCGTTTCATCCAGGTAATGCACAGCGATGACCGTGGGCGTCATGCCGATCATGTTCTGTTCCCCGCAGCCCGAGGGGGTCACAATGAGGTGCTTCAGCCGTTCCGCGTCGACGGCATCCTCTGTCATCTGGGCCACTGGGGTCCCTGCAGCAGGTGGGAAGAGGACGTTGCTCAAGCCAGGTGGGTGACCCACCTTGGGGTGGCGTGAAAAGGGTTCCAGCCTCCCAACCAGCCAGGGCCAAGGGGTTAGGGACAGGCGAGGGCTGGGGAGGATGTGACTGCGGGGAGGGGAGGCTGCATGGCTGAGTGGCTGTTCGGGGGTCTGCACTGTTAGGAGTGGGAGGTGCTTCACAGGGGCACCCTGGTCCTTGGGTCTCATTTCACCAGCAGTAAAATAATTCCAGTAACAATATTCAGGAATACTTATATCACGCTTAATGTTACTTCCCGGACTGTTCTAAGAGAATACCAGAGTGTCTCATTTAATAGTCAACGAGGCTGGGCGCGGTGGCTGAAGCCTGTAATCTCAGCACTTTGGGAGGCTGGGGTGGGTGGATCACCTGAGCTCAGGAGGTCGAGACCAGCCTCACCAATATGGTGAAACACCGTCTCTACTAAAAATACAAAAATTAGTGGGCATGGTGGCGGGCGCCTGTAGTCCCAGCTACTCGGGAGGCTGAGGCACAAGAATCACTTGAACCCGGGAGGCTGGGGTTGCAGTGAGCCGAGATCACGCCACTGCACTCTAGCCTGGCGACAGAGTGAGACTCCGCCTCAAAAAAAAAAAAAAAAAAAAAATCATCACACCAACCCTTGGAGGTAGACACTATTATTCTTCCCCTACCAAAGGTGAAAAAACCAAGGCTCTTGCCCCAAAGCCTTATAGCTTACAGGTTGCAAGGCCCTTTCTTTCTCCAGTCTTCCCTCCTGGGGCAAGAAATGACCTCCAGAATTTCTGCTCTTGTACTATGTTGCTTGTCTTTTTGTTTGTTTGTTTGTTTGTTTGTTTTTGTTTGAGACGAAGTCTTGCTCTGCCGCCCAGGCTGGAGTGCAGTGGCCTGATCTCGGCTTACTGCAACCTACGCCTCCCATGTTCAATCGATTATCCTGCTTCAGCCTCCCGAGTAGCTGGGATTACAGGCATGTGCCACCATGCCCAGCTAATTTTTGTACTTTTAGTAGAGACAGGGTTTCACCATGTTGGCCAGGCTGGTCTCAAACTCCTACCTCAGGTGGTCTGCCTGCCTCGGCCTCCCAAAGTGCTGGGATTACAGGCTATTGAGTCTCATTTAAGCTGGTTTCCCATCTAAGAAGCACAGAAGGTCTAGAAAAAATTAAAATAAACTGATGTATCAGCGAAAGCTCTTTGCTGAACTAAATGCTATCTGGAGGCTTCTATAAAACCGATCATAGCAAATAATATCTGTATGGTTAAAAAAATTTTTAGGCCGGGCACAATGGCTCATGCCTGTAATCCCAGCACTTTGGGAGGCTGAGGCAGGTGGATCACGAGGTCAGGAGATCGAGACCATCCTGGCTAACACGGTGAAACCCTGTCTCTACTAAAAATACAAAAAAATTAGCCGGGCGTGGTGGCGGGTGCCTGTAGTCCCAGCTACTCGGGAGGCTGAGGCAGGAGAATGGTGTGAACCCGGGAGGCGGAGCTTGCAGCGAGCTGAGGTCGCGCCACTGCACTCCAGCCTGGGTGACAGAGCCAGACTCTGTCTCAAAAAAAAAAAAAAAAAATGTAAAAGAGGGAAAACAGATCACAGATGGGCTGTTCTAGCTGAAGGGGAAGAGAAAGGTGCGGGTTAAACACCTCCAGAATGAGATGGAATTTGGCTCCGTCCATGCCCTCCTGGGACCCATGGGGTCGGGGTCAAGGGTGTCTCACCTTGCAGGAGAATTCTGGTCTCAGACTCAGTGTCCGGGACTTGGTCACTGAGGTCTGCAGGTGGGATGTCCTCTTTCTGCACTCCTTCTGCAGGGTGAGTGAGAGACACCGATGGCTCTAGCTCCCTCCCGCCCTATCCTACCTCACTAAACCCAGGTCATTTACCCCCCTTACCCTGCCAGCCCCTCAGCCCCTCCCCCTGCAGCCGACTCACCACGGCCCAGGCGTTCTGGATCCAGGGTGCGAACAGCCACAGTTTTGTTCATTCTGATTCCTTCCGGCTACGCAGTGTTAGAGGTGGGGGGAGTCGTTGGATGAATAAAAGAACAGACAGACACACAGATGGTCAGCAGGGCACTGTCCTTAGGATTACCCTAGCATTGCCGGGCGCGGTGGCTCATGCCTGTGATCCCAGCACTTTGGGAGGCCGAGGTGGGTGGATCACAAGGTCAGGAGATCGAGACCATCCTGGCTAACACAGTGAAACCCCGTCTCTACTAAAAATACAAAAAAATTAGCTGGGCGTGGTGGTGGGCGCCTGTAGTCCCAGCTACTCGGGAGGCTGAGGCAGGAGAATGGCGTGAACCCGGGAGGCGGATATTGCAGTGAGCTGAGATCGTGCCAGTGCACTCCAGCCTGGGCAACAGAGTGAGACTCTGTCTCAAAAAAAATAAATAAATAAAAAATAAATAAATAAATAAATAATTTTAAATCGACTATAAAAAAATTATTGATTGGTGATGGTTGACGAGCTTTTTGGCACCCCCTAAAATTCTATGCCTGGGGTCATCTCACTCACTTTACCTCAATCCTGGCTCTGCTTCTGAAATTCTGGGACTTCCAAATTTCCTAAGCTGGACACTATGATTCTTAGTGTCTCAGAGCCTGGATCTCCAACCTGAGTCAATAGTACGAAGACCAGGAGCCCTCTCTGAAGGACAAGGGTTTGTGGGTGCCCCGAGCACTCACCACGACCTTCAGGGACTTCCTGACACCGTCACTGATGAAATGATGGTAGACGGCAGCCTTGACTTCCACTTCCTGCAGGCCGGTCTTTAGCGGCACGATGACATAAGGAACGGACAACGAGGACTTGGGGGGGATGGTTACGGTCTGCTGGTGACGCCTCTTGGTGGTGGCCAGGCTGCAGAAGGCTGGATTGTGGAGTAGTTCCACCCTCACCTGCCAGGGAGAGAAAGGATCCGGGCAAGTGTGTGTGCAACAGGCTACCTACCCCCTTGCAGCCTCCAAGAAGCCTCTGCCACCCCGGGACCCACCTTGAGCTCTTGGTTCTGCCGGTAATTGTAGAGAACGGCTCGGATTTCCACCTGCTCGTTTCGAACAACAGAGTAGGGTAGCCGCAGGTCGATGAAGAAGTCCTGCATTACTGTGACCTCGAAGGGGTCTGCCACACAGATCCCTGCCCGGGCAGAGACAGAACACGGAGTGTCAAGGTCGGGGAGTGGACAAGGCCAGGCTCCTGGGTCTCAGCTCTTAGTTCGCTCCGCAGCTCTCCCTAACTCAGCCTGTCTTTGCTGAAGCCCATGAACTAAACGCTGTCAATGGCGACAAATGACAGATGATGACGGTGGTGGCTGGGAGTTACCATTATTTATTATTATTATTATTATTATTATTATTATTTGAGACAGAGCAAGACTCTGTCGCCAGGCTGGAGTGCAGTGGCGCCATCTCGGCTCAACGCAACCTCCGCCTCCTGGGTTCAAGCAATTCTCCTGCCTCAGCCTCTCGAGTAGCTGGGACTGCAGGCACGCACCACCATGCCCAGCTAATTTTTGTATATTTAGTACAGATGGGGTTTCACCATGTTGGCCAGGATGGTCTCGATCTCTTGACCTCACGATCCACCCGCCTCAGCCTCCTAAGTGCTGAGATTACAGGCGTGAGCCACTGCGCCTGGCCGTTGTTACCACTATTTAATGATTTACATTCTGTTTGTAGTTTGACTCAGAGATCTACGTGTAGGGAGGAAGAGAAATCTCCAAAATATATCTGCTTGTCTGAAATGGTAGCCCCAAGCTGTGGGGGAGCGCTGAGCACTTGAAATGGGGTTTGCCTGAGTGAGAAACTGGATTTGTACTTTTATTTGATGTACTTGTATTTAAATGTATTTAATTTAATTCAGACTTAAACTTTAAACCTGATGATCTAGCTAGGTGCGGTGGCTCATGCCTGTAATCACAGCACTTTGGGAGGCTGAGGCAGGAGGATTGCTTGAGCCCAGGAGTTCAAGGCTGCAGTGAGCTATGATCGCACCACTGTGCTCCAGCCTGGGCAACAGAGTGAGATCCTGTCTGTGAAACCAAACCCAATGAAACAAAACAAACAACTGATGCCCATTTTAAATATATGAAACACCACTGAATTATATATTTTATTATTTTTTATTTATTTATTTTTTGAGATGGGGTCTCGCTCTGTCACCCAGGCTGGAGTGCAGTGGCGTGATCTTGGCTCACTACAACCTCTATATCCTGGGTTCAAGCAATTCTCCTGCCTCAGCCTCCTGAGTAGCTGGGATTACAGGCACCCACCCCAATGTCCTGCTAATTTTTTGTATTTTTAGTAGAGACAGGGTTTCACCATGTTGGCCAGGCTGGTCTCGACCTCCTGACCTCAGGTGATCTGCCTGCCTGGGCCTCCCAAAGTGCTGGGATTACAGGTGTGAGTCACCGTGCCCGACCTGAATTGTACTTTTAAAAGGGTGACATATAGTAAGTGAATTAAATCTTAATTTTTTAAAAATGATGATTGATTGAGTGGAAAATGTTTAAGTATTTTTGCAACTACTTGAGTATGAGGATCTACCTTTTCTTTCTCTTTTCTTTTCTTTTCTTTTTTTTTTTTGTAGAGACGGGGCTTTGCCATGTTGCCCAGGCTGGTCTCAAACTCCGACCTCAAATGATTTGCCGGCCTCAGCCTCTCAAAGTAATGGGATTACAGGCTTGAGCCTTTGCACCTGGCCTGAGAATCTACCTTTTCAACTGTAAATTTTATGAAACCTAAAATACAGATCAAAGTATTTCCAGTGAAAACCTAGCATCCTGCGCTGGGCGCGGTGGCTCACGCCTGTAATCCCAGCACTTTGGGAGGCTGAGGAAGGCAGATTGCTTGAGGCCAGGAGTTTGAGACTAGCCTGGCCAACATGGCGACACCCTGTCTCTACTAAAAAAAGAAAACTTAGCATCCTGTTTACACCACTGCACTCCATCCTAGGTGACAGAGCAAGATCCTGTCTCAAAAAAAAAAAAAGAAAGAAAATCTAGTATCCTAAATGAGATGCACTGAATTGTAAAATACATGCTGGATTTTGAAGACTTAGTGCAAACAGAAGTAAAATATATCATCAGTAATTTTGATATACTAGTAGATTATTATCAAATATTAAAAGGTTATAGTCACATTATTAGTGGGTTGTGGTTTTGCAACTTTTTACAAAATGTTGAAATGATACTATTTTGGGTATATTTAAATTAAATAGAATGTTTTGTAATAAGTTATGATATGGTATAATTATAGATATGTAATCAATAATAAATGATACATCATTTATATTATATATCTAATAAAATATACATTATATATGTTAACATGTCAACAATAACAAATGACATATTAGTAGTAAATTATAATTATACATTATAACACAATTAAATTATAATAAATTATGGTTTATTATAATGTATTAAATTATAATGAATTATGGTTTATTATAATTCATTAAATTATATTATAATTAAATTTCTTATAAATTATAATACATATTATATGTTTACATAATATATTACATGTGTAATATGTATATATGTAATATATAATATATTATATATGTAATATGTAATATATTATATATAATATATTATATATGTAATATGTAATATATTATATATGTAATACATAATATATTATATATGTAATATATGATAAATTATATATGTAATGTGATATATAATATATTATATATGTAATATGTGATATATAATATATTGCATATGTAATGTGATATGTAGATATGAAATATATTATATAATATATAATTATATATTATAATTATAAACATATATTACAATTAATGAATATATAAATAAATATTATAATTAAATTTATTATAAATTATAATAAACCATATAAATTATGGCTGGATGACCGAGTGAGACTCCTTCTCAAAAAAAAAGAAAGAAAGAAAAGCATCAATTTTAGAGACTGTACCCCCACCCTGTCTAGCTTTTGACACTGTTAAAGTAGGCAGATAGGCGGAAACGAGCAGGCAGGGGAGCTTTCTGGGAAAAGAAGTCCCAGACAGGCTGCCTACTGACAGCACTGCTCACTGGCAGTCAGCGAAAAGGACGACGGCTACTTTAGCCACACATGGCCTTGTGGTTGGGGTCCTCTGGCCCTGAAGGGGACTTATCAGGTCCTAGCTGGAAATAACTTTGCTAGGGATTTTCCCCGATGATGAGCATGTGCACTGCTCCGAAAACACCCTAGAGTTGTCTTTTGCTCATTATCATAGTAAAAAACACACCCCTGGGTGGAGATTTTCGATGCTAACGAGACATGCCACATGCATGCTAGTACCTGTAGCCACAGAGCCTGCTCGCCCAAAGAGACCTCCCAAAACGTGCTTACAAGTGACACCCACTCACGCCCCTTCACGAAAAATCATGTAAGAGTCTCATAAAAAGAGTCTACCAGCAGTATCTGCTGCTGGCTCGTTCTGTTGAGCAGCCATGTCTGTGTCGTCTTTCAGAGCATACTGTCACTTTTTATTTATTTAGAGAAGGAGTTTTGCTCTTGTTGCCCAGGCTAGAGTGCAGTGGCACAATCTCAGCTCACCACAACCTCCACCTCCCGGGTTCAACCGAATCTCCTGCCTCAGCCTCCCGAGTAGCTGGGATTATAGGCGCCCGCCACCCCCTGCCTGGCTAATTGTTTTGTACTTTCAGTAGAGACGGGGTTTCACCACGTTGACCAGGCTGGTCTTGAACTCCTGACCTGAAGTGATTCCCCTGCCTCGGCCTCCCAAAGTGCTGGGATTACAGGTGTGAGCCATCGAGGCTGGCCCTGTCTCTTTAAATAAGCATTGCTACTACTATTTTTCCAGGGGGACCAGCCCAGAGCTGTTTCTTCCTTCAATAAACTCTACTACTTAACCCTTGCTATGTGACTCTTGGCTGAATTCTTTCTTCCAAGTTAGACAAGAACTAAGGATTCCCACAGTTCCTGGTAACAACACCTCTGTGGTAACCAGGGCAGAGAATAAAGTGCCAAGAAACATAGGGTTGATTGAGTTTGGATAAAATGAGATGACACTCAGACACCCTGGGGTCCCTGCCTCCCGGGGACCAGCCAGCATCCTCTCTCACCTTTCTTGTCCGACATGCTCACAGCCAGAATCTCCCACGTGGTGATGGAGTCTTTCAAAAATATATTCATGAGCTTCGTAGAGATTCTGGATGGAGAAGAGGTTGGGGCATTAGGAGATGTCATCTAGCAGGGTGGTAGAGGGGAAGAACTGGTGCAGAGGGACCCCGAGGGACAGGCTGGAAGGGTCTGGGGGTGCCTCCATGTAGGTCACCCGATTCCTGATTTTTCTAGGTTGGGCTGTGGGGTTGCACTGTGATTCCAGAGAAGACAAGAGATAACAGGTGCATGCAAATTAAACGGTCTGACTCTGGGTTGGGTTGTATCGGGGGTACCCCGGCCTTACCCATTTTTCGGTGGCTCTTTCAAGTCCTCAACGTTCCACAGCCAGCTCTCTGGGAACTCGCTTCGGGAAACGATGTTCTCTTCTGCAATGATGTCCTCATCCAGGTCACCTGCAGGGGGTTTAGATCTGCATTTAGAACAGAGCAGGCCAGTTGCCATGGCTCATGCCTGAAATCCCAGCACTTAGGGAGGCCAAGGCAGGTGAATCACTTGAGGCCAGGAGTTGGAGACCAGCCTAGCCAACATGGTGAAACCCATCTCTACTAAAAATACAAAAATTAAGGCTGGGCACGGTGGCTCACCCCTGTAATCCCAGCACTTTGGGAGGCTGAGGTGGGGGGATCGCTTGAGGTCAGGACTTTGAGACCAGCCTGGACAACACGGTGAAACCCCATCTCTACTAAAAACACAAAAATTAGCTGGGCGTGGTGGTGCGCGCCTGTGATCCCAGCTACTCTGGAGGCCGAGGCAGCAGAATCACTTGAACCCAGGAGGTGGAGGTTGCAGTGAGCTGAGATCACACGACTACACTCCAGCCCAGGCGACAGAGACAGACTCCATCTGAAAACAAAAACAAAAAACAAACAAAAAAAGAGCCGACCTACTTCCTCAGCGGTCACACCTTTAGATCCTACCTCTGCCCAGGAGGGATTCCCAGCAGTGAAATACATCCCGGACATGGAGGACTTCAGGATGAATTTTCACGAGCCCCAGACACATCTGCCTTGGGAACTTCTTCTCCAGAAAAAGAACTAAAAATTATATCCCACAAATGTACTGGTATAAGGACATATACAATGCAGACTGGATTATAGTCATTCCTTTCCCTTTGATTTTTAAAGAAATGAAAGCATTTGGCCAGGCACAGTGGCTCACATCTGTAATCCCAGCACTTTGGGAGGCCGAGACGGGTGGATCACTTGAGGTCAGGAGTTCGAGACCAGCCTGGCCAACATGGCAAAACCGCGCCTCTACTAAAAATATGAAAATTAGCCAGGCTTGGCAGTGGGCACCTGTAGTCCCAGATACTCGGGAGGCTGAGGCAGGAGAATCGCTTGAACCCGGGAGGCAGAGGTTGTAGTGAGCCAAGATTATGCCACTGCACTCCAGCCTCAGTGACGGAGTGAGGCTCCGTCTCAAAAAAAGATAATAATAAAAGAAAGCAAGCATGTGCACGTGCCTCTAGAGGATCACGGTCCCGAGAAACTGTGTCTGCTTCCTCTGAGGGATTTGTCCATTCTGAACGTGACTAGGTGAGCTGAGAACATTCCCAGACCTGGTGCAGAACACTGAAGAAGCAGTGGCCTTTAAAAACCACCTAATACAAAAATTAGCTGGGCGTGATGGCAGGCGCCTGTAATCCCAGCTACTCGGGAGGCTGAGGGACGAGAATCTCTTGAATCCAGGAGGCGGAGGTTACAGTGAGCCGAGACTGTGCAACTGCACTCCAGCCTGGCGACAGAGCGAGACTCCCTCTCAAACAAAAAACAAACAAAAAACAAACAAAAAAACACAAAAAAAATCTCGATAGGCTGGATGTGGTGCTATCATCCCAGCGCTCTGAGAGGCCAAGGTGGGAGGATGGCTTGAGCCCAGGAGTTTGAGACCAGCCTGGGCAACACACTGAGACCCTCTCTCTACAAATAATAATTTAAAAATTAGCTGGGCATGCTGGCATGCACCTGTAGTCCTAGCTACTCAGAAGGCCGAGGATGAGACAGAAGGACTCCTTGAGCCCAAGAGGTTGACGCTGCAGTGAGCTGTGATCGCACCACTGCACTCCAGCCTGGGCAAAAGAGCGAGATCCTGCCTCTAAATAAAAATATAAATAAACAAAAACAGCTTGACACTACCAGCAAGTAAATGAAATTGGACTGGACTAGGCTTTGACTCAAACTGCACTTTCCTCAAACATGATAGACAGGCTTTAATTGGGTTCTGGATCTCCATAACAACAAAGTAGCTGGAATCCCTTAAAAAATATATATATTTTAATATTTTTCAGCCAGGCACAGTGGCTCACACCTGTAGCCCCAGTACTTTGGGAGGCTGAGGCGGGCGGATCCCCAAAGGTTGGGAGTTCGACACCAGCCTGGCCAACATGGTGAAACCTCTTTTCTACTAAAAATACAAAAATTAGCTGGATGTGGTGGCAGGTGCCTGTAATCCCAGCTACTTGGGAGGCTGAGGCAGGAGAATCACTTGAACACGGGAGGCAGAGGTTGTAGTGAGCCAAGATTGCACCACTGTACTGCAGCCTGTGTGACAGAGGGAGACTCCATCTCAAAAAAAAAAAAAATAATAATAATCTCAGCTACTCAGGAGGCTGAGGCAGGAGAATCGCTTGAACCCATGAGGTGGAGGTTGCAGTGAGCCGAGGTTGTGCCACTGTACTTCAGCCTGGGTGACAGAGCAAGATTCCATCTCAAAAAAAAAAAAAAGTTTTCATCCGTACAAAGTCTCACTATGTTGCCCAGACTGCTCTCAAACTCCAGAGCTCAAGCGATCCTGCTGCCTCAGCCTCCCAAAGTGCTGGGATCACAGGTGTGAGCCACTAAGCCCAGCCCAAAGTAGATGGAATTCCTAAAAGAGATACCTGAATTTACTCATACTCTGGAATAATCAATCCGAGTGTCTTGGGATAGTAACATTTAGCCATTCTTTTTCTGACCCCCAATGGGCTAAAGGAATTACACAATTCTGGGGAAAAATAAAACCCACCATCCATGTGGATGTAAACCATATTTCAGTAGACCAGACTTTTTGTCTAATTTTCCCAGTGGCCCTCACACTATCGCCTCTTTGTGAAGGAGATCATTCTAAATTTGCTTGAATTTTTTCTTTTCATTTTCTTTTTCTTTTTCTTTTCTTTTCTCTCTCTTTCTTTTTTTTTTCTTTTTTGAGACAGGGTCTTGCTCTGTTGCCCAGGCTGGAGTGCAGTGGTGTGATTTTGGCTCATTGACGCCTCCATCTCCTGGGTTCAAACGATCCTCCCACCTCAGCCTCCTGAGTAGCTGGGACTACAGGTGTGCACCACCACACCCGGCTAATTATTTTATTTTATTTTTGTAGATATGGGGTTCTGCCATGTTGCCCAGGCTGGTCTCAAATTTCTGGACTCAAGCAATCCACCCGTCTCGGCCTCCCAAAGTGTGGGCATTACAGGTGTGAGCCACCGTGCCTGGCCAATTTTCTTTTTCCTTTCTTTTTTTGTTTTGTTTTGTTTTTGAGACGGAGTCTTGCTCTGTTGCCCAGGCTGGAGTGCAGTGGCACAATCTCAGCTCACTGCAACCTAAACCTACCAGGTTCAAGCGATTCTCCCACCTCAGCCTCCTGAGTAGCTGGGATTACAGGTGTCTGCCACCTCGCCAGGCTAATTTTTGCATTTTCAGTAGAGACGGGGTTTCACCATGTTGGCCAGACTGGTCTTGAACTCCTGACCTCAAGTGATCCACCCATCTCGGCCTCCCAAAGTGCTGGGATTGCCGGTGTGAGCCACCATGCCCGGCCAATTTTCTCTTATTATAAGATAAATTTCTCTTTGTTTCACTTAAGACTTATTTGACATGAGATCTGAAGTCTCACCTTATTCAAAAACTGAATGCATGAATGAATGAAGAAGGGCTGCCTGTTCACTCATCGAGTTTGGCAGGTCTTTCTGGAAGGCCACACAAATTAGTTTTCTCTGGTGAAGCCAAACTTGGAACTCACCTTAGCTTTCCCATTGGTAATTAGTGTGTGACCAGCCCCATCATCTTTCTAGACTTTTCCCTCAGACCTCCAATGTCCTGGGCACTGGTGATGTCCAATTCAGACTGATGGGCGGGGCTGGGATGACCTTCCCAGGCAGGAAACTGCTCTGCCTTCAGGCAAGGGCCCTTCTCCCCATCAGACTAGGCCCTTCTCCTCCCTCAGGCCTGGGCCTCCTGGCTCCTCATCTGAAGGCCTCTGTCCCTTCCAGACAGAAGTGTCCCCTCCCCTCGGACGGGAGCCTCCTCCATCTCAGATGGGCATCTACGCTTCTCTGACTTGATCCTCCCCTCTTCAGACCTGGGTCTTCTCTACCTCACGCTGGCAGGGCATCACCTCATCAGCATCACCCTCAGACAGGGGCCTCCTCTCCCAACAGACAGAGGCCTCTTCCTACCCTCTCAGACAGCGGCATCCTCCCCGCTCAGACAGAGGCCTCCTCCCTCCTCAGACAGGGGACTCCTCCCCCCGAGACAGAGGCCTCCTCCTACCCCCTCAGGCAGGGGCATCCTCCCCCCTCAGACAGAGGCCTCCTCCCCCCTCACAGGTACCTCCTCTCTCCTCAGACAGAGGCCTCCTCCCCCCTCACAGGTACCTCCTCTCTCCTCAGACAGAGGCCTCCTCCCCCCTCACAGGTACCTCCTCCCTCCTCAGACAGAGGCCTCCTCCCTCCTCAGACAGGGGACTCCTCCCCCCGAGACAGAGGCCTCCTCCTACCCCCTCAGGCAGGGGCATCCTCCCCCCTCAGACAGAGGCCTCCTCCCCCCTCACAGGTACCTCCTCTCTCCTCAGACAGAGGCCTCCTCCCCCCTCACAGGTACCTCCTCTCTCCTCAGACAGAGGCCTCCTCCCCCCTCAGACAGAGGCCTCCTCCCCCCTCAGACAGAGGCCTCCTCCCCCCTCAGACAGAGGCCTCCTCCCCCCTCAGACAGAGGCCTCCTCCCCCCTCAGACAGGTACCTCCTCTCTCCTCAGACAGAGGCCTCCTCCCTCCTCAGACAGGGGCCTCCTCCCCCCTCAGACAGAGGCCTCCTCCCCCCTCAGACAGAGGCCTCCTCCCCCCTCAGACAGAGGCCTCCTCCCCCCTCAGACAGGTACCTCCTCTCTCCTCAGACAGGGGCCTCCTCCCCCCTCAGACAGAGGTTTCCTCCCCCCTCAGACAGAGGCCTCCTCCCCCCTCAGACAGAGGCCTCCTCCCCCCTCAGACAGGTACCTCCTCTCTCCTCAGACAGGGGCCTCCTCCCCCCTCAGACAGAGGTTTCCTCCCTCCTCAGACAGAGGCCTCCTCCCCCCTCAGACAGAGGCCTCCTCCCCCCTCAGACAGGTACCTCCTCTCTCCTCAGACAGGGGCCTCCTCCCCCCTCAGACAGAGGTTTCCTCCCCCCTCAGACAGAGGCCTCCTTCCCCCTCAGACAGAGGCCTCCTCCCCCCTCAGACAGAGGTTTCCTCCCCCCTCAGACAGGTACCTCCTCTCTCCTCAGACAGAGGCCTCCTCCCCCCTCAGACAGGTACCTCCTCCCCCCTGAGACAGAGGCCTCCTCCCCCCTCAGACAGAGGCCTCCTCCCCCCTCAGACAGGTACCTCCTCTCTCCTCAGACAGGGGCCTCCTCCCCCCTCAGACAGAGGCCTCCTCCCCCCTGAGACAGGGGCCTCCTCCCCCCTCAGACAGGTACCTCCTCTCTCCTCAGACAGGGGCCTCCTCCCCCCTCAGACAGAGGTTTCCTCCCTCCTCAGACAGAGGCCTCCTCCCCCCTGAGACAGGGGCCTCCTCCCTCCTCAGACAGAGGCCTCCTCCCCCCTCAGACAGAGGTTTCCTCCCCCCTCAGACAGAGGCCTCCTTCCCCCTCAGACAGAGGCCTCCTCCCCCCTCAGACAGGTACCTCCTCCCCCCTCAGACAGGTACCTCCTCTCTCCTCAGACAGAGGCCTCCTCCCTCCTCAGACAGCGGCCTCCTCCCCCCTCAGACAGGTACCTCCTCTCTCCTCAGACAGGGGCCTCCTCCCCCCTCAGACAGAGGTTTCCTCCCTCCTCAGACAGAGGCCTCCTCCCCCCTGAGACAGGGGCCTCCTCCCCCCTCAGACAGCGGCCTCCTCCCTCCTCAGACAGAGGCCTCCTCCCCCCTGAGACAGAGGCCTCCTCCCCCCTCAGACAGGGGCCTCCTCCCCCCTCAGACAGGGGCCTCCTCCCCCCTCAGACAGCGGCCTCCTCCAGCCCCACCCCCCCCAGACAGGGCATCCTCCCTCCTCAGACAGGAGTCTCCGCCCCCATCAGACGGCCCCCCCCCGTCCCCGCCCGGTGGGACCTACTTCTGGCCAGGCCCAGGTGGCCGGCCCGCGCGTGCTGCCGCCGCAGCTCTGTGATGTAGTTGCAGCAGTCCAGGAAGACCTTCTTGCACGCCTCGCCCAGGGAGATGAAACGGGTCCGGCGCTGGCACGAGAACCTCATGGGGTTCTCCCGCATGCCGTCCTCGCAACACTTGCGCAGCTCCTTGGGGTACTTGCCGACTGCGGGAGCACGTTCCCCCGGGCCGCACCCTCAGCCGGTGGCCGGCAGCAGGAGGGACGCGGGACGGACCCCAGGGAGGACTTCCCCGCCGCCAGGGCCTCCCCTCCTCCCTCTCTGGCTCCTGCACGGCCGGGCTGGGGTGTCCTAGGGTGGGGCTCGGGGGCAGGAGTGGGTAGGAAAGGCTCCCACCTTTGTCCATTCGCTTCTCCGTGAGCAGCACGGAACGGCGTCGGCGGGCGGCTGGCTGCGGGCACTGAAGTTCTGCGGGGCAGGCGGACCGAGAAGAAGATGGATGAGGCACCTACTAGGTGTCCTCGGTTCACCCCTCATGATCGTGTGAGGTGGGGGTGTTCCTGCTCCCATTTGATGGAAGAGCAGACTGAGGCTCAGAGGGGAGGGATTTACTAGGTGGTGGTGGAGGCGGAGCTTGAACCCAGGCCCCCGGATTCCAGAGCTCTGCTCCCAGCATCTGGGAGGTGGAGGTGCTGTCTGTCCCTGCACCGGCCCCTGGTGGCGACCTCACCTGCCCTCTGGGCGGTCTGCTGGCCACTGCTGCTCGTGAAGGTCAGCCCTGCGTCGGAGAAGACACCGGCGTAATCCTTCCCACTGCCCGGGGTGCAGCCGATGTCTGCCTTCTCCACCACGTCCCAGATCTGCGGGGGGCATAGGGGTGGCAGGACGCAGGGAGGCCAGGCTGACAATTGGGATCCCCACATATGCACCTGTGTATCTCTTCCCAAATGACCCCACCCCATCCCACTCTCATCTCCCTCATTCCTGCTTCTGCCCTTCCTTTCTCTTTCTCTTTCCTTCCTTCCTTCCTTCCTTCTCTCTCTCTCCTTCCCTTTTTCTTTCTCTTTCTCTCTTTCTCTCTCTCTCTCTTTCTTTCTTTCGAGATGGAGTCTTGCTCTGTCACCCAGGCTGGAGTGCAGTGGTGTGATCTCCGCTCACTGTAACCTCCAACTCCCAGGTTCAGGCGATTCTCCTGCCTCAGCCTCCCGAGTATCTGGGACTACAGGTGCATGCCACCATGCCCAGCTAATTTTTGTATATTTAGTAGAGACGGGATTTCACCATGTTGGCCAGGCTGGTCTCGAACTCCTGACCTGAAATGATTTGCCTGTCTTGGCCTCCCAAAGTGCTGGGATTACAGGAGTGAGCCACCATGCCCGGCCTTCTTTTTCTCTTCTTTCTGTCTTCTTTCTTTCCCTTCCTTCCTCTCCCTCCCTTCCTCCCTCCATTCCTCCTTTCCTCCTTCCTTTGCTCCCCCTTTCCTTCCCTCCTTCCTTCCTTCCTTCTTTCCTTCCTTCATTCTTCACTCCCTCCCTCCCTTCCTCTTTATCTCCTTTCCTGCTCTTTCTCTCTGTTTCTCTCTCTCTTCTTTTTTTTTCTCCTTTCTTTCCATTCTTTTTTTTTTTTTTTTTTTAAGTTGGGATTTTCCACTGTCTCCCAGGCTGGAGTGCAGTGGTGCAGGCATAGCTCACTGCAGCCTCAAATTCCTGGGCTCAAGCAATCCTCGCACCTCTGCCTCCTGAGCAGACGGGACTACAGGCATGCGCCATCATGCCCGGCTATTTAAAAATTTTTTCTGTAGAGATGGGGTCTTGCCATGTTGCCCAAGCTGGTCTGGAACTCCTGGCCTCAAGTGATCCTCCCACCTTGACCTCCCAAAGTGCTGGGATTCCAGACGTGAGCCACCGCACCTGGCCTCCATTCCAAATCTTATCTCCATTTCCCCTCTGATTCCATCTGCATTCCCATCCTCACTCCTGATCCCAAGCCAACCCCATCTCCATCTTCGTCCCTACTCCGGAAACCTTCCCCACTGAATGACCCTGGGTGTGCTGCCACCAGCCTCTCAGGGCCCCAGTTGAAAGTGTCCAATTCTCAGCCAGGCGCAGTGGCTCACGCCTGTAATCCCAACACTTTGGGAGGTCGAGGCCGGTGGATCACAAGGTCAAGAGATCGAGACCATCCTGGCCAACATGGTGAAACCCCTGTCTTCGCTAAAAATACAAAAATTAGCTGGGTGTGGTGATGGGCGCCTGTAGTCCCAGCTACTAGGGAAGCTGAGGCAGGAGAATCGCTTGAACCTGGGAGGCAGAGGTTGCAGTGAGCCGAGATTGCGCCACTGCACTCCAGCCTGGTGACAGAGAGAGACTCTGTCTCAAAAACAAACAAACAAACAGAAAAAAAAGTCCAATTCTCAGGACCATCCCCAATTGGAACCCATGTCCAACCTCATTCCCATCTTCAGCTTCAACCATCCCTGTGTCTGGTCTGCTCCGATCTCTGCTTTCAGCGCATGCCCCCCACTGCACTGCCCTCTCCAGTCCCACCCACCTCCCCCAGCCCCAGCTCCGTGCCTCCGCCTCTTCTCAGCAGCCTTGGGTCACTGGCCCTTACCTTACTCTGCGTCAGTTTGTTCTTCTTATTCAGCACGAACACGCCCTTGTCCACGGCCACCAGTACCACCCGGGCCCCGTGGTCACCCTCTATCTTCAGGGTCATCTGCTGCCCAGGTACAGGCTGCCTGTCTTCTGACTGGCCGCTTTTTACCACCAGCTGTGGGGAGGGTGGAGACGCCGAAAGAAGTCAGCCCTGGGAGAGAGGAGTGCCTGGGATGGAGGGGGTGCTGGGCTAGAGTGGAAAGACAGAAAGGCTGGGGGGAGCCGTGGGGGTGGGGAGGGGGAGAGAGAGGGAGAGAGAGAGAAATGGAGAGAGGGAGAGAGGGCAGGAGAGAGAGAGAAAGGGAGAGACAGGGAGAGAGAGAGAGAAAGGGAGAGACAGGGAGAGAGGGAGAGAGAGAGAGAAATGGAGAGAGGGAGAGAGGGCAGGAGAGAGAGAGAAAGGGAGAGACAGGGAGAGAGAGAGAAAGGGAGAGACAGGGAGAGAGGGAGAGAGACAGAGAGACAGAGAGAGGGAGAGTGAGGGGGGAGAGAGGGAAAGGGAAAGAGAGAGGGAGAGAAAGAGAGAAAGGGAGAGAGAGAAAGGGAGAGGGAGAGAGAGGGAAAGAGAGAGGGAGAGAGAGAGGGAAAGAGAAGGAGAGAGAGAAAGAGGGAGAGAGAGGGAGAGAGAGGGAGAGAGAGAAAGGGAGAGAGAGAGGGAGAGAGAGGGAAAGAGAGAGGGAGACAAAGAGAGGGGAGAGAGGGAAAGGGAAAGAGACAGGGAGAGAGAAAAGGAGAGAGATGGAGAGAAAGAGAGATCGAGAGAGGGAGAGAGAGAAGGAAAGAGAAATAAAGAGAGAGGGAAAGAGAGATGTAGAGAGAGGGAAAGAGATATAAAAAGAGACACAGTTGAGAGACAGAGAGGGAGGAGAGAAAGGGAGAGGAAGAGAAGAGAGAGAAAGGAGAGAGAAAAGGAGAAAGGGAGAGAGAGAGAAAGAGGAGACAGGGAGAGAGAGAGAGGAATAGGGAGAGGGAGAGGGGGCGAGCGAGCCCAGGGCACACTTACCGAGCCCACGCAGGAGTCCTTGACGTCCACCCACACGGAGTCGGCCACCACCTCCCTCTGGCCGCTGGCGCCGATCAGCGTGTAGTACGCCACCAGGCGGAAGGAAGGGATGAAGTCGGTGGTGATGGACAGGGGCAGCACCACCAGGTCCTGGCCGGGCTCTCGCACCTGGCGTCCCGCCTTCAACAGCCTGCCCTTGTTCATGATCTGGGGGGACAGGCTGGCATCAGGCTGGGGAGGGTGAGTGGGAGGGAACACAGGGAGGGATCCGGGATGGGGGAAGGAGTCCCGGGGGTGCGGAAGAAACAAGGAGGAGGCGGGGGCTGAGGTTTCCAGGTGGCCACGGACCAGGTAGGTGTAGTAGCGGATCTTGGCCTCGTGGGCGCGGTCCATTCGCAGGAGGAAGTTGACGTTGAGGGTCTCCCCGGGTCTGAGCTCTGTACGTGGCACTGAGAGATGCAGGTAATTGTTGGAGTTGCCCACGGTGCTGTAGGGCAGAGCCTGCATGGTGCTGGTAGCCTGCTCTGCCTCCGAGAGCTCCTGCTTCTTCGTGCGCACCTGGGTGGGGAAAGAGGGATGCCTGCTTGGTCGCCGCCCAAGGATACCCACACCCGAATCCCTGAGACCTGGGAATTGGTGGCCTTTCTTAACAAAAGGGGCTTTGCAGATGGGATTAAGTTAGGGATCTGGAGATGGAATCATTATCCTGGATTATGTAGGTGGAGCTAATATGTAATCATAAGGGTCTTTATTAAGCAGGGGCAGGGGAGAAAGGAGAGACAGACAGAGAGAAAGAGAGACACTGGAAGATGCTATGCTGCTGCCTTTAAAGGTGGAGGAAGGGGCCATGAGCCAGGCCTTTAGGGTGCCCTGGCGACACTGGAAAAAGCAAGGGAGCGAACTTTCCCCCAGAGCCAGGACTTCTGACCTCTCAAACTATAGACCCATAAATGTGTGTTGCTTTAGATCACTAGGCTGTGGCCATTTGTCATGGCAGCCACCGGAAATTCACGCACATGCGAGCACAGGGAGGGGTAAGTGGGGTGCGCAGCCTGGGAGCTGCAGAGGGACTGGGAGGCCATCTGCAACCTCCGCAGCTGTCGTGAGACTTGCTTCCCTCCCAGTGAGGGGCAACAGAGCCACGTGCACAGAAGCCAGGAGAACTGAGACCACCTCACAACAATGGGCCTGTCCCAAACACTACACAACCCTCCTTGTGAGATTCAGGCTCCTTCCCCCATGGGAGTGGAAAGACTGTGCGTGGATGGAGCGCCTCTCCATGTAAGTGGAAGGAGCAGGGCATGCAAGAGGAAGATTCCTGTTTCCTCAAACTGTGGACCCCTCCATGCAGATAGCAGGACCCCACTGTGCAGGACAGAACCCCTCTAGGCAAATGAGAATGTCTATGCAAATGGCAGGACCCCACTGCGCAGGAGAGAACCCCTCTATGCAGATGAGAATATCTTTATGCAAATGGCAGGACCCCACTGCGCAGGAGAGAACCCCTCTATGCAGATGAGAATATCTCTACGCAAATGGCAGGACCCCACTGTGCAAACACCAGAACCCCTGTACCGTCTTCCCAGTGATGGGGTTCTGAGGCTGGGCCCAGACGCACCGTGATGCTCAAGGGCTTCTGGCTGGGGTGTGTGTTGATGCTGAGTTTGGCCACGCCGTCTCCCTGGGTTAGAGATTGCACAGTGTCCTCGCCCTGGACTGCCACAGGGACTCGGTAGGCTGGAGAGCCATCGGGGTTCGTCACGAACACCTGTGATGTGGGGTGCAGGTGGGGGAAGTTCAGGCAGGCTCAGGGGTGTGGCCAGTGTCCCCAAAGGGAGGAGTGGGACCCCTTCCCGCCCTGGGTCTCACCATGAGGTCAAAGGGCATTCCTGGTTTGAAGTACTTGGGTGTCTTGGTGAAGTGGATCTGGTAGGGAGAGGTCACGATGGGGATCCCGCTGCGCTCTGCCTGCACCATGTCACTGCCTGAGGGGACCAGCTGTGAGTGTAGGCTCCTGGGCCACCCCTCGGGATTAGACCTCCTCCCTCAGAATGGACCCCAACTTCAGACTAGGCCTCCTCCCTCAGAGTAGAGTCCACTTTCATACTGGGCCTGTGCCCCCCATCAGACTGGACTCCACCTTTATACTGGCCTTGCCTCCTCCATCAGACTGGGCACAGGCTTCATACTGGGCCTGTGACCCCCATCAGCCCAGACCCCACCTTTATACTGGCCCTGCCTCCCCCATCAGACTGGACCCATCTTTATACTGGCCCTGCCTCCCTCATCAGACTGGACACAGACTTCATACTGGGCCTGTGCCCCCATCAGCCCGGACCCCACCTTTATACTGGCCCTGCCTCCCCCATCAGACTGGACTCCATCTTCATACTCGGCCTCCCCTCTCAGACTGGGCCTACCCCATCAGACTGGACCCCACTTTCACTCTGAACCTCCCTCCTTAGACTAGGCTTTCTCTTTTGACCTGGTCTCCCCTCTCAGACCGGCCCACTTGGTGGTCCTGAGCCTGGCCTTCAGACTGGGCCTCACCTGAGTGCAAGATGACGGTGACAGACACGTACAAAGACTTCCCCACCAGGTCTTCCGCTCGGGGGTTCTGCACCCCTTCCAGCAGTACCTTCCGGCTCAGCACAACCTCCCCTGAGCCATCCTCAATCTGAGAAGGGAGAGGAGGGCTCAGAGAGGGGAGCGGGCTCAGAGGAGGCGGGGACAGGGGCAGGGATCAAAGCGGCCTCTGTCTGTGGTACCAGAATGCGCTTGAGGGATTCAGGCAGGGAAATCCTCTGTTCCCCATCCTGGATCCCGAAGATGACAAAGGCAGTTCCCTCCACTTTCTTCCCATAGAGGAACCTACGGGACAGACAGGGAGGGCTTCAGGTCCATCCCTCCTGGAGAATGGGGTCTCCCCCAGCTTCTCCTGCCCGTGCTGAAGACTGGAGCCCCCAACCCACTGCTGGCCTCTCACCTGGCCCCACCCCCAGCCCCCCACCTGGCCCCACCTCCAGCCCCTCACCTGGCCCCACCCCCAGCCCCTCACCTGGTCCCACCCCCAGCCCCCCACCTTCCCCACTCCCAGCCCCCACCTGACTCCACCCCCCAGCCCCCCACCTGGTCCCACCCCCAGCCCCCCACCTGGCCCCACCTCCAGCCCCCCACCTGGCCCCACCTCCAGCCCCCCACCTGGTCCCACCCCCAGCCCCTCACCTGGCCCCACCCCCAGCCTCCCACCTGACTCCACCCCCAGCCCCCCACCTGGTCCCACCCCCAGCCCCCCACCTGGTCCCACCCCCAGCCCCCCACCTGGTCCCACCCCCAGCCCCTCACCTGGCCCCACCCCCAGCCCCCCACCTTCCCCACTCCCAGCCCCTCACCTGGTCCCACCCCCAGCCCCCCACCTGGCCCCACCTCCAGCCTCCCACCTGGTCCCACCCCCAGCCCCCCACCTGGTCCCACCCCCAGCCCCCCACCTTCCCCACTCCCAGCCCCCACCTGACTCCACCCCCCAGCCCCCCACCTGGTCCCACCCCCAGCCCCTCACCTGGCCCCACCCCCAGCCCCCCACCTTCCCCACTCCCAGCCCCCACCTGACTCCACCCCCCAGCCCCCCACCTGGTCCCACCCCCAGCCCCTCACCTGGCCCCACCCCCAGCCCCCCACCTTCCCCACTCCCAGCCCCCACCTGACTCCACCCCCCAGCCCCCCACCTGGTCCCACCCCCAGCCCCTCACCTGGCCCCACCCCCAGCCCCCCACCTTCCCCACTCCCAGCCCCCACCTGACTCCACCCCCCAGCCCCCCACCTGGTCCCACCCCCAGCCCCTCACCTGGCCCTACCCCCAGCCCCCCACCTGACTCCACCCCCAGCCCCCCACCTGGTCCCACCCCCAGCCCCCCACCTGGTCCCACCCCCAGCCCCCCACCTGACTCCACCCCCAGCCCCCCACCTGGTCCCACCCCCAGCCTCCCACCTGACTCCACCCCCAGCCCCCCACCTGGTCCCACCCCCAGCCTCCCACCTGACTCCACCCCCAGCCCCCCACCTGGTCCCACCCCCAGCCTCCCACCTGACTCCACCCCCAGCCCCCCACCTGGTCCCATCTCCAGCCTCCCACCTGACTCCACCCCCAGCCCCTCACCTTACCCCACCTGCAGCCTCCCACCTGGTCCCACCCCCCAGTCCCCCACCTGGTCTTCACCTGGTCCCTTACCTGGCTCTTACCTGGCCCCACCCCCAGTCCCTCACCTGGCGGTGATGGTGACCTCCAGGCCCTTCTCGTTATAGATGTAGTAGAATTTCTCTGTAGGCTCCACTATGACCTCGAAACTGGGCAGCACTGGGGGAGAGACGGCGTTGGTGGGGCCGGCGCTGGGCCAGGCGTTCTGGGCACTGCCTCCCCCCAGCCCCTCCTCCTCTTACCGTACTCCTTCACCTCAAACTCAGCGGAGAAGACCTCCTGTGGTGAGTTTTCATAGTAGGCTTGGATCTTCCACTGGCCCATGCTGTGAGGAGGGCGGATGAGTGGTCTCTCAGGCCTCAGAGCCCCCCTGCTCCCTCTCCTCAGGGATAGGGGAGCCCTGAGCCCCCTCCTCAAGAACCCGACATACTTGACGAGTTCCGGAATGTCCCAAGACAAGGGCAAGATGCCAAACTGGTTCTGAGAAGACAAGGAGTCCTGCTTGACCGGGATGCCTTCCGGGTTCTGTGGGAGGCAGGAGGGAAGGATACAGGATAAAGTGGCTCTTCAGAGGCTGGGCTTAGCCTCTCAGCTCTCCCTGACCTGTGTCTGGACATTCTGTGTGCACAGTGTCTACTGTGGTTAAGAACAGGGACCCAGGTGGGCACAGCGGCTCACGCCTGTCATCCCAGCACTCTGGGAGGCTGAGGCGGGCGGATCACCTGAGGTTAGGAGTTCAAGACCAGCCTGGCCAACATGATGAAACCCTGTCTCTACTAAAAATACAAAAAGTAGCCAGGCATGGTGGTAGGCACCTGTAATCCCAGCTACTCAGGAGGCTGAGGCAGGAGAATCGCTTGAACCCAGGAGGCGGAGATTGCAGTGAGCCAAGATCACTCCACTGCACTCCAGCCTGGGAGACAGAGTGAGAGTCTGTCTCAAAAAAAAGAACAAGGACCGGAGTCAGTCAACCTTAGCTTTGAATCTCTACTGTGCCACTTACAAGCTGTGTGACCCTGGGCAAGTTACCTAACCTCTCTGTGCTCAATGTGCAAATCTAGAAACAGGAGATTATAATGGCACCTACTGTGTTGGCTTGGGACATAGTTTGTATGAGTAGGGGCTCATTTTTTCAGCGTCTCTCTGAATACTAATAACTAGTAGTGTCATTTCATTTGCTGCCAACATTTAAACATCATGAGACATCATTGCACCACTGCACTCCAGCCTGGGTGAAAGAGCGAGACCCCATCTCAAAAAATAATTTATTAGGGCGAGCGCAATGGCTCAAGCCTGTAATCCCAGCACTTTGAGAGGCAGAGGTGGGAAGATTGCTCAAGGTCAAGGGTTCAAGACCAGCCTGGGAAATGTAGGGAGACTCCATCTCTACAAAAAATTTTTAAAATTAGCTGGATGTGGTGGCGCATGTCTGTGGTCCCAGCTACCCAGGAGGCTGAGACAGGAGGACAGCTTGGGCCCAGGAGGTCAATGCTGCAGTGAGCTGTGATTGTGCCACTGCACTCTAGCCTGGGCAACAGAATGAGACCCTGTTTCAAAAATAATAATAATGAATGAATGAATGAATGAATGAATAAATAAGTTTAAAAGAAATTGTACAGAGGTAACAGGGATCAGGCAAGTGGCATATCTGAAGGCCGTGAGCTGGCTTTAGGAATTAAAACACATAAAAATCTGTTTTTTGTTTGTTTGTTTTTTGTTTTTTTTTTTGAGACGGAGTCTTGCTCTGTCGCCCAGGCTGGAGTGCAATGGCGAGATCTCGGCTCACTGCAAGCTCCGCCTCCCGGGTTCACACCATTCTCCTGCCTCAGCCTCTCGAGTAGCTGGGATTACAGGTGCCCACCACCATGCCCAGCTAATTTTTTTGTACTTTTAGTAGACACGGGGTTTCACCGTGTTAGCCAGGATGGTCTCGATCTCCTGACCTCGTGATCTGCCCGCCTCCACCTCCCAAAGTGCTGGGATTACAGGAGTGAGCCACTGCACCTGGCCAAAAATCTGTTTTTCTAGCTTCTGTTGGAAACAAGGAAATTTCTGTGGATAGTGTACTCTGGTTAGCAGGAGACATCTAATTGGAGCTGGGCAACTGTTGTGCCTTTACAAGAGATGTGTGGTCTCTGTTCCCCACAGACCACATCAATCCCTAAATCTAGATAATTTTTACATTTTTTTGTAGAGATGCAGTCTCCCTAGCTTTCCCAGGCTGGTCTTGAACTCTTGGCCTCGAGCAGTCTTCCCACCTCTGCCTCCCGAAGTGTTGGAATTACAGGCTTGAGCCATTGCATTTGCCCCAATTATTTTTTGAGACAGGGTCTCACTCTGCCACCCAGGCTGGAGTGCAGTGGTGCGATCATGGCTCACTGCAGCCTAGAATTCCTGGGCTCAACTGATCCTCCTGCCTCAGCCTCCTGGGGTAGCTGCAACCACAAGCAAGCACCACCACACACAGCTGTTTTTTTGTTTGTTTTTAACTTTTCTTTTTTGTAGAGACAGGGTCTGGCTGTGTTGCCCAGGCTGGTCTCAGACTCTTGGGCTCAAGTGATCCTCCCGCCTTGGCCTCCCAAACAGCTGGGATTACAAGTGTGAGCCACTGCACCTAGCCTTGTATGATTTCAACACATCCTCATGATAATTCTATGAGAACACCCTCCTTCCCCTTCTCTCCTCCCATCCTTCTCGCTTCTTCCAGTAAGTTTTTTATTAAACCCAACTATATACCAGCATTGTGCTGAGTTCAGGTGATAAAACCCTCAACAAACATAACAATTCCTTCCTGGAGGGATTTAGGTTCAATAGGGGGCGAGGCGAGGGGAGAAGCAATTATCAAATGAATAAATCTCATTTGCAGGACATGGCAGGAAGGAGGAGTGTGTGTAGGGGGGAGGGGGGACGCTCAGGGTGGGTATTTGCGACTTTATAGGTTACTCAGAGAGACCTCATTGTAAAATTGAGACATTGGTGACATTTGAGCAAAGACTTAAAGGAGGAGAGAGGACGAGCTGTGTGGATATTTGGAAGAAGAGGGTTTTCTTGAGAAGAGGGCACAGCCCGTGCCAAGGCCCCAAGGCAGGACTGCACCTGGGTGTTGGAGGAACAGGGAGGAGGCCCGTGTGGCTCCAGAAGAGTGAACGAGGGGGAGAGAGGGAGGAGGGGAGGGCAGGGAAGGGACAGGGCAAGGTGTGCAGGGCCTTGTGGACTGCAGGGAGGACTTGGGCTTTGACGCATAGGAAGGTGGGAGCCATGGAGGGCTGTAGGCAGAGCAGGGATGGGCCCTGACTCAGGTGCTCACAGGCGTCCTCTGGCTGCCGTCGGTAGAATAGATGACATACAATTATCCATCATGATCCCGATATTCAGATAAGGTAACTGAGGCTCAGGGAGGTGAAGTGATCAGGGGTTTAACTGAAAGCAGAATCCACGGACACCTGCACTGCTCCCTGGGGTCTCCCTGGATCTCCACCTTGTCTCTCAGCCTGTGTGTGTGTGTGTGTGTGTGTGTGTGTGTGTGCGCGCCATATGGTGTATTGTGTGGTTGTGTGTTGGGTTGTGTGTTGTGTGTGCTATGTTTGTGTGCACTGTGTTGTGTGGTCGTGTATGTTGTGTGGTTGTGTGTTGTGTGGTTGTGTATGTTGTGCGTGTGTTGTGTGTTGGGTGTGTTGTGTGTTGTGTGTGTTTGTGTGTGGTGTGTGATTGTGTTGTGTGGTTGTGTGTTGTGTGTGGTGTGGTTATGTATGTTGTGTTGTGTGTGTTTTGTGTGTATTGCGTGGTTGTGTATGTTGTGTATTGTGTTGTGTGTGTTGTGTGTGGTGTGGTCATGCACGTTGTGCTGTGTGTATTGTGTTGTGTGTTGTGTTGTGTGTGTTGTGTGGTCCTGTGTGTTGTGTGTTTGTGTGTGTTGCATTGTGTGTGTGCATTGTGTGTGCACATGTGTCTGCATATCTCTTTGCCTCTGTGTGTGTGTTGTGTGCTGTGTGTGTGCGCGTTGTGTGCTGTATGTGTGTGTGTTGTGTGGGTGTGTGTCTGCATATCTCTTTGCCTCTGTGTCTCTGCCACTGCACCCCTTCCGGTGTGTCTTTCTCTGTCTCTCTCGATCTCTTTGCCTCTCCTAAGCCTGTGCCCCTGCTGCCCCTGGGGCCCCCTCTGGCTGGTACCTCAATGTTGACCATGACCGTCCGGCCCACGGGTAGCAGCTTGTGGTTGACGGTGAAGATCCGATAGAGAACTGGGGAGAGACAAGGAGGCCTCGTGAGACCCTAGCCCGCCCACGCCGGTGCCCCGCCCTCTCCAGCCGCCCCCAGCCTCACCTGTGGAGCCAGGGGTGTAGATGGTCTTGTCTGTCTGGATGAAGAGGTACCCACTCTGAAGGCTGACCAGCACCACCTTCTCCACCACTTGGGCCCCGAAGGTGGCCTGCACGGTCACGAACTTGTTGCGCCCCTTTTCTGACTTGAACTCCCTGTTGGCTGGGATCTAGGCGTGGGCAGGGCATCGTCAGGGGTCTGTTCCAAGGCCCCATGCCCACGGTCCAGCTTCCGGATCTTGGGCTGGGTCCCTCCTTGCCTGCCCATTATTCTTGGTCTCCCGAGGTGGCCGTTTTGGGGAGGGAGGGGCATGTGAAGGAGGTGCGAGGGGAGAGGGGGGACCAGGGAGGGAACTCAAAAAGAAGAGCTCACAAGGAGGAGAGAGCTTATAGGAGGAGGGGCTCAGAAGGGGCGGGGACTCAGAAAGGGAAGGGGCTGACATGGGAGGGGCTCAGAAAGGGGGAGGGACTCAGGTGAGGGAACTTAGAAAGTGATGGAGACTAAGAGGGGTGGAGTTCAGAAGAGGAGACTTCGAGGGGGAGGGGCTTGGAAAAGGAATTCAGTGGGAGGGACTTAGAGGGGGAGGAGACTCAGAAGGGGTGGAGTCTCAGAGAAGGGGGCTTAGAAGGGGAGGAGCCTCAGAAGGGGTGGGGTCTCAGGGAAGGGAGAGACTTAGAAGGGGAGGAGCCTCAGAAGGGGTGGGGTCTCAGGGAAGGTCAGGGCTTAGAAGGGGAGGGGATTCAGAAGGGGTGGGGGTCTCAGAAAAGGGAGGGGCTTATAAGGGGAGGAGACTCAGAAGGGGTGGAGTCTCAGAGAAGGGAGGGGCTTAGAAGGAGAGGCGACTCCGAAGGGGTGGAGTCTCAGGGAAGGGCAGGGCTTAGAAAGGGAGAAGACAGAAGGGGAGGGGCTCAGAAGGAGGGGGAGTGGGCGTGGCTGTGGGTGTCAGCCGGGTCCTGCGCCAGTCTGCACTCACCATGAAGGTGACGTTGCCCATGTGGTTGGTGGCAGGGGTCAGCACGGTCTTCTCACTGGACAGCACTAGTTTTTTGCCTGGGAAGTCGTGGACAATAACAGTGACTGGAACATCCCCTTGCGCGTCGTGGGCCTCCAGCACCACGGTCTCCTCGCTCTCCAGCCGCAAGATGTTGGGGGTGATGATAGAGTACCTGTCGGAGTGGGGCACGGGAGTGGGCTTGTCATTCCAGGGATGTGAGACGCCAGTCCTCACTGGAGTCAGCGCCTGGCAGGCTGTGTGCCCCAGCCCCTGGTCCTGGAGAGGATCCAGTGACTGCCGGCACACTTGCCAATGCCATCATCTTCTCTGGGCACTGCCACCATCTCAACCACATGGGCAGGACAGCAGCCACCATGACTCCCACTCTCAGCCAGCTGGGCCTGGCCTTTGAAAGCCTGGGCAACGAGGGGCCACACATCCCACCAACCCCTGAACCTTCCAACCAGCGTCAGCAACTCCTCCAAGTCTCTGGACTTTCAGACCCACAATCGCCTAAACCCACACATGCCCCAAACCCTAAACCTCTACCTCTCTAAACACTCCAAATATGTAAACACTCAAACTCCTGGACACCCTCAACTCTACCTACCCAAACCCACATACGCCAAAACCTCTAAACCTCAAATCTTAGAGCACCCCAAACCCAGCCTAAACCTCCAACACCCCAGTCCTAATAAATACAATCAATTCCAAATGCCCCAACTATACATGAACCCGAAGTAGCCAATCTTTAAACCCACACTGAAAATTGCAAGTCCCCGAGCTGCAAACTCCCAAATCTTGTAAAGTCCAAACCTCCGAGTCTCCAAATCACCCCAACCGCACCATCAATGAACACCACATACACCCTAAACCAACAGATGACCTCAATTCTAGAAACATCCCAAACTCCAATTCCACCATACCTGGATTCCACAAACACCCAACCCATAAACACCCAAACTCTCAGGCAGCCCAAATGTATATAAACTCCAATTCCACGATACCTGGATTCCACAAACACCCAAACTCACAGGCAGCCCAAATGTATATAAATTCCAATTCCATGATACCTGGATTCCACAAACACCCAACCACAAACACCCAAACTCACAGGCAGCCCAAATATATATAATCATTCCCAACCTGCTAACCCCTGAATCCACAAACACCCAAATGCACCCTGAATTCTACAGGGACCTGGACCCCCAAATGTCTGCTTCCACCCCAGAAGCAGCCCTGTTTGTGGGTAGAGTCATAACCACTCACATGGGACTCCCCAGAGCCAGGGGGAGGTGGGTTAGTAGCAGGAGCAGCAGGCTGGGACCTGAGGTGGGTCCCATGGTGCCGGGACAGTGCAGGGTCAGAGGGACGGAGGGACAGAGGGAGAGGATGGGGAGGAGTGAGCAGCGCCTGCTGGAGCTGGCTTTTTATCTGGCTCCTGCCTTTCCCCCACTCAGCCCCCCCTTCTCCCCATGGCCTCTCCCCTTTTGGGGCTGCCCCAGATTTCTCAATACCATTTCCTAAGCTTTTCAGTCCCTGGGGCCAACATGTCCATGGGGTGAGTAACCTGAGGGCATGTTCCCCAGCAGCATGAATGCAGCTGCACCCTGCCCTGGACTCTCCCAGGGTCAGGGCCACCTGGTGAACACAGACCTTTCTCTGTTGGACCTACTTTGTAGTGGAAGAACACTAAGGTCTGGAGAACCCCCCACCGCAGATGTCTTGGACCTCATCCCCAGTTCACTTTTGGCCATGCGTTTATCAGTCGAACCCTTCCTAGGAATCTCTCTGTAGGCTGGGAGTCGGAGCCCCACTTCCAGAGGCTTCCATGCTGAGGGAGGGGAAGTAGAATGGGGGAGGGACAGAGCCCAGCACAGAAACTCCCAGTCTCATGAAATGTTTTCTAGCTCATGTGCAGGGCAGGGAAAAAAAAGAAGAAGAAGAAATGTTTTCCCCAGTGAAATAGAACTCTGCTTCTTGGAGGGTCAGGGAAAACTTCCTGTAGGAGGGGACATTTCAGATGGGCTTTGAGGTATGTGTAGGAGTTCACTATCCAAGTGAGTTTATTTTCCAAGGAGGCTCCCCTCACTTACCCTTGTCAGGATGCCTGAGTGACTTTGGTGGTGAAAAAAGTCATCACTGAGGAAAGTCCTCATTTCTAGAGCTTTTGTACCTGTCTTATGTCAATATCCTCTTAGGATATTAAATTGTATTGTGTGTGTGTGTGTGTCTGTGTGTGTGTGTGTCTGTGTGTATAATATATTCATATTGATCAACATCTAAAAGGTACAAATGTGTATAGCAGTAAAGGTGGTCTTCCTCCCATCCCTGTTGACAGCATATTCTTTTTGTGTTTTCCTTTAAAAAAATGTTTTTTCATTCTGTCACTCAGGCTAAATTGCAGTGGTGCAATCACAGCTCACTGCAGCCTCAGCCTCCTGGGGTCAAGTGATCATCCTGGCTCAACCACCCAAGTAGCCGGGACTACGGGTGGCCGCCACCATGCCCGGATAATTTTTTTATTTTTGTGGAGATGGGGGTCCCACGATGTTGCCCAGTCCAGTCTTGAACTCCTGGGCTCAAGTGATCCTCCCGTAGCAGCCTCACAAAGTGCTGGTGTGAACCACCGTGCCCTGTGGACAGCACATAGCACATACTATTCTTCCTGGTCTCTTCAGTTAAATCTTGGGTTTCGTTTTGTTTTGTTTTTTCATGAACTATATACCTCAGAGGCTATTTCACCTCAGTGCGCAAAGAACTTCCTCATTCCTACAGGTTACAGGCCTCTTGTTATATTGTGAGAAAGTAACCAGCCTGCTACTTTTGGGGGGATATTTTGTTTGTTTGGGTTTTTTGTTTTTTTTTAGAGTCTTGCTCTGTCACCCAGGCTGGAGGGCAGTGGCGCTATCTCAGCTCACTGCACCCTCCACCTCCCGGGCTCAAACAATTCTCCTGCCTCAGCCTCCGGAATGGCTGAAATTATAGGTGAGCACCACCACGTCTGGCAATTTTTGTATTTTTAGTGGACAAGGGGTTTCACCATGTTGGCCAGGCTGGTCTCGAACTCCTGACTTCAAGTGACCCACCTACCTCGGCCTCCCAAAATGTTGGAATTACAGGTGTGAGCCGCTGTGTCCAGCCACCAGCCTCTTCTTGATGGAGAGACTGACATCTGTGGCTTCACACCAGGCTCTCTGCAGTGAATAAGCTTGAACCTGCGTTATTTTCTAGCTCTGAAACTAGCTGTGATCTTTGGGTAAGCTACTGATTACCGCCCTGAGCCTCAGTTTGTTCATGGAAAAGGAAACCCTTACCACCTACTTCATAGAGTTGTCGTTGCAATGAAAGGAAATATGTTGGGTCAATCTCTGAATGCATTGGTAATCTTGCTAGATATTGCCAAATTCCCCTGCACAGAAGTTGTATTGATTTGCACACTTATGAGCCCTGCATGAAATGAATTGTCAGTTTCTTCCACTGCCTCATCACAAGGGCATGTTGATAAACTTGAAGATTTTTGCCAGCCTTATGGGTGAAAACTGGTACCTTGGTGTCATTTTTTTTGTTTTGTTTTGTTTTAAATGGAGTCCTGTGCTGTCACCCAGGGTGGAGTGCAGTGGCGCCATCTCAGCTCACTTGCAACCTCTGCCTCCTGGGTTCAAGTGATTCTCCTGCCTCAGCCTCCCAAAGAGCTGGGATCACAGGCATGCGCCACTACACCTGGCTAATTTATTTTTATTTTTATTTTTATTTTTTATTTTTTGTATTTTTAGTAGAGAAAGGGTTTCGCCATGTTGGCCAGGCTGGTCTCAAACTCCTGACCTCAGGTGATCCGCCCACCTCGGCCTCCCAGAGTGCTGGGATTACAGATGTGAGCCACCACACCCCGGCAGCCGGTGTCATTTTAACTGGCGTTCCTCTGATGTTCTGCAGCATTGCTGCCCAGGCATACAAGGTGGATGGTGAGGGCAGGAGAAGGGTCTGTGGGTGGAGCCCCCTTATCCCTGGAGAGGCAGTTTCTGAAACCCCACTGAAGGGGTTAATGGGGAGTTTTCTCTGATTTCCTGTAAACCACATTCTTTTCCGTGCCAGGGGTAGGGGGAGGCGTGGAGCATGAGAACAAACCTGGCGTCTGTCTGCACTGATTGCGACACACTCTTTGGAAGAGGAGGAGGCGGAGGAGAGAGAATGAAAATACCTGCTTGCTCTCCAGAATTGGGGTTCAGCTTTTGAAACTGCATCCCCTTGCCAGGTGCAGTGGCTTACGTCTGTAATCCCAGCACTTTGGGAAGCCGAGGCAGGCAGATCACTTGAGGCCAGGAGTTGGAGACCAGCCTGGCCAACATGGTGAAACCCCGTCTTTACTGAAAGTACAAAAATTAGCCGGGCGTGGTGGTGGGTGCCTGTAATCCCAGCTACTCAGGAGGCTGAGGCAGGAGAATCGCTTGAACCCGGGAGGCAGAGGTTGCAGTGAGCTGAGATTGCACCACTGCACTCCAGCCTAGATGACAGAGAGAGACCCTGTTGCCAAAAAAAATAAAAATAAAAAAAAGGAAAAAAACTGGATCTCCCAATTGCCCCATTCCATCTTCTATCCCCCACTTTCTCCTCAAGCCATCCCATTTCCTGGTTTCATTCTAGACTCAAGCATTCGGCACTGTGGTTTGACAGCCTCGAGAAGGAATTCCTGTCTGGCCTCTGTCTAGCGGCAAGCCTGGGTTCCTCTTTTCTCTGAGCCTCGGTTAATCCAACTAAACAATGCGACTGAAGATAGTTCTGGTTGTTGTGACAATTAAAGAAACCAGGATGCCTAGAAGCCACCAGGCTCAGAGGGGCCAGGTGTGGTGGCTCACGCCTGTCATCCCAGCACTTTGGGAGGCTGAGGCTGGGGGATCGCTGGAGGTCAGGGGTTCGAGACCAGCCTGGCCAACATGGTGAAACCCTGTTTCTACTAAAAAATACAAAAATTAGCTGGCTAGGCATGGTGGCTCACACCTGTCATCCCAGCACCTTGGAAGGCTGAGATGGGCGGATCACCTGAGGTCGGGAGTTCAAGACCAGCCTGGCCAACATGGTGAAACCCCATCTCTACTAAAAATACAAAAATTAACCAGGATTGGTGGCGGGCACGTGTAATCCCAGCTACTGGGGAGGCCGAGGCAGGAGAATCACTTGAACCTGGGAGGCGGAGGTTGCAGTGAGCCAAGATCGTGCCACTGCACTCTAGCCTGGGCAACAAGAGCGAGACTCTGTCTCAAAACAAAACAAAACAAAACAAACAACAACAACAAAAAATTAGCTGAGCATGGTGGCAGGTGCCTATAATCCCAGCTACTCGGGAGGCTGAGGCAGGAGAATCACTTGAACCGAGAAAGGGTCTGGCCCTACCCTGACCTCCAAGAAGTGACCAGAGGGGAGGGGCAGGATGAGAAGTGAGGGGGTTGGAGGCTGGAGCAGATGGTGGCCTACTGGGAGGGAGGGAGGGAGATGAGACCGGGAATTCTTCAGAACCTCGTGACTTTTTTCTGGGAGATGTGCATTGGTGTCCAGAGGTTTGGGAGGGGGATGGTGCACAAGGATGAGCCAGCAGGGGAGGGAGAGAAGGAGGTCTGGGTGTGTGTTGGGGTACTTTCCATTTTGAGGCCCACTCAGCCCAGCATTCCCAGAATCAAGGAGGGAGAGTGCGGCCACTGGGCTGACCATTCGTGGGTTATCTGGAAGCTACATATACTGAAAAAGTAGTTGTTATTTATCTGAAATTCAAATGTAACTGAGCGTCCTGTATTCTGTTTGGCAATCCTAGCTGGGATGCAAGGGGAAAATGAGAAGGGGCCAGGGTGCGGTGGCTCGTGCTTGTAATCCCAGCACTTTTGGGAGGCCGAGGTGAGAGCATCGTTTGAGTCCAGGAGTTCGAGACCAGCCTGAGACATACAGTGAGACTTCGTCTCTACAATTGAAAAAAAAAAAAAATTAGCAGGGCATGGTAGCGTGCCTGCAGTCCCAGCTCCTCGGGAGGCTGAGGCAGGAGGAGTTAGAGGCTGCACTGAGCTATGACTGCACCACTGCCCCCCAGCCTGAATGACAGAGCAAGACAGGAAAAAGAAAGAAAATAAGAGGAAGGAAGTGGGAATGATTTCTGGGTGGGGGACCCAGATGCCCCCGGCTCACACCTGCCTGAGTTCACTCACTGTCCCCTATATCCCATCCCTCCCCTTCCCCAACAAAGGGGCAGCCAGGCCTGGGAGCAGCTGGGAAACCCCTATCCCATCGTCTAATTCCAGGTTGAGGTGGCTGCTTTCCTAGAATTTTTCTCCAGAACCCACAGCCAGGCCATCCCCTTCTTCCACCCTATTACTGATTAATTCAAGTTAACCTTGACCTGACTGACTGAATCAATCTATCTGCCTGGCAACAATGGCTCTTTCCCTCCTCTCCCTCTGGTACACTCAGCAGAAACAAGCTGGGGCCCTATAGACTCCCGCCCTGGGAAAATGGAGAGCAATGGGTTTTGATTCCAGCTCTGCAGGGCCCCTGGGAAGGTCCAACCCCTCCTCCCAGCCTCGGTTCCTAATCTATCAACTGGAGATCCACAGCCTACAGCCTCCTTTCTAGTCTTGGAGTGGAAGTCCTAAGTGGCACCCAGGAAACAATCCTTAACCCAGCGCCCTGCGCATACTGAGCGCTCAGTACCCTTGAACTGTACTTTTTGTTTTTGTTTTTGTTTTTTGAGACAGAGTCTCGCTGTTGTCGGCCTGGGCTGGAGTGCAATGGCACGATCTTGGCTCACTGCAACCTCTGCTGCCCGGTTCCAGCAATTCTCCTGCCTCAGCCTCCCAAGAAGCTGAGATTACAGGCGCCCGCCACCGCACCCGGCTAATTCTTATATTCTTAGTAGAGACAGGGTTTCACCATGTTGGCTGGGCTGATCTCGAACTCCTGATGAACTGTATTTTTATTTTTGCGAATACCCGTGTCTTCTACCCCAGCCTTGCTTGGGTGACGGCCCCACCAGGCTTCCAAGCTGGACTCCTTCCTTCCTCTCATTCCCAGAATTCACCTGCTGGCCAAGCCCCTGCCTGGAATCTCCCAGCTTATCCTCCCTCTCCACACCTGTGATCTCTGCCCTCACCTCTGCCCCAGCCTCCTCCTTACCAGCCCATTTACTCTGCAGCAGCTGGGGACGCTTTACTTTTATTTATTTAATTTATTTTTTAAATTTTATTTATTTATTTATTTGTGAGACGGAGTCTCGCTCTGTCGCCCAGGCTGGAGTGCAATGGTGCGATCTTGGCTCACTGCAAACTCCGCCTCCTGGGTTCAAACAATTCTCCTGCCTCAGCCTCCCGAGTAGCTGGGATGACAGGCACCAGCCACCACGCCCGGCTAATTTTTTGTATTTTTAGTAGAGACGGGGTTTCACCATGTTGGCCAGGCTGGTCTCGAACTCCTGACCTCAAATGATCTGCCCATCTGGGCCTTCCAAAGTGCTGGGATTACAGGCGTGAGCCACCGCGCCCAGCCTTATTTTACTCTTTTAAAAGCAGGCTATGGCCCTGTCGCCCAGGCTGGAGTGCAGTGGTGCCATCATAGCCCACTCTGGCCATCAAACTACTGGGCTCAAGCAATCCTCCCACCTCAGCCTCCTGAGTAGCTGGGACTACAAGGTGCATGTCACCATGCCTGGCTTGGGGACTCCTTCCTTTCTAAAATCCACCTTTGGGCCCGGCGTGGTGGCTCATGCCTATAATCCCAGCACTTTGGGAGGCCGAGATGGGTGGATCACTTGTGGCCAGGATTTTGAGACCAGCCTGGCCAACAGGGTGAAACCCCGTCTCTACTAAAAATACAAAATTAGCCAGGCGTGGTGGCACATGCCTGTAATCCCAGCTACTCGGGAGGCTGAGGTGGGAGAATCACTTGAACCCAGGAGGTGGAGGTTGCAGTGAGCCGAGATCGCACTATTGCACTTCAGCCTGGGCGACAGGGCGAGACTGTCTCAGACAACAACAACAACAACAACAAATACCCTACCTTTGTATTCCTTTGACCGATCATGAGCGCACTGACGCTCACAAACGCCTATAAGATGCGGGTGGCAGCAACTTATCTATTTCACATATTTTAACCCTTGTTTACGCCACATGCCGTAGGTGCTATCATTGCCCCATTTTACAGATGAAGAAACAGAGGCTTTGGCTGCTTGCCCGAGATCCTGCGGCTGGTAAGTGCCGGAATCTGAACTCAGAGAGCTGGGCCCTATAGAGTACGTGCCCTTAAACTGCATGAGTTCTTAACTGCTGCAGCAAAAGATGACTGCAAACTCGGTGCGTTAAAACAACATGTTTATTATCTTACAGTTCTGGAGGTCAGACGTCTAAAATCAAGGTGTCAACAGGACTGTGTTCCCTTCTGGAGGAAACAGATGAACCCATTTCCTCGCCTTTTTCAGTGTCTAGGAGCCGCCTGCATTCCTTGGCTCGTGGCCCCTTTCTTGGAATCACTGCAGTCTCTGCCTTTGTCACTGAGTCTCCTTAACTCTGACCCTCCCACCTCCCTCTTATAAAGACCCCTGTGACGATATTGGGCATATCCAGATAATCCAAGATAATCTCCCCCATTTTGAGAGCCTTAATCCCATGCACAAAGTCCCTTTTGCCGTGTGACAGAACATACCATATCCACAGGTCTTGAGGATTCAGACGTGCACATCTTTTTTTTTTTTTTTGAGACAGGTCTCTCGCTCTGTCACCAAGGCTGGAGTACAGTGGTGCGATCTCAGCTTACTACAACCTCCACCTCCTGGGTTCAAGTGATTCTCCTGCCTCAGCCTCCCGAGTAGCTGGAATTACAGGTGCCCACCACCACGCCCAGCTGATTTTTTATTTTTAGTAGAGATGGGGTTTCGCCATGTTGGCCAGGCTGGTCTTGAACTCCTGACAAGTGATCCGTCTGCCTCGGCCTCCCAAAGTGCTGGGATGACAGGTGTGAGCCACCACACAGGCTGGACGTGCCCATCTTTGAGGGGACCATGACTCAGCTGACTGCAGCATGCACATGCAGTCTCTCTGGCCATGCTCCTCCCTGCTTTAAATTCCTCCATGGCTCCTGTGGACCCCTGGATGAAGCCCCATGTGCCTGCCTGTCCTTAGGCCTCTGCCAGCTTCTCTCGCCCTCCTCCTGCCCCCCCCAGCCTCGCGGGCCATCCCAGCCTTCCCCGCCGTGTTCATGTAACTTCCCCAGTCTGCAATGCCTCCCACTTCCTTCTTTGTCTGACCGGGCTATTTATTCATCTGGGCCCCAGCTATATTTGTTTCTGCTTACAGGAAGCCTTCACCCCAGCCCTGTTCCCTGCCGCTGTCCCATGCTTGTGTCTCCAGCGAGGAAGGCTTCTCCGAGCTCCAAAAGGCATTCTGGATGCTCTAGTTGAAGGGCAGGTGGGTGGGGGGTGGAGACCCATCTTGGGAACATGCCCTTAAGTGTGCACGCAAGCAGATCTCCAATTCCTTAGTCGCCCCTCAAGATTCAGGGCTGGTTCCCTAGAAGTCAGGTCGAGGCTGTGCAGCTGGGTGCTGTGCCTGCTATTGTATGTGATACTCAACAAACTTAGGAGGCCCCATGTTATATGCAAGGAAACAGAGAGAGTAAGCCAGTGATCCAGGGTCACACAGCAAATGGCAACAGGCTGAGAGATTTGGTCCCAGGGAGTCTAGCTATGGAGCAGCAATGCATATAGTCAGTGTCTGGCTTTGAGCTGGGAGTCTCCCACTCACTCATGAGCTGTGTGACCTCAAGGAGGTTTCTTACCCTCTCTGTGCCTCACAGGCTTTTTAACAAATTAAAATCCACAGAAGCCTTAATAGACAGCGTGGCATAGCAATCACTCTGTGTTACCTCGTATTATTTTTTCTTTTCTTGAGATGGGGTCTCGCTTGTTGCCCTGGCTGGTCTTTAACTCCTGGGCTTGAGTAATACTCCTGCACTGACCTCCGAGTAGCTGGAACTACTACAGGCACTTGTCACTGTGCCCGGTTAGCTTCTATTATTATTATTTGTTTTTGAGATGGAGTCTTGCTCTGTTGCCCAGGCTGGAGTGCAATGGTGCAATCTCTGCTCACTGCAACCTCTGCCTCCCTGGCTCAAGCGATTCTCCCATTTCAGCCTCCTGAGTAGCTGCCATTACAGGCACCTGCCACCACACCCGGCAAATTTTTGTATTTTTAGTAGAGACGGGGTTTCACCATGTTGACCAGGCTGGTCTCAAACTCCTAACCTCAAACGATCCGTCCGCCTTGGCCCCCCAAAGTGCTGGGATTACAGGCGTGAGCCACCACGCCCAGCCTATTCTTTCTTTTCCTCTGTAGCCTGAGCCACTTGGGGGCCTTCAAATCCCCGTTCTCCCCTCGCCCCCAGCTTTCATGCCCGCGGTTCCCTCACCTGGGCATGAGCTCTTCCGCCATGTTTCTACTGACCTTTCCTGACCCCCAAGGCCGGGTCAGAGCCCTGTGCAGTTCCCGTCACGGCGCTGATGGCCCAGTGATGGTACTGCCAGGTGACATGTCCCTCTGCCTGACCCCCACCCTGGGCACTGGGAGCCCCTTTAGGGCTGGGACCAGGTGGGTCTTTGTGACCGCTCCGTCCCAGCGCCTGGCTCTGGGCCCTGCATGCAGCGGTTACTGAATGAATATTTATTGAATATACAAAGACACGGACCCTGTGCCCGCGCCCCCGCCACACACAGCGAAAACAGGTTTCTACATTGTAAACACAACCTCCGTGTAGACCCCAACCCCCAAAAAGGCAAGACAACGGCGTAGCCAAACAGATTGGTCATTATTGTACACATAGCTGGAAGGGAGGGGTGGTCCCGGGGTAAGGACAGGGCTGCCCAATATTTGGGGGGAGGAAGGGACTCTTCTTCCAAATGGGCTTGTCCGGGAACCGGGGTCCCGGGGAGCTGGGCGCCTGGTCCACATGAACCCCCTCCACCTCCCCACATACGCTGTGGAAGAAGGGCAGGAGTGAGAAATGCTGGGGGAGGACGACCCTTTGGTCTGAGATGTGGAGGTGATCATAACAGTTCCCGCCCGCTGGCTGTTTTGTTGACTTTGGAGAGGCCTTCCCGGAACCCAGAGTCGGTCATTCTGGGGGCAGACAGCAAGGAGGCGTCTAGCGTTGCACGGCAGCAGGCCCCACCCACTCTACCCGGAACCACTCAGGCCCCGCCCCACTCCCCCCAACCACAGCAGCCCTGGCCTTACCCACTCTACCCCAGACTCACCCAGGCCGCACCCACCTCACTCCCACAGCAGCGCAGGCCCTACCCTTCTACTCCAACCACCTAGGCCCCGCCCCCAGCAGCCCTGGCCCCACCCACTCTACCCGTAACCACTCAGGCCCTGCCCACCTTACTCCCATAGCAGCCCAGGCCCCATCCGTTCTACCCGAACTACCTAGGCCCCGCCCACCCCCGCCCCCAGAGCGGCCCTGGGTGTCTCCCTAGCGGCCCTAACCCCACCCCTAGCTCAGCCTGGCCTTAGGTACTCCACAGCTGTCCGGTCCCCACCTGCACAGCTGCCCTGGCTGCCCCCCATCTCCCCTCCATCCCTTCTCAACAGCAGGCTCTGCCCTAACACTGCCCCCAGGGCTGCTACAGTCCCTCCCCCCTGCCCACCCTGCCCTTAGAGCTGCCCACCCCCTACTCCACCCCCAGAGCCGCCGGCCCTGCCCATGGTGCCCAGCTCACACTTGCTCCATCTGAACATCCTCCTCGTCCTCCTGGGGCAGCTGCAGGTACGGGTTGTTCCCTGTGGGCTGGAACTTGTAGCCCGTGAGCACGAAGAAGGCCAGGGTGGAGCCCTCCACCAAGAGCTGGGGGACGGGGCAGAGTGGGGGCGTCAGGCGCACCCCCACCCCCACCGTGGCCGCCCTCCCGTCCCACCTGGGCCTTGGGCTCACCTGGTACAGCCACTGCCACTGAAAGGGCACAGCCACCTGCAGCAGGATGGCGATGATGCGGGTGAAGTAGACGTAGCAGATGACCTGCAGGGGTGCGAGCAGGTGTGGGGCCAGGACTGTAGGGGCACGGGCAGGCATGGGGCTAGACTGCAGGACTGCGGGCTGGGGAGCCTGGATGGGGGCCTCGGGATGGGGCAGCAGCTGAGGGGCTGGGGTGGGCGTGCAGCAGGTCGGTAATCCCCCCAAACCCGCTGTGAGTGAGGCGGGCTCCTACCATGACATAGTAATGCCGGAACAGCTTCAGCTTGGCCAGGTTCACTGCCACTGAGGGTGGGCACAGAGAGGGCGGTCAGGGGAGACTGAGGGTGGGAGGGAGGGGAGGGGACTGGGGGCTGGGAGAGGTGACAAACCGAACATCTGAGGGAGTGTCCAAGGAGCAGCAAGTCTCGAGGGGACATTAGGTGGGGCAGAAAGGCCGAAGGGGGAGATCAGAGAGGAGGGAAGGGCCACCCAACAGGGCAGAGAGGCCAGATAAAGGCATTCGGGGGAAAGAGAGGCCAGACTGGGGCATCCAGGGAGGCAGAGGCCTGGGGGCTGGGCAGAGAGGCCAGGAGGGGCATCCAAGGGGCAGAAAGAAGGGCCCGGAGGAGGAATGGGGCCATGAGCAGAGGGCCCGCAGGCGCAGGGCCTCACCCTTCCCGTCTGTGCCAGACGCGTCCTGGAGATGCCGGATGGACCTGGGACAAGTGGAAGACACAGGGTACGGTCAGCGCGGACATCGCCCATGTGCACAGGGCAGAGCCTCAGCCCGGGGGCAGGGTCCTCACCAGACCACGGGGAACAGGATGGCGCCGCAGCAGATGAGATCCACCAGGAACAAAATCTCCTTCCACAGCACGTAGTCGCTGGCGCCCTCCTCGCGGGACTCGATGATGATGTAGGCCACGTTGGCCAGGACCTGCGCAGGCGGCGGGCGTGGGTGGGCACTGCCTGGCACGCTCCCCTTTACCCCCACTGCCCTGTGCAGCCCTCCCCGCCCTGCTCCGGAGGCTGCTCCATCCGCACCTGCATGGGGATCACGATCCCAAAGACCTTCTTCTCCTTATCCGACAGGACGTACTTGATGAAGGCCCAGCCTGAGCCAATCAGGGCGATGGTGATGAAGAGGAGGGCGCCCTTCAGCCTGAAGGAGCAGGGGAGGGCGTGATGATGAGGTGGGGGGCCAACCCTCCCCTGCCCGCCTCCCCCCAGCTGCCCAGCAGAGTGGGGGACACTCACAGGTGTGCGATGTAGTACATGACGGCAAGGCCTTCGATGGGGTGGCCCTGGCTGTTGATGAAGTAGTAGTTGATCTGGGGGTGGATGGACAGACGGACAGTGAGGCGCACAGAGGGGTGGGAGGCTGGTGGTGGTGGTGGGGGATTAGGAACACGGACCGTCACCATCAGATGGGTGGTCAGAAAGTTGAATAACGAGGACGGTGGGTGGGACTCAAAACTGGTAATCGGGGCTGAAAAAATGGAGGGAACAGTCACAGCTGGAGGGGTGAATGGTTGGACAATCAGAGACGGACAGTCACAGCTGAACCAAGGGACAGTGGTGGACAGAGCTGCCCCGCAGGACTGGCGGACAGAGGGGATGGGCGACTGGCCACACTGGTAAAACGGGTGGACACGTGGATAGCTGGCGGATGGCCCTCCCACAAGCCCAGGGTCTGCAGAGATTTGGGGGACGGCCCGGCTGGTCCTTTCAGCCCACCCCCCGCTGCTCCCCAGTCCAAGGCTCTCACGCTGTGGAAGAGGAGAGAGATGCTCTTGGTGAAGGCCAAGGCCGCCATGAGCCAGTGGATCTTGAAGACGCTGTACCTGGTGGGAGGGTCAGGGAGCGATGGGGGTGCGGGGCATCAGCAGAGCATAGGGATGGAGGTCTGGTGAAGGGACGTGGGGGACCCTCAGGGGCAGGGGCATTACGTGTTCCTGCAGAGGATGGACACCCAGAAGATGCCGGCGGCCAGGAAGCAGGCGGACATGACCATGTAGAGCTTGAAAAGGGGCATCTCCGCTGCCGACAGGAAGCCATCGGGGTTCTTCTCCCGGATCATCACCTGCGGAGGGGGCAGTGGTGGGCGGCGGCGGGGGCAGTGGTGGGCGGCGTCAGGGGCACAGCCCGACCGCTGGCCTGGGAGAGCAGCGAGTGGGGGTCTCCAGCTCTCTCACTTTCTACTGGGCCACTCATCCACTCTGAGCCTCAGTTGGCCCCGTCTCTCAAATGGGTATAACAGCTCCTACTTCGCACCCGGGAGGGCTGGGAGAAGCTAAGCGGGGCGAGGCGCTCTGGGCCCGCAGTGGCCTGCAGGGGGCGCTCCCTGGCCCTGCTGCCCTCCACTCCGCTCACCGTGATGTCGAATGGATGCTCCTTTCCTGGCACTGAATTGTTGCAGTTGTGGAAGTTCAGGCTGTACTGGCCTTCTTCCGCCTGAGAGCCGATCACCACGTGGAACTGGGCGGGCGGGGAGAGAGGAGGGCTCAGCTTGGGGGACCCGTGGTCTGGGGCGACAATCAGCTTGGGGGTCCCATGGTCTGGGGCGATGGTAGGGCTGCAGGAGGGCTCAGCTTGCGGGTCCTGTGCTCTGGGGCAACGGTAGGGCTGCAGGAGGGCTCAGCTTGGGGGTCCCATGCTCTGGGGTGACGGAAGGGCCGCAGGCGCTGCAAACACTCACACTGAAGTTGTAGGAGTTGTTGAGGTGGCTCAGGCCCAACACCAGGTCCTTGTCCTTCCCACTAGGACCCTGAAGGGACAGAGCCCCTCCATCAGCTGGTTCTGGGTCCCCGCAGGGCCCTGGGGTGTGCATCTTCCCTCCTGCCCCGCCTCCCCAAAACCTGAATCACTGCGGGTGTTGACTTGGGCTTGCTGGCTGCAGAGGTCCCTCCTGTAAGAGACCGGGCAGTGATTTTAAGAGATGGATGGATAGAGGGGCAGTGGGAAAACGGGATGGGGAGTGCAAAGGGCAGACCTGCCCATCCACCACCGTCTGCACAGCCAGCCTGACTCACCGCCATCCACCTTGCGGGGGACTGTGGCCTGTGGCTTCGGGAGCCCTGGTTTGGAGGGTGCTTCCGGGAGGAGCCCGGGAAAGATAAACAACGTCTTCTGCTCTCCATACTTCCGCACCTGGACCCTGGGGTGAGGGTGGGGTGGGGCATGAGGCTGGGGGGCTGAACTTGGCTCAGGCACCGGCAAAGGACTCAGTGGCCCCTTGGACCCTCTGCGTGTCCTCCCTGAGGGGCGGGGTCCAGCCGAGTCAGTTATCACTGAGTTTCAGCCTTTGGTTCCCACCGGTCAAGGCGGCTGACGCCTTCCTGTGCTGCCTGCATCAGCAGTTATTCGTCATTTCCCATGACATCAATCTACTCTTTTTCTCTTTTCTTTAGAGACAGGGTCTTGCTCTGTCGCCCAAGCTGGAGCGCTGTAGTGCAATCACAGCTCACTGCAGCCTCAAATTCCTGGGATCAGGCAATCCTCCCATCTCAGCCACCGGAGCAGATGGAACCACAGGCGCACACCATCATGCTTGGCTAATTTTTAAATTTTCTATAGAGACAGGGGTCTCCCTATGTTGCCCAGGCTGGTCTTGAACTCCTGGCTTCAAGTGATCCTCCTGGCTCAGCCAGTCTCCCAAAGCACTGGAATTAATGGCATGAGCCACCATGGCCAGCCCTACATTATTATTATTATTATTATTATTATTATTTTGAGACAGGCTCTTGATCTGTCGTCCAGGCTGGAGTGCAGCAGTGCAAACTTGGTTCACTGCAACCTCCACCTCCCCAGCTCAGGAGATCCTCTCACCTCAGCCTCCAGAGTAGCTGGGACTACAGGCGTGCACCACCATGCCTGGCTAATTCCTGTACATTTTTTGGTTTTTTAGTAAAGACAAGGTTTTGCCATGTTGCCCAGGCTGGTCTACAATTCCTGGGCCCAAGCAATCCGTTTGCCTCGGCCTCCCAAATACTGGGATTACAGGCGTAAGCCACTGCCTGGCCCTAAGTATATTATTTAAAAAGAAAACATTTTATCTACAGAAAAGCAACATGGTTTTGTCAGACCCTGGCCCCAGAATCCCAGTTTCTGGGACTCAGTTTTCTTGTCTGAAGAGCGGAGATGATCACAGGATAAGGAATGGATGAGTTAATGTATTAAAGCCGGGACACCGGAAGCACTCAACATGTGCGAACAATTGTTATTCATTCTCACAACAACGCTCTGTATCCGGGTCTTCTGCCCTGAGACACCAACACCCGCGGAGTCCCTCTCTCCTTCCTTCCAACAATCAGAAGACTTGAAGGCAAAACTAAAAAGTAAGTGGCTTCCTCTCTCTGCTTCTCATCCCACCTGATCAGCCCAGGTGCGTGTGGGCATCACACCAGGGAAACGCAGACGAAGGATCTGAGCGAGCCCCCGGTCCCCAACTCACTGCAGATCCTTGGTGTTGATGAGGAACAGGACCAGGAAACTGCTACTGTTTTTCTGGAGAGGGCAGTCCTGGAAATCCTGGGTCTGGTGGGTGGGCAGGAGGGAGGGAGTCTTGGTTACTCCTCTCCTGGTCCAGCTCCACCCTGTCTCCCTCCCTGTCCACCCACGGGATCTTCCTGCTCCTGCCTCTGACAAAGAACAGGGGCCCTTGGGTTACAGATGCAGAGGACAGACCCTACCCCCTCCCTCCAGCCCCTTCTCCCGTCTTCCCCATGCCCTCCACTCACTGAATAGGAGCGAACTCTGCCAGACCGAACCCGGCTGAGACTGAACCCCACCTGGTGGGTGGAAAAAAAAGGGGGAGGGTGTGAGGGACAGTAGAGACCTCCCAGCTATCCCTTTCAGTAGCAATAGAAACCTAACCTCACATTTACTGAACACCTAACATGAGCTAGATCCCACACGCTCTTTTTCTTTTTTAGAGTTAGGGTGGTGGGTGGACCTCATTCTGTTTCTCAAGCTGGAATACAGTGGCAGGATCATAGCTCACTACAGCCTCGAACTCCCAGGTTCAAACGATCCTCTCACCTCGGCCTCCCGACTGGCTGGGACTACAGGTACACCTCACCACGCCCGGCTAATTTTAAAGACTTTTTGTAGAGACGGGGGTTCTCACTATGTTGCCCAGGCTGGTCTCGAACTCCTGGCCTCAGGCAATCCTCCCGCCTTGGCCTCCCAAAGTGCTAGGACTACAAAGCCTGAGCCACCGCGCCCCGCCTGTCCCCCAAGTCTTAAGAAAAGTGCCTAGCACATCCTGTGTAAGACATCATTACTCCCAGGTACAGATGACGAAACAGGCTCAGAGAGATGACGGGACTTGTACAAGATCACATGGGTAGCGGCAGAGCTGGGAACCCAGAACCGGGGGATTGCACCGTGCTCTCCTCCAGCAAACTCCTCAAGGTCCCTCACCAGCAGGGACTTCTCTTCTGCCTCCCGGAGGCCCAGCCGCAGGAGGCTCAACTCCACCTCCAGAGAGCCATTGGTGTAGAAACCGAAGCTGTTCAGCTGGATGTCCGCTCGCTTCTCCCCCTGCCGGAGACCAAGGAGGCAGAGGCAGTTCAGACCTCTTTCCGCCTGCCCAGCCCCAGGGGTCTGGCACGAGGACCTCCAGAAGGGCCTCCTGGTACCCCTCTATTTAGGACAGGCCCAGAGGATGACAAGAGAAAGTTGAGAGGAACTTCCTCCCTGCAGGGGAAGGGTGGTCCTGCATTCTCCCACCTCTGTTCTGAGAACCCAGGAACAGAGATCCTGCGGCACCTGGAAGTCTCCCCACTGGGGTGAGCACCACCCGGAGAACAGTTATTCACCTCGGCGTGCCTGGCCTTCACCTGCCCGAAGAACTTTTACATTCCAGGGGAGCTCCCAGCAACATTTCAACAGAACCCCCCAAACCCCATTAAGTGCCCAGAGGACCCCACTCTATAGCCCCCCAGGACCCCGCTGTGCGGCTCCAGGGTCTCTAGCGCCCCAAAAGTGATTCCAAGAATTTAAAGGACTAAGACCCAGTTGGGGGGAAGGGGGGTGTAGTCCCCAAGAGATGGAGCCCCGCCCCCGAAGGGAGGGGGCCGACCCCAGCGAGGCGGGCCCGGCAACTCCATCCGGAGGACCGAAGGGGATCCCGGGACGAGACCACTCCGGGCCCGGAAAAGGGGGGCGCCGGACCACTCCACCGCCTCGGGGACGGGGGAGGGCGGACGAGACCACTCCAAGCCAGGGGGCTTCTTCGAGACAAAGTTGCGCCCCCGACCCCAGACCCTCGCGCGGCGGGCCTCACCGTCAGCGCCAGCCGGTGGATGCGCCCGGAGCAGCCACCCAACAGCAGCACCAGAAGTAGCCGCTGCCCCCACTCCGCGGGGCTCCCGCGGCCGAGCCCCCTCCTCTCGCTCACTGCCATCTCTGGAGCCACCTCCTCCCCGACTCCGCCTCTGGCGCCCAAGCCCGCCCACCGATGAGCCAATCGCCGCACGGCGGGGCCCGGCCTTTCGGAGTTTCCAGTCCGCCAACCAATCAGCAATTGCCTCTCCGCAAGCCCGCCTCCTTGCGTCACCGACGGACAGCATCGGTTCCGAATGGGAGAGCCGATAACGCTTAACCCCCAGCTCACTGTCACCAATCGCTATAAAGATTGTCCGGATGTGATTTAATGAGCAGTTTATCTAACCAATTGTCATGGACCTTGAAGCGGAATTTCTCCACCCACTCTTAACGGTCCGGGACTACATTACCCAGAATGCAGCGGGAGCAGACAAGGGCCACAAAGCATTAAATAAACTACCTTTCCCAGTATCCCCAAGGACGGACTTCCTCTTCTTGCCCCAGGGATGTGGCTACCAGCCAGAGCTGAGGCTTTTGGTAAACACACGCATCTGTTCAGGCCTGACCTGTTTTCCTAATCTTCCTGGTCCACAGAGAGGCCTAAAGCTGGCCTCAGGTTAAAGTTTGACCCTAGGATGACCTAAGACCCCAGGCTGAGACCCCAGCCTTAGGCTAAGCCTTTTATTCCAGAGTGAGGCAATTGGAGCCACACCCCCAGATTCCAGGCTAGACTGGACTCCGGGCTGAACTCTGACCCCAGGTGAACTCCCTCTCTGCAAGTTGAGTCCTAACTTCAGCCTGAAACTCTGACACCCCCTCGTCCCCCACACCACACACTGAGGCTTAATCTCTGGTTTAGGCCACCGATCTGGACTAGCCCTGACTCCAGATTGGACCTGACCCCTTACCGGGTTGCTAATCCTTCTGGTTAAGCCTCTGGCCTCTATCCCCTATCCCCACGGTGGTGCTGACCTGGACTGAACCCCAATTCCAGTTTGAGTCTCTAAGCAGAGGTGAACTCAGAACTTTGCTAGGCTGAGCCCCCATTTGAGACTAGCCACAGAACTCACTGGGTTCAATTGCCCAACTGCAATCAGACATTTTCTAGCTCAGAAGCCACCAGCAGGTGGGGCCAGGTCTCAGCAGAGACATCAGTCCCAGTGTGGGCTCCCAAGGCTCTCCTCCTGGGCTCAGCCGTATCTCTCTGTTCTGGGAGCCTGGGTGCTCTGTGTAAGGGGAACGTATACCCAAGGGCCCCCCTGCAAGACGCCCAGCCTTGTCTGAGGCTGCAGAGAAAGCGCCAAAGCCCGGAGAGAATGGGAGTGGGAATCCCCAGTGCCTCCTCTCCTCTTTCATTCCAGCACCTCAAAGGGATTTACAAGGTGTGAACAGACTTTTATGGGAGAGGTGACAGACTTCCCTTCTCCAGGGCCCAGATGGCCCAGATGTCTGGGGGAGGGGCGGAATCGGAATCTCAGGGGCAGTACTGAGAATGAAACCAGGTTAAACTGGAAAATGGGCAGATGCAGGCGCGAACTGGAAGGCACCTGGGGAAGGGCCTGGGCCTGGCGCCCCAAGGACGGCCTGTCCTCAGTTTCCCAGCGGAGACTCTGGGGGAGGGAAGGCAGGATGCGGTGCGGGAGTTAATGGACCCGGCCTTGGCGAAGGCGCGTCCTGGGTTGGATCGAAGCCCTCTCATCCGCCCTGTGGCCGGAGGGACCAGACCATTAGTGGGACGAACCTAGACGCCTGGAGCCGGGCCGGCTCGCAAGAACGGGGTGACCTCAGGTTGCCCCTGCAATGGGGTTGAGGAAGGACTTCTTGAGTTTGGGGTTTTAGTGTCTTGGCCCTTTAAGGAATAATTGCGGGGAAAGGGGAAAAGGAGATAGGAAGAACCGTTTGGAGCGGGGAAGGAAGATGAGAGGACGAGAGGGACCCCGGGGATTTGGAAAAAATGGGTGGGGGTTCTTTAAGGGGTCGGTCCAGCGGCGTCGAGCGGCAACGTTGCTTTAAAAGGGGGCGGAGCGTCCGTTGGGCCCCGCCCCCGAATCGCAGGGCTTGGGCTCCGCGCGGGTGGGGGCGTGGCAGAGCGTGCAGGGGGGCGTGGAAGAGTCTGGGGTGGGCGGGGCCGGGCGGGGCGGGGCGGGGCCAGGCGCACCGCCCTCGGCTGAGTCTCCCCGGGGAGGGCGGAGGGCGGCGGGCGGCGGGCGGCGGGCGGCGGGGACCGGGTGCGGTGGTGGCTGCGGCGGCGGCGGCGGCGGCGGGAGCAGCATGGATTGGGGCACTGAGCTGTGGGTAAGTCCAATCGGCCCGCCTCTAAGTTCCCCTTTGCTGGGGTCCAGGCACCCCCCTTTTGTCCCCAATGTATCTTAGAGGGGGCTCCGCGCCTTTCCCTTCCACCGACCCCTGGGTCCCCGCCCTCCACCCTCCGCTCTCTCTCGAAGTTTATCTGGGAGTCTCAGCACGCTCAGGGGCGAAGGGCGACTTTGCCGGACCGGAGTGGGGAAACTGAGGCACAGGGTTGAGAATGAGGCGGGCAGAAGGAATCCTGGGGCCAGGCCGGGGCGGCTGAGAGAGGTCACCTATTTTGGGCGCCCTGGCCGGGCAGGCGGCTTATCTTACGGCCCCTGGGTCCCTGCCCGTCGTCCGCCTGTCCGGCTAGGAGGGGGGAGGGGACCCTCTGGTCACCCTCATCCCCACCCACGTGGGACCTAGAAGTCCTGACCGCCCTTTCCCTCGCCTTTAATCAACACCTAGGGGCTGGGGACGCTCATGGAGGGGAAGGGGGATGCTAAGCTCGGCCTGATCCCCCTCCCTGGCTTCCCCCTGCTCACCCCAGGCCCAGGGCGGGACCGCCCCCTGGTCGCCTATAACCTCAGCCCTGGAAGCCCCAGAAATTTCCCCCTATCCTAGCCGGACCTCTGACCCCTCCCCTTCCTGGGGGCGGTGGAATCACTGAGTTCTTAGTGCAGCGGGGGTAACCAGACTGCCACCCCCTCCTCCAATTCTGCGATTTCTTTTGGATGTGTAGTGGGGTCAGTGGGGTAAATTGAGTCACCCATCGGGGGATCCCTGGAAGCAGGGAGATTCAGGGAACCTGGTGCCTGCCCCCTGGCCACTCAGGGGCTCCCAATCTGCCAGGAACCCTGCCCCTCTGGCCTTGACTCACGCCGGGCCGGCCGGATTTTCCGGAATCCGGGGGGATTAGGGGAGCCCGAGCTGGGGGAGTGGCCCTGTCCCCTTCCACGCCCCTCTTGGAGGTCCTATGACGGAGACCTCCATCTCCCGGCCGGGGTGGCTGGGGCCTGGGCGCTGTTCTCCGGCCCTTCCCGGGAAGGGGAGGGGGTTCCCGCCAGTTTCCTGCCTCCCCCCGCGCCACGCCGGGGCGGCGCCGGGAAGCCACTCCTTCTAGGAGCGCAGAGCCTTGGCCCTCCCTGGGAGTCTGGTCGGCGGGCTGTGGGGTCCCAAAATCGTGACCCCGGCCCCTCTCCCCTCCTCCCCCACCATGTCCCATGTCAGGATCAGTTCGAGGTGCTCGAGCGCCACACGCAGTGGGGGCTGGACCTGTTGGACAGATATGTAAAGTTCGTGAAAGAACGCACCGAAGTGGAACAGGCTTACGCCAAACAACTGCGGTGAGACCCTGGGGTGGACGCTACGGAGGACGCGCCTGGGGCGACGGGGAGCGGTGGGAGGGCTGCGGGCTCAGCCCTCCTACCTCTGTCTCCCCTTAGGAGCCTGGTGAAAAAATATCTGCCCAAGAGACCTGCCAAGGATGATCCTGAGTCCAAGTAAGGTTGGAGAGGGGCTGCAGGGCTAGATTTGTGGGGGAAGGCGGTGCATGGGTCTCACTTCCCCTCCCTCAGCTGGGACACCCCACCGCTCCTCTCACTTCCCCTTCCAGAGGTGAGAGCATGGATGCAAGATGCGGGATTATCTGGCTTGGAATCCTGAGTCCACTACTATGTAGAGGAATTGACTTGGGCTTGTGACTCAGGTTTTCTGCCATTATTTTCCTTAACTGTTAAATACAGAGGCCCCAGCAGTTACAAAACCAGTAACTTTGGGCAGATGACTTAAAGTTTTGCGCCTCTGTTTTCCTCATCTGTGAAATGGAATGATGACGATTCCTCCAGCTTTGTAGGGCTTTCATGAACACGAGCTGAATGAATGTGTTTAAACAGTGTGCAGTCCATATCAAACGCCGTAAGGAGCATTTGACTTTGAGTCCCCAATTCCAAAATCCAAAAAAGCCCTGGAAATCAAGTTGTTTTGGTCACTTGTTTGGCAGCAATCTCTGACCTGAACTTTTTGTTAATTGTAGTTTTTTTTTTGACAGAGTTTCACTCTGTCCTCCAGGCTGGAGTGCAGTGGCCCCATCTCAGCTCACTGCAACTTCCGCCTCCCAGGTTCAAGCGATTCTCCTGCCTCAGCCTCCCTAGTAGCTGGGATTACAGTCACCTGCCACCATGCCCAGCTAATTTTTATATTTTTAGTACAGACAGGGTTTCACCATGTTAGCCAGGCTGGTAATTGTAGTTTTGACTTTTATCCCACTTAGTGTGAATGTTAACACCTCTCATTGTAAAATTAAAAAAAAAAAATAGGGTTGGGCACAGTGGCTCACACCTGTAATCCCAGCACATTGGGAGGGTGCGCAGGTGGATCACTTGAGGTCAGGAGTTCGAGAGCAGCCTGGTCAACGTGGTGAAACCTTGTCTCTTCTAAAAATACAAAAATTAGCCAGGCGTTGTGGTGCGCGCCTGTAATCCCAGCTACTCAGGAGGCTGAGGCATGAGAATCGCTTGAACCCGGGAGGCGGAGGTTGCAGTGAGCCAAGATCGCACCACTGCACTCCAGCCTGGGCGACAGAGTGAGACTCTGTCTCCAAAAAAAACAGATACGGTGTTTGATTACAAAATGATGTCCCCAGCCCCACTGAGATGATGCAGAAAAGATGGTATAAGCTTTGTACACCATCTTTAAAAACTGGAAAATTCTGTGTTCCAATATACATTCAAGGTCCAGTGCGGTGGCTCACACCTGTACTCCCAGCACTTTGGGAGGGTGAGGCGGGAAGATGCGGAGTTCGGGGGGATTGGAGTTTGAGACCTCATCTGAAAAAAAAAAAATTAGCCAGGTGTGGTGGCGTGTGCCTGTGGTCCCAGCTATTTGGGAGCCTGAGGTGGGAGGATCACTTGAGCCCAGGAGTTTGAGGCTGCAGTGAGACGCGATCATGCCACTGCACTACAGCCTGGGTGACAGCAAGACCCTGTCTCAAAAAAAAAAAAAAAAAAAATCTACTCAAGGGTTGGGGTTAAGGAATATGGACCAGAATTTGTCATCGCTTCAAGGATTACATTCTTGGGGCTTAACCCTTTTCCACCTGGAGGTGCGTCCTGGGGCATCAGCCTGCTCGGGAGGAGGGGCCTGACTCCCTGTTCCCCGATTCTCATCCAACCCCAGATTCAGCCAGCAACAGTCCTTCGTACAGATTCTCCAGGAGGTGAATGACTTTGCAGGCCAGCGGGAGCTGGTGGCTGAGAACCTCAGTGTCCGTGTATGTCTTGAGCTGACCAAGTACTCACAAGAGATGAAACAGGAGAGGAAGATGGTGAGGAGCCCCCCGATTCAGGTTTTACAAAGGGCTTCTGCTGGAACCCTGGCGAGCCTTATCACTCTTCTTTCTGTAGCACTTCCAAGAAGGGCGGCGGGCCCAGCAGCAGCTGGAAAATGGCTTTAAACAGCTGGAGAATGTGAGTTTGCAGAGGTAGCAGTGACTGTGGCCCGGAGGCACAGGGGCAGGGTTGCGGATCCGGAGTCAGGGAGCTGCCCTCTTTGTCAGACCTGGACCTTCCCTCCCCCATAGGCTTCCAGTACTCCCTTGTCCCCTACTTACTGGATGACATCCCAATAATCCCTGAAACCTTGGTTTCCCACCCTGCTGTCTTTGGGATGGTGGCTCCCTCACTCCGGTTCTGTCCCCTACACAGAGTAAGCGTAAATTTGAGCGGGACTGCCGGGAGGCAGAGAAGGCAGCCCAGACTGCTGAACGGCTAGACCAGGATATCAACGCCACCAAGGCTGATGTGGAGAAGGTGTGTGTGTGGGGGGGGGGGGGGGGCGGGGTCTGGGACAAGCTTGGGGAGTCCGAGTGGGACGTGACCGGAACCTGGCAGTACCTTCCACCTCTGCATTCTTCAGGCCAAGCAGCAAGCCCACCTTCGGAGTCATATGGCCGAAGAAAGCAAAAACGAATATGCGGCTCAACTCCAGCGCTTCAACCGAGACCAAGCCCACTTCTATTTTTCACAGATGCCCCAGATATTCGATGTGAGTGCTCCCAGTTCTCAGACCTACCTTCCTGAAAGCCTCCAAATGTTTGCCAACTCCTACGCATTCATCAAAACCCCAGCTGCAATGTCCCAGTCCCTAGATTGAAAGGGAATCAGAAACCTATAGTAACAGTGAGCTGTGCTTTTAGTCAGCTGTTCTTCCTGCTGGGCATGCCTTTTACTTGTTTGTTTATTTACTTCTATAGAGAGATGGGGCCTGGCTCTGTCACCCGGGCAGGAATGCCGTGGCGTAATCACAGCTCACTGCAGCCTGGAACCCCTGTGCTCAAGCGACCTTTCTTTCCTTTTGAAATTCCTACTTATTCTTCTAAGCTCCACCTCTAACAACCCCTCTGAAAGGTCTCGAATTCCCCCTCTCCTGTTTCAATCTAGCGCTCCAGTCTCCACTCCATCCGTGGCCCTGGGAGTATCAGGGCTGGTTCTGCTTTTTCTTCAAATCCCTGTTCCCTTGTCTCCTCCTTTGAGAAGCGTTTGCTGACCCCCTAGGCAGGCGTCCCCCTCTGAGATCCCCCTGGCCCTGTGTCTCTTCCCCAACCACAGTGGGCTGGAGTCTCTCTTCCCGACTCTGTCTTCCCCTCCAGACTGGCTTGGGGCTGGGGCCAGCGTGGAGCGCGATCATATTTGCAGAGTGAATCACTGTGCTTCTAGTCCCTCTGTTAGCACCCCTGAGCCACCCTTGTCCCTGTCCTTACAGAAGCTCCAAGACATGGATGAACGCAGGGCCACCCGCCTGGGTGCCGGGTATGGGCTCCTATCGGAGGCCGAGCTGGAGGTGGTGCCCATCATAGCCAAGTGCTTGGAGGGCATGAAGGTGGCTGCAAATGCTGTGGATCCCAAGAATGTGGGTGCCTGGTCTGGGTCCACTGGGCTACGGGAAGGGCAGAGGGAGGTCCCCATAGGCTAGGCACTCGACTGCTCATCCACTGTCCCCCTCCCCCAGGACTCCCACGTCCTTATAGAGCTGCACAAGTCAGGTTTTGCCCGCCCGGGCGACGTGGAATTCGAGGACTTCAGCCAGCCCATGAACCGTGCACCCTCCGACAGCAGTCTGGGCACCCCCTCGGATGGACGGCCTGAACTCCGAGGCCCGGGCCGCAGCCGCACCAAGCGCTGGCCTTTTGGCAAGAAGAACAAGGTGGGGGCCGGGACCCTTGGGATGGTGGGGGAGAAGGACAGTGAAGTGGGGACAGTGGGGCCCCTATTGAGTCAGCCCCAGCCGCCTGAACACTGAGTCCCGGGCAGGAATTTTCCTCTTGGCTGCCAGCCCGGACTGGAGGGAAGGAAGGCGGGCGGGCCGATTGGCCTGGGAGTCCCCCGAGGCGAAGGTGGGGGCGGGGTGGGGAGGTGGGGAGGTCTGTGGCGTTTGTCTGCTGCTTCTCGGGATGCTGGGAGAAAACCTGCTGGTGGAATTCAGGGCTGGCCTGAGGGCTGGTGACACCATCCCTGGGGACTCCCCGAGTTTCTCTCTCCATCCTGCTGATGGGACTCTGGGAGCCGCCCTGCATGTCCTGCTTTCTTGGGTTTTTGGATTTTAATATACCTTAGCACCCTTGGTTTATACCTTTGATTTATACTTTGGGTCCCTCTTCACTTACACTCTCATACCTCTCCTTGACTTAACACCTGTGATCCCCGAGCTTAAACTTCTGATGCCCCTAACCCCTCTCATCTTCCTGCCTTCCACTCCCTCTCGGCTTGTGGTTTTATTTTTGTTTATTTATTTTTGTCCTCTGTGGCCTCATACCTGTCTGAGACCTTGATTCCTGCATGCGTCTTCTAGACTGTCAGCCCAGAAAGCTAAGTGGACAGAGAGACATGGGCCTCCCTGCCTCCTGGACCCATGCTTGCTCCCGGACATAACATTCCAGAGACCTAGGAGATACCGGGGGAGTGAGAGTTCTGGCTTTCGGGCTTACAGTTCAACATCCTCCCCGCCACCTTCCAGATTTTTTTGTGTCGCTCCTGCATGCGTTTTCTCTGTGTGGTTGTGCATCTTGAGTTGTGGTTTTCTTACCGTTTTTTTCTTTCTCCGTTTTGTTTTTCCTTTTTCCTTTTTTTGCGTCCATCCGTCCGTCCGTGCGTCCATCCCTCCGTCCATTCGTCCTCACTCTCTACATCCTCCTATGCCCCCCCACCCCTTCAACCTATCCCCCTCCCCGGCCCCCGCCGGTAGCCTCGCCCCCCACCCCTCTCCCCCCTGGGGGGCCCCGTACCCTCGGCATTGCCTAACGGACCCCCGTCCCCCCGCTCCGGCCGTGACCCCTTGGCCATACTGAGCGAGATCAGTAAGTCGGTCAAACCGAGGCTAGCATCCTTCCGCAGCCTTCGAGGCAGCCGTGGGGTAAGTGAGGCCTCGGGGCAGGAGGAGGTGGTGGCCCTAGCCTGCCCAGCGGCGGGTGGCGGGACCCTGGGCTCGCTTCCTGCCGCTGGCTGGGCCCCTCTTCCCTGGTTGCCCAACCCAGACCTGCTTTGCTCTGTGCATGGCCTCGCTGCCAAGAACCATGGCTGGGGAAGGGCGTGAAATATCTCAGACGGGTGCAGAGTCTGGCAGGCTAGACTCCTTGATCCCAAATTCAGCCCTCTACCCACCTTGCAGACAGTGGTGACCGAGGATTTTAGCCACCTGCCCCCAGAGCAGCAGCGAAAACGGCTTCAACAGCAGTTGGAAGAACGCAGTCGTGAACTTCAGAAGGAGGTTGACCAGAGGTAAGGTGGTGGCATAGGGAAGGACAGGCAAGGAACATGATAAAATAGTAAATGAACTTCATTTATTTGTTTATTATTTTATTTTATTTATTTTATTATATTTTATTTTGTGACAGGGACTTAGTCTGTCGTCCAGGCTGGAGTGCAGTGCTGTGATCTTAGCTCACTGCAATCGCCACATCCCAGGTTCAAGCAATTCTTGTGCCTCAGCCTGCCGATTAGCTAGGACCACAGACATGCACCAGCTAATTTTTATATTTTTAGTAGAGGCGGGGTTTCCCCATATTAGCCAGGCTGTCTTGAACTCCTGGCCTCAGTTGATCTGCCTGCCTTAGCCTCCCATAGTGCTGGGATTATAGGCATGAGCCACTGCCCTGGTCTGTAAATGAATGACATTTAAATGGTACTCAAAGATCTCTCCAATAATCCCAAGGCCCCGACGGTTTTACAGGTGATTCCTACCACACTTAGTTACTTCTTGGCCAGGTGCAGTGGCCCGTGCCTGCAATCCCAGCATTTTGGGAGGTTGAGGCAGGAGGATCATCTGAGCCTAGGAGTTTGAGACCTGCCTGGGCAACAGAGTAAGACCCCATTTCTAGCAAAAATAAAAAAATTAGCTGGGTGTGGTGGTTTGTGTCTGTAGTCCCAGCCACTTGGGAGGCTGAGGTGGGAGGATGGCTTAAGCCTGGGAAATTGAGACTACAGTGAGCTGCGACTGCACCACTTGCACTTCAGCCTGGGTGTCAGAGTGAGACCCTGTCTCAAAAAGAAAAAAAGAAACAGTTACTTCTTGTCTTATACAAGTCATTCCAACAAACAGAAAGAGTGTGAAAGCTGTCAACCTCTTTAGGCTGAAGAATCCTGGTTCCCAAATCAGTGGCCAAGAATTCAATAAGATAAAATTAAGGGCTCATTTTACCTTATTTATGATCATAGAGGCAAAATCCTAGCCAAGCAAATCCAGTGTTTAAAAAATAATACATCACTTTGGGAGGCCAAGGAGGGCAGATCACGTGAGGTCAGGAGTTCGAGACCAGCCTGACCAACATGGTGAAACCCCGTCTCTACTAAAAATACAAAAACTAGCTGGGCATTGTGGCACACGCCTGTAATTCCAGCTACTTGGGAGGCTGAGGTGGGAGAATCGCTTGAACCTGGGAGGCGGAGGTTGCAGTGAGTCAAGCCTGCACCACTGCACTCCAGCCTGGGTAACACAGCGAGTCTCTACCTCAAATAATAATAATAATAATAATAATAATAATAATAATAATAATACATTAGCCGAGCGCAGTGGCTCATGCCTATAAGCCCAGCACTTTGGGAGGCTGGGTAGAAGGATCACTCACTTGAGCCTAGGAGTTCAAGGCCAGCCTGGGCAATGTAGTAAAACCCCATCTCTTAAAAGAAGAAGAAGAAGAAAAACCCAAGTAAATTTTTTTAAAAACTAAAAAAAAAAAATCCACCATTGGTTGGGTTTTATCCCAATAATGCAAAGATAGTTCAATATCAAAAAATGTATCCATCTAGTTCACCACATTAATTGGCTAAAAGAAAAGCAGCATATGGTTATCTATTTAATAGCTCAAACACTTAAAATATTGACAATAAAAAAATCTGGCAGATTAAAAAAAAAATCTTTACTCACTCTTTCCAGGCAACAAAATCCTCTTCCCAGTTCTGTTACATAATAGGAATGATGTTTGCCACTTGCAAACAGGCAGCCAAATTATATTTTGCCATTTGCATGTAACCTCTTGGACAGAATGGCTTTTATTGGTGTAAAGTTCCATTCAGAACTCTCTAGTTCCTGAGTTTCTATGGTGGAGGGGTTAAGGGTGCATGTTCTAGAGTCACGACAAACTGGACTTGATTTCCAGCTTTATCTCAGGACTTGGGCAGCTTGTTTTACCTTTTAATTCCTCAGTTTCTTCATCTGTAAAGTGGATCAGGTATTAGAACTGGAATGAAGTTGGCAGGGTGCAGTGGTTTACGCCTGTAATCCAAGCACTTTGGGAGGCCGAGGCAGGCAGATGGCTTGAGGCCAGGAGTTTGAGACCAGCTTGGCCAACATATGGAAATCCTGTCGCTACTAAAAATATAAAAATTAGCCAGGCGTGGTGGCGTGTGCCTGTAGTCCCAGCTACTCCAGAGGCTGAGGCACGAGAATCACTTGATCCCGGGAGGCACGGGTTGCTGTGAGCCGAGATTGCGCCACTGCATTCCAGCCTGGGCGACAGAGTGAGACTGTGTCTCAAAAAAAGATAAAAAATGACTGGAAGGAAGTTGAGCTCAGATCTGGTCTTTTCCAAAGGTCCATTATAGTCGTGACTACCTGTATATATAGACATAGAGGAGACAGGGATGAGAAACTGATGATAATGATAACAGTATTTATTAGTCACTTACTGCATTCTAGGCACTATTCAAAACAGTGTACATGGATTTATTCAAATTTTCAAGGTTTCCTGAGAGATTGTATGCAGACTTAAGATCTGTCTTGTTTAGTGTTATATTTATCTTTATTTATTTTTTCCCCTGCCCCCCCTTCTTTTTTTTATTTTTTAAAAATTATTTTGATTTTTTACTAGAGACAAAGTCTCACACCATTGCCCAGGCTGGTCTTGAACTCCTGGCCTCAAGTGATCCTTCCACCTCAGCCTCCCAAAATAATGCTGGGATTACAGATGTGAGCCACCACGGCCAGCCCAGTGTTATATTTCTGATGCTTGGAATAGGACCTGTATGCAGTAGGTACTCAATATGTATATGAGTAATAGTGAGGACTTACTAGGTATCAGGCATTGCATTAATCCTCACAGTGACCCACATGAGATATTAGGATCATTATCTCCATTTCCAAAATAAGCAAACAGCAGTGGGGGTTCAATGATTTAAGCCAAGCTCACACAGCTAGGAAATATTCAAACTGAGATTCGAACCCAGGCAGTCGGGCACTAGTATTTGCATCCTTAACCATTGTCCTGCCTTGCTATTTGCTCCTTGATGCAAAACCCCTGTTTTTTGCTTGTTAAATCACATGGAGCCCGGTGCTGTGGCTCATGCCTGTAATCCCAGCACTTTGGGAGGCTGAGCCAGGAGGATCCCTTGAACTCAGCCTGGGCAACATAGCCAGACCCCATCTCTACTAAAAATTTTTGAAAAATCAGGCGAGTGTGGTGATGTGGGTCTATAGTCCCAGTTACTCAGGAGGCTGAGGCAGGAGTATCACTTGAGCCCGGGAGGTTAAGGTTGCAGTGAGCCATGATTGCACCACTGCACACCAGCCTGGGGAAAGAGTCAGAGTGAGACCCTGACTCAAACAAAACAAAACAACAGCAACAAAAAAACTCACACGGAACTATGTTTTCCTTTCTATCCTGTCTCCCTTGTCATAGGGAAGCCCTAAAGAAAATGAAGGATGTCTATGAGAAGACACCTCAGATGGGGGACCCCGCCAGCTTGGAGCCCCAGATCGCTGAAACCCTGAGCAACATTGAACGGCTGAAATTGGAAGTGCAGAAGTATGAGGTCAGGAAAGACCCTGGGGAGGGGCGGGAGCCAGCGGGCCTGGCTGAGTCACTGCTGGGTGGGGTGGGGGGTCGGGGACAGGGGAGGTGTTCGGAGCGGGGGGTCTCCAGCTGTTTTCCATCACAGCCTTGGCTGTGCGTGGGTGATCTCAGGGAACCTCTGGATCCAAAGTGGGCTGACCCCGGAGCTCTGCCCTGGAACGATTTTCCTGTCCCCTCCTCCCAGGCGTGGCTGGCAGAAGCTGAAAGTCGAGTCCTTAGCAACCGGGGAGACAGCCTGAGCCGGCACGCCCGGCCTCCCGACCCCCCCGCTAGCGCCCCGCCAGACAGCAGCAGCAACAGCGCATCACAGGACACCAAGGAGAGGTGAGGGGTGACGTCAGAGTGGGTCTGTTCCCAGGGTCCCAGGAGGGCCTGTCTTTATCTGCCGAATTATCCCCAAACAGCTCTGAAGAGCCTCCCTCAGAAGAGAGCCAGGACACCCCCATTTACACGGAGTTTGAGGAGGATTTCGAGGAGGAACCCACATCCCCCATAGGTCACTGTGTGGCCATCTACCACTTTGAAGGTGAGAACGGCCAGAGTGGGCTTGGCGGGGTATGGGAGGCAGTGTCTCTGGCTAGGTTCAGTTTAAATTCGCCTAAAGCAGGGCTGGGCGGGTGGCTCAGGCTTGTAATCCCAGCACTTTGGGAGGCTGAGGCAGGCAGATCACTTGAGGTCAAGAATTCCATACCAGCCTGGCGAACACGGTGAAACCCCATCTCTACTGAAAATACAAAAATTAGCCAGGTGTGGTGGCACACGCCTGTGATCCCAGCTACTCGGGAGGCTGAGGCAGGAGAATCCCTTGAACCTGGGAGGTGGAGGTTGCAGGGAGCCAAGATCCGCGCTGCTGCGCTCCAGCCTGGGCGAGAGCGAGGCTCTGTCTCAAAAATTAAAAATAAAAATAATAAATTTGCCTAAAGCAGATCTGGGCCCACCCCCACCCCCATCACAGGGTCCAGCGAGGGCACTATCTCTATGGCCGAGGGTGAAGACCTCAGTCTTATGGAAGAAGACAAAGGGGACGGCTGGACCCGGGTCAGGCGGAAAGAGGGAGGCGAGGGCTACGTGCCCACCTCCTACCTCCGAGTCACGCTCAATTGAACTCTGCCAGAGACGGGAAGAGGGGGGCTGTCGGCTGCTGCTTCTGGGCCACGGGGGGCCCCAGGACCTATGCACTTTATTTCTGACCCCGTGGCTTCGGCTGAGACCTGTGTAACCTGCTGCCCCCTCCACCCCCAACCCAATCCTACCTGTCACACCGGACAGACCCGCTGTGCCTTCTACCATCGTTCCACCATTGATGTACATACTCATGTTTTACATCTTTTCTTTCTGCCGCTCGGCTCCGGCCATTTTGTTTTATACAAAAATGGAAAAAAAAAAAAGAAATTATATAAAGTTCCTAGAGTCGGTGTCTTATTAGAGGATTTAAATACTGGGACTGGAAGTATCTAACACCACGTTTCTTACAGGCCACACAGGGAATGAGGAAGGGGAGGTGATCTTGGGCACACCTTGGGTCAACCCTGCCCCTTTCTGGAAGTTGGCCTATGTCATTGTCAGTGGGTGTCTGCTTGTGACTCAGGTAGGGAGAAGGATACCAAGTTTCTTTTTTTTTTTCTTTTTGAGACAGTTTCACCCAGTTGCCCAGGCTGGAGTGCAGTGGCGTACGTGATCTCAGCTCACTGCAGACTCCATCTCCCGAGTTCAAGCAATTCTGCCTCAGCCTCCCAAGTAGCTGGGATTACAGGCACACACCATCATGCCCAGCTAATTTTTGTATTTTTTGTAGAGACAGGGTTTTGCCATGTTGGCCAGGCTGGTCTTGAACTCCTGACCTCAAGTGATCCATCTGCCTCGGCCTCCTAAAAGTGCTGGGATTGTGGGCGTGAGCCACCGCGCCTGGCCAGGACACCAAGTTTCATCCCTTCTGAATGCACTGCAGCTTCTGAGAATGGGTAGCACTTATTGAAGACCTACTGTGTGCCAGGCATTCTCCACCTGCGGTCTCATTCCCGGCCACAATTCTTAGAAAGTACACAGCCTCAACTTTTACATTTTTAAAAAGTTTTTTATTTTTCAGTTTTTGTAGAGATGAGGTCTCACCATGTTGCCCTGGCTGGTCTTGAACTCCTGGCTTCAAGCCTTCCTTCCGCCTCGGCCTCCCAAATTGCTGAGATTACAGGCCTGAGCTGCTGTACGGCTAAGATTTTGTTAAAGGCAGACACAGAGGTGAAGTCATCTGCTAGAAATCACGGCTTTTAAGAGGTGGAGTCACATTTGAACTCTGGCCTCTGATGCCAGATCTGCAGGTCACATGTTCACCATGACCCAGGTGACCCTGACTGCGGTCCCCACCTCTTCTGTGAGGCACAGGGCAGGATTCCACCTGAGGCGTGAGGAGCCTGGGACGACTCCTTTGGTCTCTTCTGGGGTTCGCAAAAACCTGGGGGTCCCGGGTGTGAAGAAGGGTGTCTGCGCTCTCAGCGGTCAGGCTCCAGGCGCTGCGACAGGACGCCGAGGACGCGCTGGAACTTCTCAAAGCGTTCAGCGCGCGGAGCTCCCGCGCCCCGACTACCCCAGAGCAGCCTCCGCACGAAGCCGGTGGTCAGGGCCTCCCTCAGCTCCGGGTTAGGCCGGAATCCTGGAAGCAAGGTCAGGTGGGCTGGGGGCGGGGCCCAGGCGCCCGCCTCGCCCCTCCCAGCCTCCCGGCACCTTCCTTTCCCCAGAGGACTTTGACCCAACAGGGGCCCGGGAGGGACCTGCCCCACCTGCGGGATGACTAGGCGGGGTCAGAGGGGAGGGGGCTTCCAGCTCTCTGCAGGAATGGGGGTGGGGTGCCTGAGGGGCTCTACCGCAGTGCAATGGGGTGGCCTGTTCCTGGTGCCAGATCCTGGAGGTCCCGCCTTAGGGGCTGTGCCTGGACGTGGGGCTGCCCCGAGGACGGGATCCCAGGTTGTCGGGGAAGGTGGGGGGATCTTGCCGGGTGGGCTGCCCTAGGATAGGAGGGAGGAGTCGTTTTGGAGGGAGCAGGGCGTTCTTGGGGATCGAGATCCCTGGGGGACGGGATCGTCTTAGGTGGGAAGGGGGAGTGGGGACCCGCGGAGGTGGCTCTGGGGGCAGGACAGCCCGTTTTGAGGTGGACGGCCCTGTTCCTATCAATACCGCTGGATGCAGCGTTTGCTTGGGGTGAGAACCTTCCTGGAGTGGAGCCGTCCCAGTTTGGGTGGGGCTCCCGGAGGCGTGGCGAGAGGCTCCCCTCCTGGGACAGGCTGGGTTTGGGGGATCCGGTTAGAACCTGCAGGGTGCTCTGAAGTCTGCAGTCCAGCGCAGAGGGAATGCTCACCTCGCAGGCGCTGGGCTGCCACCTTGCGGAATTTGGGTGCGTCCCGGACCATGTGACGCGCTCCGTGCAGGGTGCGCAACAGCCGCTCACAGCTCTCGTCCAGCGGCCCCGCGACTTCCTCGCCCTCCAGTAGGCGCACCAGGGGTGCCACGTGCGGCAGCGCCACCTCGCCGGGGTCGCAGGGTCCTGCGGAGGGGGAGGGCCTGATCAGGGTTTGGGGCTGTAGATGGGGCATAGGGCGGAGGTGGAACCTAGGACAAATGCAGGGGCGGGGCTTAGGACTGAGCGACAGCGGGGTCTGTGGAGAGGGGCCAGGACCACACGCCCCTATGGAGGGCGGGGCCTGCGGCGAAGGGGCGTGGCCTAGGGAAAGGGGCTGGGACCAAGGCTGGTGGGGGCGTGGCCTAGGAACAAGTCTCGTGTGGAGGGCGGGGCCTAGGGAAAGGGCCAGGACCAACCCTCATGTGGAGGGCGGGGCCTATGGTGAAGGGACCGGGCTTAGAACAGATGCAGGGACTCGGCATACGACTAGATTGAGTCCTGTTAAATTTGGTCTGGGCCCCCAGGGGATGCTAAGCCCCAGACCTTCACTTACCAGCGCCCTCATCCAGAGCCCGCATCAGCGGCTTCAGCTCCTGCTCAAAGGCCAGCGCAGCCTCCGTGTGGCTCCTTCGGAGCTGGCGCCACGTGTGCTCCAACCGGGACACCTGGGAGAAGAGACCTGCGCATGCCTCCTCTCCAGTCTTCCCAGTCACCCGCACTCCAGCTTCCTCCAGTCCCTGCTCCCCACGAACCTGGGGCATGAGCAGGGCGCCCATGACCGCAGCCAGCCCGGGCAGGTCCCCCGCCGCCCCTGGCCGCAGCGCCAGCGCCAGCTCTACCAGGCCCCTCAGTGCGGCTGCGCGCTCCTCCAGCGGCCCCGAGCAGCCCAGCACCGCCAGCGCCCCGGCCAGCGCCAGTGTCTGATGCCTGCAGAGGCGGAGGGCAAGGGTCTGGGGGAAGTGGGGAGGTTTGTAATGCAGGGGTGAGGGGGGACAGGAGGTGGCATTGCCCCATCTCCCTTCTTCCCTGGGGAGCCATGAGTGAGGAGCTGTTTGGAGACCTTGGGAAGTGGGGGGAATTGGCCTCCCCCAACCAAGATTACAAGCTGCTGGCTTACCTCTCCAGCAGTTCCAACCTCAAGTGGTGTCCATGGGGAAGAGTGAGCAGCTCCAGGCCAGATGAGACTCCCATGTTGCCCCGCTGATCCCTGGTCACTCCCAGGAGGCCTGTGGCCTGCAGAAGGGAATGGGGAAGTCAGGTGAAGAGTGATTATGTAGGCATGGTTGGGTCTTGCCCTGGGCCTGGGGAGGAGCATCCCAGGAGGTGACCCACCTGGCAGTCTACCAATAGCAGGTGAAGGGCGGTGCTCCCAGGATGGTGCTCCAGGAACAGGCCACGGAGGGTATGCAGGACTTGGGGTTCCAGGGGCCGATTCTGGGGGCCCAGCAGGCAGGAGGGGGCATCATGGGGGCAGAAAGAGATCTCAGCCTGTGGTCTCGTAAAACATCTATTCTCTTCCTCCTCATCCTCCTCGGCCTCCCACCATGGGGCCTCTGGCTCTGGGCAGCTTTGGCTCGGGGATGTTCCCTGGACACTGGGCACTCGGGGCACCAGCTCGCAGTACGTCGGGGGACGTTCAGAGGCATCAGGCAGTTCGAAGGAGGGTGTCCAGGGGGGCTTCGTTGGTGCCTTGGCTTGAAGCTGCCCATCGGAGGCCCTGAGACTGTCGGCAACAGTTCCCAGGAGAGCAGGGGCCTTCAGCAACACCGGGTCACTGCTTGTTCGGGGCAAGGCAGATATGGGCATGGTGGAGGCTTCTAGAGGTCATACAAGAGGGGTCAATGGGAATACACAGAGAAGATTGCTGAATGGGCGGGGGTGAGAGCTTCATCGGCTACCACCCACCTGATCCATCCACTCATTCCAATAATGGGGTATAACAACCTATCCGGGTGCAGTTTTGAATTTTAACCACCTCGACAGTAGAAATGCTACATGCTTACACATGGTTAGAAAACTTTAGCATCTCTATAGTTCTGTAAATTATTTTAATTTATTTTATTTTATTTTATAGAGATGGGATCTCACTGTGTTGCCCAGGCTGGTCTGGAATTCCTAGTCTCAAGCAATCCTCCCTTCTCGGCCTCCCAAACTGCTGGGATCACAGGCATGAGCCACCTTGCCTGACCCTATGAATTCTGAATACGACATTTTAAATTTGAATTCTTTGTTTTTGCCCCTCTGACTGAAAGATGGTAAGCAGTGACCCAACGAAATTAAAAATTTTTTTAAAAAAAGGATGAGCGTGGTGGCCGACGCCTGTAATCTCAGCATTTTGGGAGGCCAAGGTGAGGGGATTGCTTGAGGCTAGGGATTCCAGACCAGCCTGGGCAACATAACAAGATCTTGTTTCTACAAAAAGTTAGAAAATTAGCTGGGCATGGTGGCATGCACCTGTGGTCCCAGCTACTTGGGAGGCAGAGGTGGGAGGATCACTTGAGCCAGAGGCTGCAGTGAGGTATGACTGCACCACTGCACTCCAGCTTGGATGACAAAGTAAGACCCTGTCTCAAAAAAAAAAAAAAGATATCTATCTATCTACAATTAAGTGTAGATATATCTCTCTATATCATATCTATAGAGATAGATATATTATATAAATATATAATATATATTTAAATTAAGTATATGTTAAATAAAATCAACATTATTAAATGTATAATGTTGCCCTATATGCTATATATAATTACATTTATATATGATAGATATTTTACTTTTTTTGTGATAATATATATCTCTCCATAGACATATCTATATAAAATATATACAATTAATATAGATATCTATAGAGAGACAAAGTATAAAAAATTCACAAAGCTGCATATGGTATGACACTCAGATAAGTGTCAAAGAAACCAAGCTTATTAAACTTTCTTTTTTTTCTTTTTTATTTCTTCTTAAAAAAAAAAAAGATACATGTGCAGAATGTGCAGGTTGAGTATCCGTGTGCCATGGTGGTTTGCTGCACCTACTGACCCCTCCTCTAAGTTCCCTCCCCTCATCGTAAACTTTCAAATGATGTCCTTTGTAAGTTGGTGGCATGTTGATCTCCTGGACTATTAGTACTTAAAACTGTACTAAGACTTTTGGGAGACTGCATTTACCATGCCTTTGAATAGGCTCTTTTCTAGGAACTTGAAATCATCCAACAGTGCCTGGCTCACTCTGAGTTAAGGTCCAAAGTGCTCACATTAGCTGAAAAATCCTCACAATCTGAGCCCCAGGGTCTCTCTCTCTGACTCTCCCCTCATTCCCTCTGCTTCAGCTACACTCATGTGTCCCTCCTTCCCTCCCTCCCTTCATTCCTTCCTTCCTTCCTTTCTTTTCTTTCTTGATGGAGTCTCACTCTGTCACCAGGCTAGAGTGCAGTGGCGCCATCTCGGCTCTCTGCAACCTCTGCCTCCTGGGTTCAAGTGATTCTCCTGCTTCAGCCTCCCGAGTAGCTGGGACCACAGGCACCACCACACCCAGCTAATTTTTGTATTTTTAGTAGACACGGGGTTTCACCATGTTGGCCAGGATGGTCTTGATCTCTTGACCTCGTGATCTGCCTGCTTTGGCCTCCCAAAGTGCTGGGATTACAGGCTTGAGCCATTGCACCCAGCCCTTTCTTTTCTTCTTTTTTTTTTTTTTTAAATTTGAGACAGGGTCTCACTCTGTGGCCCAGGCTGGAATGCAATGGTGCGATCACGGCTCACTGCAGCCTTGACTTCCTGGGTTCAAGGAGTCCTCCTGCTTCAACCTCCCAAGTGGCTAGGACCACAGGCGTGCAACACCACACCCAGCTACCCACTCATTTTTTGGTTGAATGAACAGCTTAAATTCTTGTTCTGACCCAAGAGCCTTTGCACTGCCTCTTCCTCCTGCCTGCTTATCCCCCAGTTATCCACCTGTTCCCTCCCTCATTTCCTTCAATTTTATTTTATTTTTTTCTGCAATGGGGCCTTTCCTGACTACCATTTAAAATTGCTTGCTTGGGTACAATGGCTCACGCCTGTAATCCCAGCACTTTGGGAGGTCGAGGTGGGTGGATCACCTGAGGTCAGGAGTTTGAGACCAGCCTGACCAACATGGGGAAACCCCCATCTCCACTAAAAATACAAAATTAGCAGGGCGTGGTGCACATGCCTGTAATCCCAGCTACTCGGGAGGCTGAGGCAGGAGAATTGCTTGAACCCAGGAGGTGGAGGTTGCAGTGAGCCGGTATCACGCCATTGCACTCCATCCTGGGCAACAAGAGCAAAACTCTATCTCAAAAATAAATAAATAAATAGAAATAAAATAGAATTGCAATATACATCTCCATCTTTATAGTCTCTATCTCCCTTACTCTGTTTTTTTGTTTTGTTTTGTTTTTGTTTTGTTTTTTTGAGACAGTCTCACTCTGTCCCAAGTAGCTGGGATTACAGGCATATGCCACTACACCTGGCTAACTTTTGTATTTTATTTTATTTTTTTTAGTAGAGATGGGTTTTCACCATGTTGGCCAGGCTGGTCTCGAACTCCTGACCTCAAGTGATCCACCCACCTTGGCCTCCCAAAGTGCTAGGATTACAGACCTGAGCCACCTCACCCTTCCCTTACTGTTTTTTGTTTGTTTGTTTGTTTGTTTTTTGAGACAGAGTCTCACTCTGTTGTCCAGGCTGGAGTGCAGTGGTGCAATCTTGGCTCACGGCAACCTCTGCCTCCCGGGTTCAAGCAATTCTCGTGCCTCAGCCTCCCGAGTCTCCCGAGTAGCTGGGATTACAGGTGTGCACCACCATGCCCGGCTAATTTTTGTAGTTTTAGTAGAGACGGGGTTTCACCATGTTGGCCAGGCTGGTCTCGAACTCCTGACTTTAGGTGATCCGCCCGCCTCGGCCTTCCAAAGTGCTGGGATTTCAGGCCTGAGCCACTGTGCCTGGCCTTCCCTTCCTGTGTTTTAATTTTTATCTTGAAGCAAACAAAATTGCCTTATTTTTGTGGTTCATGGTTTGTTGTCCTCTCATGGGCTGTTGGCTCCCATAGGGCAGGGATCTTTGTCTCTTTCTGGTTCGTTGATGTATCCTAGCACTCCGTGCAGGGCCTGGGATGCAGGGAGGGCTCATGTTGAATGGGGCTGGGAGAAGGATGGGAAAAAAGGGGCATGAGGGGGCATTCAGGTGAGTCCTCCTTTAGGTAAGACCGTCAGACTCAACTGCTTTGAGGAACTTACCCTGGATGGAGAGGAGCCACTCAGGAAAAAATTAGGGGAATGAGAATGTTCCCGTCACTGGTGGAAATGTAAAATGCAAAGGCCCCGAGGCGGGAATAAAAGCCTGAGGGTTCGAACAACTGCAAGGAGGGCTGTGTGACCAGCATGAGGAGGGTATGTAGCAGAAGTTGTTAGCAAGGTAAGCTGTGGTCAGAACAGGTACAGCTCCTTGGAATAATTGTAAACACTTTTTTTTTTTTTTTTTTTTTGAGATGGAGTTTTGTTCTGTCACCCAGTCTGGAGTGCAGTGGCGCCATCTCAGCTCACTGCAACCTCCGCCTCCCGGGTTCAAGCGATTCTCCTGCCGCAGCCTCCAGAGTAGCTGGGATTACAGGTGCGTGCCACCACGCTCGGCTAATTTTGTGTTTTTAGTGGAGATGGGGTTTCACCATGTTGGCAAGGCTGGTCTCGAATTCCTGACCTCAAGTGATCCACCGGCCTCGGCCTCCCAAAGTGCTGGGATTACAGGCATGAGCCACCGCGCTCAGCCTTGTAAACACACATTTTAAGCACCCACAAAGTCCCTGCATGTTTTAAGTCATCGTGATTGTCATCATTTTCTAAAGCAAGAAATTGAGGCTCGAAGAGGTGCCTGCACCTGACCAAGATCTCTTAGGTGGTGAGTGGCAGAGCCAATCCCTGAGCCACAGGCCATTCTAGCAGACACTTACCCATCCCAGGGGGGTCTTCTCTTGACCGCCCCATATGTGCCAAATCTGCAGGCTGACTGTTGCTCCACTTCCTTGCCCTGGGGGACAGAAGTGGGAGAAACCTGTAGTCCCCACCTAAGCAGTGTCCCCCACCAATATCTGCAAAACCCTGTGTCCAGTTACTCTGTACCAGTGAGTCTCAACCAACCAAGGTGACCTACGTCCAGGGGACTCTTAGCAACGTGTGGAGACATCTTTAGTTGTCACGACTAGTAGCATCTAGTTGGATGGAGCTCAGGAATGCTGCTCAGCACCCTATGATGCACCTCCTCCCCCACAACTAAGAATGTTCGGGCCTCAAAAGTCAACCAAGGCCGGGTGCGGTGGCTCACACCTGTAATCCCAGCACTATGGGAGGCTGAGGCAGGCGGTCACGTGAGGTCAAGAGTTCAAGACCAGCCAGGCCAACATGGTGAAACCCTGTCTCTACTAAAAATACAAAAAATTAGCCAGGCGTGGTGGCTCATGCCTGTAATCCCAGCACTTTGGGAGGCCGAGGCGGGTGGATCACTTGAGGTCAGGAGTTTGAGACCAGCCTGGCCAACATGGTGAAACCCAGTCTCTACTAAAAATACAAAAAATTAGCCAGGCATGGTGGTGCACACCTGTAATCCCAGCTACTCAGGAAGCTGAGACAGGAGAATTGCTTGAAGCCGGGAGGTGGAGGTTGCAGTGAGCTGAGATCGTGCCATTGCACTCCAGCCTGGGCGACAGAGTGAGACTTCGACTCCAGAGAAAAATAAAAAATAAAAAAGTTAAAAAATTAGCTGGGCGTGGTGGTGCACTCCTGTAATCCCAGCTACTCTGGAGGCTGAGGCAGGAGAATCGCTTGAACCTGAGAGGTGGAGGTTGCAGTGAGCTGAGATCATGCCACTGCACTCCAGCCTGGACAACAGAGTGAGACTCAGTCAAAAAAAAAAAAAAAAAGTCAACCATTGAGTTGGAAAACCCTGGGAGTGTTGGGTGTTCTCAAGGAGGCAGGGAGACTGTGAGTACCTGAGAGGCTCTATCCGAGCTGGGCCATCCATCAGGGTGTCCTCGCTAAAGCTGCGTCGCAGAGGCCCCTGCCAAGTCACAGGCCTGGAGACCACAGCCCCTGTGGCCTGGGACAGTGGGCGCCTGCCTGTCATGTAACTGTGAACCAGAGCCGGTATGCTGGGGAATTGCTCATCCTCCAGTTGAAAGAGGGCTGTGGGTCGGCCTGGCCGGGGACGCAGGGCCACACGGAACACCTCAAAATGGAGGGCTGAGCCCCGCCAGCGGCAGGAGATCACGGGGTTGCCCCCACGGGACCCAGAGGCGCGAACCAGGAAGTCGCCATCTTGCTGAAGAAGAGCTTCAGCCTTCTGTGGATGGAGGTCAGGGGGCAGGGGAATTAGGAATGAGTCCAGGGCAGTGGTTAATGGTAGCTCCCCCCACCATTGCCCCCACCACCCAAGAAAAGCTACCCCAGTGAAACTTCTGTGGCAGGCAAAGACGGGGAACTTTCACACCAAGTTCTGTCCCCCTTTCTCCTGGCACCTATGTAGACTACATTTCCCAGGTTCCCTTGCAGCTAGGGTTGTCATGTGATGAGAACTGGCCAATGGGATGTGGGGTAGAAGGGCTATGGGAAATATCCAGACCTGGCCCATAAAACCCTGCTGCACAATCTTATAGGTTGTGTCCCCTGTCAGCTGATATCCCCCAAAGCCCAGAGGGATGACAGAGCTACAAGATGCGCTTGGCTCCCGACTGATTTATGGAGCTTTGCATCTCTGCTTCTCAACCACCTTGGACTATGACATTAACATGTTGACTGTGTTTAGCTGGTGATATCTTGGGAATGTTTGTTACAGCCACTAGCTGATGCTGACCAATGCAACATCTAATTTGGTAAATGCACTGGGCTTGTTATGCAAATGTGGCTTCAAGAGAAACCATTAGCTGGATGCTTCCAGATTGGGGCCCCCTCTTTTATAAACATTTGCAAGCAGTCTTATGCCAGCTGTGGTGGCTGGTGTCAAAATAGGGTAGGAAGGGTGGGGCACAGTGGCTCACACCTGTAATCCCAGCACTTTGGGAGGCTGAGGTAGGCAGATCACTTGAGATCAGGAGTTTGAGACCAGCCTGGGCAACATGGCAAAACCCTGTCTCTACCAAAAAATATAAAAATTAGCTGAGCGTGGTGGTGTGCACCTGTCATTCCAGCTACTCAGGAGGCTGAGGTGGGAGAATCGCTTGAACCCAGGAGGCAGAGGTTGCAGTAAGCCGAGATGGAGCCATTGCACTCCAGCATGGGTGACAGAGTGAGATCATGTCTCAAAACAAAAAAACAAAAAAACAAAAAAAAGACTTGGGGAGGCAGGTAGAAGGGCCAGGACCCCAGAGAGAGGCAAAGTAGAGCTGAACGTGGGGTCTGGGGACTAAATAATAGATGTAGCAGACACACGTGTGTAGCCCTTACTATATGTCAAGCACTGCTTTAAATGTAAAGGGTGTTAACTCTTGTAATTCCTGTAACAAGGGTGGTAGGTATTATTATACCTTTTTTTGTTGTTGTTCTTTGGGACGGAGTTTCACTCTTGTTGCTCAGGCTGGAGTGCAATGGCACAATCTCGGCTCACTGCAACCTCTGCCTCCTGGGTTCAAGCGATTCTCCTGTCTCAGCCTCCCGAGTAGCTGGGATTACAGGTGCATGCCACCATGCCCGGCTACTTTTTTGTATTTTTAGTAGAGAGGGGGTTTCATCATATAGGTCAGGCTGGTCTCGAACTCCTGACTTCAGGTGATCTACCCACCTCGGCCTCCCAAAGTGCTAGGATTACAGGCATGAGTCACCGTGCCCGGCCCATTTTTTTCTTCCGGCCTTTTTTTTTTTTTTTTGAGTCAAGATCTCTCTCGATTGCCCAGGCTGAGTGCAGTGGAGCAATCATGGCTCACTCACAGCCTTGACCTCCTGGGCTTAAGCAATCCTCCCATCTCAGCCTCCTGAGTAGTTGGGACAACAGGTACATGCCACCCATGCCTGGCTAATTTTTGCATTTTTTTTTTTTTTTTTTTTTGTAGAGACAGAGTTCTGCTATGTTGCCCAGACTGGTTTGGAACTCCTGGCCTCAAGTGATCCTCCTGCCTCAGCCTCCCAAAGTGCTGGGATTACAGGCATGAGCCAACATGCCTGGCCTGCTATCCGTATGTTAAAGATTGGGAGACTGAGGCCCAGAGAGGTCAAATGTCCTGCCCAAGGTCACATACAATATAAATTGTAGGGTTTGGATTTGAACCTAGGGTGTCTGGGTCTCGATTATGGGATTTTAACTATTAAGTTCTACTGCCTCTCATGATTTCATGAGATGCTCAGGGTCCCAGAATTTTGGGGGGTGACAACTGAGTTTCAGATGGAGGTGGGAGCCTCAGATTTCTTTGTTTGTTTATTTATTTCTGTTTTTGACAGAGTCTCGCTCTGTTACCCAGTCTGGAGTGCAGTGGCACAACTGTGGCTCACTACAACCTCTGCCTCCTGGGTTCAAGAGATTCTCCTGCCTCAGCCTCCCAAGTAGCTGAGACTACAGGCGCATACCACCATGTCTGGCTAATTTTTGTATTTTTAGTAGAGATGGGGTTTCACAATGTTGGCCAGGCTGGTCTTGAACTCCTGACTTCAAGTGATCCGCCCACCTCGGCCTTTCAAACTGTTGGGATTACAGGCGTGAGCCACCATGCCTGGCTTGGGAGCCTCACATTTAGAGGGAAATACCAGGAGGTAGATGGAGTTCAGAGGGAGAGACGGCCAGAGCCAAGAGTAGTTTGGGGGCATTAGGACTCTCCTTAAGCTCCATCACCAATCTCATCATCCCAAAGAAAGTGATAATTTAAATATAGTGACAGTCCCCAGCCAGCCAACCTTCAAGACAGTCCCCAGCCCTCTGCCACCTGTCCCAATAGACCTTGGCACTAAGTCCCTCATCCAGGGACCCAGGAATCCTCAGCAAGGGTGGGAGAGGCTCCCCACCAGATGGTGCTGAGGTCCTGCTGTGGGTGGTACCTGGCGGGACAGGAGGCCGTGGTACCAGGGTTGGCCAGCAAGGTCTTCTCCATCCTGTGGCACCTGCATGGAGCTCTTGGGAACACAGGGTGCCAGGGCTGAGCTCTGCACTTTCAACAGGCCTCAGTCTTCCACATCTGTAAAAGGGGAATAATTAGCCCTGCTTGACTGTCTGGGTCAGCTCCTTTCATCCTCTTCTTAATTTTGGAGACAGCTCCATCAAATCTTTTTTTTTTTTTTTTTTTTTTTTTGAGACAGAGTCTCATTCTATCACCCAGGCTGGAGTGCAATGGCACGATCTTGGCTCACTGCAACCTCTGCCTCCCAGGTTCAAGCGATTCTCCTGCCTCAGCCTCCCAAGTAGCTGGGATTACAGGCATGCACCACCACACCCAGCTAATTTTTTCTTCTTTTTTTGTATTTGTAGTAGAGACAGGGTTTCACTGTGTTCGCCAGGCTGGTCTTGAACTCCTGACCTCAGGTGATCCACCCGCCGCAGCCTCCCAAAGTGCTGGGATTACAGGCATAAGCCACTGCACGCAGACTTTTTTTTTTACATTTAAAGAGAGAGGTCTTATGTGTTGCCCAGGCTGGAGTGCAGTGCTATTCACAGGTGTGATCATAGCACACTTTAGCCTTGAATTCCTGGGCTCAAGGAATCCTCTAGCCTCAGCCTCCCAAGTAGTTGGGATTACAGATGTCACCATCGTGCCTGTTCCAAATATAATGCAATCGAAGAAAAAAAAAATGGCTGAAGATGACAACATGCCACCCCATCTTGCAGAAATGTAATTAATGAATTCACTGAACCCCTATTTATTCAGCACCTTATGGGGTCCCAGGCTCTGTTCTAGGCCCTAGAGACATAGCATTGAACAAAACAGATGGAAATCTCTGTCCTTGGGAGCTGACATTCTACTGGGAAGCAGCACCTCAGAAAAGAACTAGATGATGGCATACATGAGTGAGTGCTAGACAAAAAAACTAAACCATGGATGGGATATAATGAAAGTACAGGTGCTAGGGTGAACACCCTTTTTTTTTTTTTTTTTTGAGACAGAGTCTTGCTTTATTGCCCAGGCTGGACTGCAGTGGTGCAATCACAGCTCATTGCGGCCTTGACCTCCTGGGCTCAAGTGATCCTCCCACCTCATCCTTCTGAGTAGCTGGGACTATGAGCGTGGGCCACTGTACCTGGCTAATTTTTTTTTTTTTTTTTTTGAGATCGAGTCTCACTCTGTTGCCCAGGCTGGAGTGCAGTGGCATGATCTCAGTTCATTGCAACTTCCGCCTGCTGGTTTCAAGCAATTCTCGTGCATCAGCCTCCTCAGTAGCTGGGACTACAGGTGTGTGCCACCATGCCTGGCTAATTTTTAAAATATTTTTAATAGAGATGGGGTTTCTCCATGTTGGCCAGGCTGGTCTCGAACTCCTGACCTCAGGTGATCCACCCGCCTCAGCCTCCCAAAGCACTGGGATTACCAGCATAAGCCACTGCATCTGGCTGTGACTGGCTAATTTTTAAATATATATGTAGAGATTGGGTCTTGCCACGTTGCCCAGGCTGGGTGAACATTTTTGATCATGTGGCCAGGGAAGGTCTCATTGAGTAAAGTCTGGAAGGAATTCTGGGGAGTGTGCCAGGTGACTCTGGGTGAAAAAACATCCCAGTCAGGGGGAATTTAACTTACAAACATCCATGGCTTCTCGGCAACCTATGCGCACACTCAGAGGTTCTCAGGATAGGTGCAGATCTAACCCCTATTCTTTGCTTTAGAATGCAACGCTGGGGGCCAGGTGCGGTGGCTCACTCTTGTAATCCTAGCACTTTGGGAGGCAGAGGCGGGTGGATCATCTGAGGTCAGGAGTTTGAGACCAGCCTGGTCAACACAGTGAAACCCCGTCTCTACTAAAAATACAAAAATTAGCCAGGCATGGTGGCGTGTGCCTGTAGTCCCAGCTACTCAGGAGGCTGAGGCAGGAGAATCGCTTGAACCCAGGAGGCAGACCCTGCAGTGAGCCGAGATCACACCACTGCACTCCAGCCTGGGCGACAGAGCAAGACTCCGTCTCAAAAAAAAAAAAAAAAAAAAGAATGTAACCCCAGGGTTAAGATTTTTAAAAGGTCACATTTTATAGCAATGTCAGCAAACAGCAATGTTGCCTTTGCAGATCCTTCTATTTCGGAGCCCATACATGTGGTTATCATGATGATCGAATTTGGATCTCAGACATTTTGGTAGTTTCCTGATAATCTCACAGGCCTCAGGGCCAGTGTGTCTCAGGTGTCCGGTGGGGGAGATTTCTCTGGATGGTCCAGAAGAAGATAATCTGCTTCTTACTCTCCTGCAAACTCTCCCTGCAGCCCTGCAAAGTCTTCTGGTAGGGTCTGCAGAGAAATTCCTGCCTCCTGAGTCAGCAGGAAGTTCCCAGACCAGCCCTAGGTGGCTTTAGGGGAGGAGCGCTGGGCAGGGAGCCAGCTGCCAGTGCCGCATACCTGAAGCCAGGTGTGTCTTTGCAAGGCCTGTGCACTTCCTGTTTGTCACCTGGACCAGGGCTAGCCTCGTTCGCAGAGTTTCCCAACCCCAAGTTCCTGTCTTGTGTCTCCCTTAGTGAGAGTGAAGTTGAGTCAATGGCAAGGTTCTGGTTAGTTTGGGGACACAGGGTGGCCATAGGTCAGCCAAAGGCCAACTAAGCCATCCTCCTGCCTCTGAGTCCTTTGGGATCATTTATTCGGGCACGGAAGAGAAGAAACGGGCAGAATCAGGAATCAGACCAAGCATAGAGAGAGGAGAGAGGGGATTATTCATGTTCCAGTTGGATCATAAACATGTGTCCACGTGTGGGGAGGACATGGAGGGTGGGAACCACCAGCACAGGCAACACAAACACAGATGTAGGCAGGACTCGCTTTTGACGTTGGACGACCATTGCTGGAGCACTTGCTGTGCGCCAGGCTCTGTTCTAGGACCTAGAGATACAGTGACTAAGGAGATTAAAGCCCGGCACCGCCCTGCCCTCCAGAGCTTGCAGTCAGCTGCGCAAGACAGACTGCAAACGAGCACAAGGTGAATGGAGAAGACAGACCATTTCTAAGAGTTATCAATGAAAGTGATAAGCCAGGGAGATGTGATAGAGGAGGCTGGACAGGACAGCCTCTCCTATAAAGTGACATTGGAACTGAGACCTCAGTACAGAAGGAGGCAGTTAGGCAAAGATTTGGAGGAGTCGCCTGGGTGAGGGGTACAGTAAGGGCAAAGGCCTGTAGCTGAGATGGACTTGCTTTTTACATTTTACATCATCAAGGCTGCTGCTGTAGCCGGAATACGATGAGCAAGGAGTAGATAGGAGGGCAACGAGGTTAGAGAGATCAGGAGGGGACACCAGGCAAAAACTAGTGGACTTTGAATTTTAATCTCTATGACCCAAGGGTTTTAAGTGAAGGAGGGGCCCGATCTGATTCGCCGTTTAAAAGGATCACTCAGGCAAAAATGGAAACAATGGCTTTCTGTGCTGCACAGGAAATACACTTAGAGAGGCACGCCCAGGTGAGCCCGGGCACACCGACACGCGTAACGCACACGACCCACTCATTCGCGAGGCGACCTCTTCTACCCCAGATCCTCCCTGCGAGCCGGTGGCCCCACCTGGAAAGAGAGGACTCCCCATCCCAATAATCCTGGTTCTGGATCTGCCCTGGGGCTCCACTCACCTGGGCAGGACCCGCGGGGCTCCCACGAGGCTGGGTCCAGGCGGAAGCTGAGGCTCCGCGGCTCCGGGCTGCTGTCACCCACGCCCTCCACCTTGCCACCGCCCCGGCCTTCCCAGACCACACCTAGTGGGAACCCAGCCCAGTTACCTGACCACACCTCCTGCAGGCCCCGCCCCCTTAAACTAACTTCCCAGGCCCTTGCTCCGCCCCCTTAAAACCATTTTTTGCCACTAGCCACGCCTCCTTTTGCATCGCACCGCTTTCTCCATAGACCCTGCCCACTAGGGGAGCACCACGCATCCTTTCCTGCCAATGGCCCCTCCCCTTGTACATAGCCACGACCACCGCCGAATGACTACGCCCACCCGCAACCACCTCCTTCTCAGCCCCGCCCCTTAGGGCAATAGAAGAAATTTCATCCCAACGTTCCCGCCCCTTAGAACCCTGCCCCTCCCTTCCACCCAGGCGGCCCCAGGCACCCATGGCCCTTTGGGACCAGGGCGGGGTGGAGTGGGGTGTCTCTCTCCCCTCCCCGCCAAGGCTCTGGGTCAGGGCAGGGCAACTCCCTCGGGCTCTTACGCCAGGCTGGGGTAGCTGCGGCAGCTGTGACGTAAGGAGGGGTGCGCTTCCTCCAGACCGCCCTCCCGGATTTTCCGGAAAGAAGCCCCATTTAGGTGGCGGATTTTGTGGAGAGACGTCCGGGAAAACGCGACAGCTTCCTTCAGTGACAGCACGCTGGAGCGGGGCGGGACTTTGGTGGAGGTGGAAGGCAAATCATTCAGGTGGTTTCCCAGGTGGGAAGAAGGGTGGGGGGGACTTCCATCGTGATGCCTGGAGACGAACAAGAGAAAAGGTGACAGGGACCTAGTGCAAGAGAGAGGACTCTTTGGCCACGTTTATTGATGAGTTCCTCATATTAACATCAGTCTTGTCTTGTAGAGACAGGGTCTTGCTATATTGCCCAGGCCGGAGTGCAGTGGTGATCATAGCTCACTGTAGCCTCAACCTCCTGGGCTTAAGCTATCCTCCCGCTTCAGCCTTCCAAGCAGCTGAGACTAAAGGTGCACACCACCACACCCAGCTGATTTTATTTTATTTTTTGTAGAGATGGGGTCTTACTATGCTGCCCAGGCTCTGGAACTCCTGGGCTCGTGCGAACTTCCTGCCTTGGCCTCCCAGAGCGCTGAGATTACAAGCAAGCATGAACCACTGTGCTTGGCCCCAGTAACCACAGTCTTAAAAGCAGTAGCAGCAGCTAACATTTATTGAGCACTTACTGTACACAAGGGCTGTTCTGTCAACTTGCCTTTATTTTATTTTATTTTATTTTATTTTTTGAGATGGAGTTTCACTCTCGTTGCCCAGACTGGAGTGCAGTGGCAGCAGTCTCAGCTCACTGCAACCTCCACCTCCCCGGTTCAAGCGATTCTCTGGCTGTAGACTCCCGAGTAGCTGGGATTACAGGCTAATTTTTGTATTTTTAGTAGAGATGGGGTTTCGGCCAGACTGGTCTCAAACTCCTGACCTCATGTGATCCACCTGCCTCGGCCTCCCAAAGTGCTGGGGTTACAGGCATGAGGCCTCTCTTTTAATTTTCAAACAGACCACCCTGTAAGGGTGGTAGGTAGTATTTTCATCACTTCCATTTTCCAGATGGAGAAACTGAGGCACAGGACAACTAAACCATTTGCCCAAGTTAACCTGGCTTGTAAGTGGTAGAGGCGAAATTCAAACCCGGAGCTCTGGAGCTTTATCCTGTCTGCCTCCTTTTCAATCTTCGCATGCCCACTTTCTCCACGATGCTGCTTTGCGGTGAAAGTTACTCACCCACCATTTTACAGATGAGGAAATTGAGGCCTAGAGGGCCAACGTTGCTTGGGGATGAAAAGTTTTGATGCCTGTAGGTTGCAAAGCAGGGAATTTCCAGACTGGGCTCCCCCCACTGGCCCTGGCAAATATGGAAGAGACTCCAGGCTCAAGAGGGGAAGAAAGTTTCTTCCTTATCCCCCACCGGTCTGGTATTGGTACAGTCAGAGGGTAGGGGCCTGTTCAGGGAAGGGGTCTAGCGCCTCCTCGTGGTTATAATAATTTAAAAAGAGGGCCCAGCACTTTGGGAGGCCGAGGTGGGCAGATCACCTGAGGTCAGGAGTTCCAGACCAGCCTGACCAACATGGTGAAACCCTGTCTCTACTAAATACAAAATTAGCTGGGTGTGGTGGAATGCACCTGTAATCCCAGCTACTGGGGAGGCTGAGGAAGGAGAATCACTTGAACCTGGGAGGCGGAGGTTGCTGTGAGCAGATTAGCTGTGTGTGGTGGCATGCACCTATAATCCCGGCTACTAGGGAGGCTGAGGAAGGAGAATCACTTGAACCTGGGAGGCAGAGGTTGCTGTGGGCAGAGATTGCACCATTGCACTCTAGCCTGGGCAACCAGAGTGAAACTTTCTCCTAAGAATAATAATAACGATAATTTAAAAAGAAACTCCATGATGAGGGCCACGTATTAGGTGGAGGGGGGAGGGCCTGCTTACACTCTACGGGGGTGGAAGCTAGGGATGGGGGCAGAGAGACCTAATCTCATGAAGATGATTTCAGCTAATGATAAGGTAATGGCCGGGAAGCCAGTAAATGTTTGTTGAGTGAGTTAATGAAAGACACTATTGGGCCTGGCACAGTGGCTCGTGCCTGTAATCCCAGCACTTTGGGAGGCTGAGGCAGGTGGATCACTTGAGGCCAGGAGTTTGAGACCAGCCTGGGCCACATGGCGAAACCCTGTCTCTACTGAAAATGCAAAAATTTAGCCACGCATGGTGACACCTATAATCCCAGCTACTCGGGAGGCTGAGGCAGGAGAATCACTTGAATCTGGGAGGCAGAGGTTGCAATGAGCCGAGATTGCGCCACTACACTCCAGCCTGGTCCATAGAGCAAGACAAAAAAAAAAAAAAAAAAAAAAAAGACACTATTGTAGTCTATAAGGAGAGGGATGATGGTGGCTTGGATTTGGGTGGTGACCATGGACATGGTGATAAAGGGATGGATTTGGGATAAATGTCAGGTGCAGTCAATAGAGCTTTCAATTATTTATTCATTCAACAGGTATTTAAGGGGCATGCCTATGTGTCAGGTGTTGCATAAGAGAGGGGTCAGTAGTGAACCAAAGAAACATAAATTCTTGAACAGACAATAAAGAAACAATGATGAGCGGGTGCCATGGCCCACGTCTGTAATCCCAGTACTTTGGGAAGCCGAGGTGGGAGGATTGCTTGAGGCCAGGAGTTCAAGACCAGCCTGGGCAACATAGTAAGAGCCCCTCTCTGCAAAAAATTTAAAATTAGCCAGGCACAGTGGCACAAGCCTGTAGTTCCAGCTACTTGGGAGGCTGAGGTGGGAGGATCACTTGAGCCTAGGAGTTTGAGGCTGCAGTGAGCTATGATCATGCCACTGAACTCCAGCCTGGATGACAGAAGAAAGAGCCTGGGCACAGTGACTCAAGCCTGTAATCCCAGCACTTTGGAAGACCAAGGCGGGCAGATCACTTGAGGTCAGGAGTTTGAGACCAGCCTGGCCAACATGCTGAAACCCTGTCTCTGTGAAAATACAAAAATTACCTGGGCATGGTGGCAGGTGCCAGTAATCCCAGCTGCCTGGGAGGCTGAGGTCAGGGAAAACCTGGGAGGCAGAGCTTGCAGTGAGCTGAGATCATGCCACTGCACTCCAGCCTGGGTGACAGAATGAGACCCTGTCAAAAAAAAAAAAAGCCGGGCGCGGTGGCTCACGCCTGTACTCCCAGCACTTTGGGAGGCTGAGGCAGGTAGATCACCTGAGGTCAGGAGTTCGAGACCAGCCTGACCAACATGGAGAAGCCCCGTCTCTACTAAAAATACAAAATTAGCTGGGCGTGGTGGTGCATGCCCGTAATGTCAGCTACTTGGGAAGCTGAGACAGGAGAATCGCTTGAACCCAGGAGGCAGAGGTTGTGGTGAGCTGATCACACCACTGCACTCTAGCCTGGGCAACGAGAGTGAAACTCCATCTCAAAAGAAAAAAAAAGAAGAAAGAAGCCGGGCACGGTGGCTCACGCCTGTAATCCCAGCACTTTGGGAGGCTGAGGCGGGCAGATCACGAGATCAGGAGATCGAGACCACGATGAAACCCCGTCTCTACTAAAAATACAAAAAATTAGCCAGACGCGGTGGCAGGCGCCTGTAGTCCCAGCTACTCAGGAGGCTGAGGCAGGAGAATGGCGTGAACCTGGGAAGCGGAGCTTGCAGTGAGCTGAGATTGCGCCACTGCACTCCAGCCTGGGCGACAGAGTGAGACTCCGTCTCAAAAAAAAAAAAAAAAAGAAGAAAGAAAGAAACAAAGAGAGAAAGAAAGGAAAGAAAGAAAGAAAGAAAGAGAGAGAGACAGAAAGGAAGGAAGGAAGGAAGAAAGGGAGGGACGGAGGGAGAGAAAGGAAGGAAGGAAAAAAATAACTATTAAAAAATCAGATTTGTTGGACAAAGATCAGGGCTTAACCTAGGGAGGTGGGTAGAGCTGACGGAATGCGGAAAAGGCTGTGATTTGAAATCAGGGGATTTAGGAAGACCTCATGAGAAGGTAGCATTTGAGCAAAGACCTGTAGGGGTGAGGGAGCTAGCCATGAAGTTGCTTAAGGTGGAGGACACAGCCCGTGCAAAGGCCCTGGGGCAGGGCCGTATGTTCCTGGCATGTTGGAGGAAGAGTGAAGAGGCCCGTGTGGCTGGAGCACAGTGAAGAGGGGGAGAGAGGGAGTGGGGAGGGCAGGGAGGGAACTGGGCAATTCAAGCAGGGTTTTGTGGGCCTTGGGGAGGACTTGGGCTTGTCCCTGGAGGAAAGTGGGAGCCATAGAGAGTTGTGGGCAGAAGAAGGGTGTGCCCTGACTCAGATGCTCACAGGCAACCTCTGGTGGTGGCTGCAGGGAGGACAGACTGTGGGGGACGGGGGCTGGAGTCAGAAGACCAGCTGAGTGATGATGGGGCTGGACCAGACAGAGGAGGGGGTGAGAAGTGGGTGAATTCTGGGTATATTTCAGAGTGTCACTGCCACTGTCTGCATATGGAGGAAGCTCACCCATCTCATAGTCTAGTTGGCCTGACTCCCCCAGCCCCCCAACTCCCCATGCCCAGGCCTGTGTCAAGTGGGCGGAAGAAAGAGATGTCAGATTCTGCATGGAAGGCGTGGGGTGGGGCTGGGCTGCAGGTGCTCCCCCAGCTCCCTCCCGCCCCATGGCTCCTCCTCCTCCACCCCCTCTCAGGGCGACAGTTACAGGCAAAGAAGAGGAAGTGGTAGCACTAGCTGTCGCTCCACAGGCGAGCAGGGCAGGCGTGCGGGCGGGTGGGTGGTGGAGGCTGCGAGGGTGCACGGCCGGCCCTGGGCAGGCGGTAGCCATGGAGCTGTGGCGCCAATGCACCCACTGGCTCATCCAGTGCCGGGTGCTGCCGCCCAGCCACCGCGTGACCTGGGATGGGGCTCAGGTGTGTGAACTGGCCCAGGCCCTCCGGGATGGTGTCCTTCTGTGTCAGCTGCTTAACAACCTGCTACCCCATGCCATCAATCTGCGTGAGGTCAACCTGCGCCCCCAGATGTCCCAGGTGAGCCCTCCGTGGGCAGGTGTGCTGAGGGTTGGAGACGGGGGTCCTCCCCGGGGCTGACAGTCGAGGGGTTGACGTGCTCCACCTCTGGGCCTGCAAAGGAGAGGGAATATGCTTACAGGTCCAGGGCTGGCCTAGGGGGTGGTCACAATCTGAGATTCTGGGGTGGCCTCCCCAAGCTTAACAGGCCCCCTGTGTGGGTTCACGGGCCCTGAGTTGGCCCGCATCTGGGCTGAGAACTGGCAAACTAGGGGTTAACTCTCTCAAGCCCCAGGCTGCCTCTACTGTGGTTCATGCCCCCAAATGGGACCAACCAGAGGTCTCGGGGGAGCTCCCCAGAACCCCCAGGGTGGCCATTGGGTTACCTGAGGCTTTGGACTCCTTTGACCCCCAGAGTCTGGATGTGGGGGAGGAGCCTCCGCCAACATCTTCCCCCACATGTGTCTCCTCCTCCCGGGCCCTGGGCCCCTTCCTTCCCCTTACATCTTCCTTCCCCTTGGCTTCCTGCCTGGGCCTGGGGTACCATGGGGCAGGTGGGGGGCCGCAGCCCCAGGGATCTGAGCTTCCTCCCTGCATCCATCTCAGAGGAGATAGTAAGGCAGGGCCCAGTCCTGGGCTCAGAGAGTGGGTCCTGAGGTCTTGGTGCTTGGAAGAGCTGCATTTTCTCGGCAGGGATTTCTGCAGGGGCCCAGGCTGGAGGGGTGGTGGTGGATTTGACTGTGGCTGTATGAGACTGGCTCAGGAAATATATTCAAATCCCTATTTGAATGTGGTTGGGTGGGCGTGTGATGTGGCTGCATTATGTTTCTGTAGCATCGTGTCTGGTTCCCCAGGGCTGCTGGGTGGGAACGGGGGACGGGGCAGGGCTGGTGGAGTCCCATCTCCTCTGGGATGAAAGGAGATACAGCCCTATCCTGGGGCCTGGGGGACACAGTCCTGCCCTGAGGTCTGAGGGGACAGCTCCCATCTGGTCCTCAGGCTGGCCCTGCAGATGAGGAGCTGAGAGGATAAGTTAGTGGAGATGGGCCCATGGGGGTTCCTGGCGGGTGGTTTTCAGGGGCAGGGCCATTGGTGGAAGAGATCCATGCGCCTTTACTCCTTCTGTTTATTTTATTTTATTTATTTATTTATTTATTTTTTTGAGACGGAATCTCACGCTGTCACACAGGCTGGAGTGCAATGGCACCATCTCGGCTCACTGCAAGCTCCGCCTCCCAGGTTCACGCCATTCTCCTACCTCAGCCTCCCGAGTAGCTGGGACTACAGGTGCCCGCCACCACGCCTGGCTAATTTTTTGTATTTTTAGTAGAGACGGGGTTTTCCCATGTTGACCAAGCTGGCCTTGAACTCCTGACCTCAGGTGATCTGCCCACCTCGGCCTCTTGAAATGCTGGGATTACAGGCATGAGCCACCGTGCCCGGCCCTTCTGTTTCTTTAGTGCCAGGGGATTACACCGTCCTCAGCTGGGACAGGGCTTCCCGAAAGGAGAAGGCACTCCCCCCACCAACCTAAGCATCCATCCTCTGGCCACAGCCCATCCCAGCTTTGCCTACATTTGCTTAATCTTCTGGTTTGTAGGGCATGGGGAAGTAGTCATGGGATCTGTTAGGCCCCATCTGTTAGACCTGGCAGGGAGTCGAGCTCTCTGTGATGCTTCAATAGCAGCTAATGGGAAAGTGGATAGACTTAAGGATGAACTTCCATTCTTGTGTATGTCTTAGCTAAAGCTAGTTTTTGGATGAAGGGCGAGGGTGCATGATGCTAATCCCTGGGAGAGCAGCTGCACTCCAAATACAGTCCTAATCCTCTGTAACAGGGAACAAAGGGAACCCAGACGGGGTCAGGCTTTATGCAAGAGGGGACATTTGTGCTGGGGTTTTGAAGAGTAAATAGGAGTTTTTCTCATTGTTCTGCCTTCCTGTGCCCAGCTGTATCAGGCTCCAGGCTGGGCATGGGTGTACCCAGACCCTTTCCCTCTTCGAGGGGGAACATTCCTGCCCCTACCCATTTTGTTGCCCTTTGAAGCTCGGCCGTGTGTCTGGTATGTAGTGGGGACATGTGAGGGAAGGTAAAAGGTCTTGACAAGAAGCCAGAGGAAGCTGCCACAGGAACAACCTCTCTGGGTTTCTGGGTGCCTAACTGTCCACAGATTGAAGCAGAGCTGTGAATGCCCCATGGGATGTGAAAGGGTAGAGGGAAAAAGGAAAGGTGCTCCTGCGGAGGAAATAGCATAAATAAAGGTGTGCAGGCTGGAATGAGAATTCTTCCCAGTTTCTGTCATTTCTCTTCAGAGTCCTTCTCTTTTTTCTCAGTTGTTTCTTGGGAAGAGGGTGGAAAGAACATATTCATCCATCCGTTCATCCACCCATCCACTCATTCATCCACTCATCTATCCCTCCAATTATCCATCCATCTACCCATCCATCCATCCATTTATCCATCCATCCATCCATCCGCTCATCCATCCATCTGCTCATCCATTCATCCATCCACTCATCTATCCATCCATCCATCTGCTCATCCATTCATCCATCCACTCATCTATCCATCCATCCATCTGCTCATCCATCCATCCACTCATCCATCCATCTGCTCATCCATTCATCCATCCACTCATCTATCCATCCATCCATCCATCCATCCATCCACCCATCCACCCACCCATCCATCCATCCATCCATTCATCCATCCACTCATCCATCCACTCATCTATCCATCCATCCTCTCATCCATCCATCCATCCATCCATTCAACCACCCACTCATTTACCCACTCATCCGTCCATCCACTCATCCATCCACCCATCCACCCGTCCACTCATTTATCCATCTATCAGTCTATCCATCCATCTACTTTTCCATCCATCTATCCACCCATCCACCCACCCACCCATTCACCTATCCACCCACCCATCTATCCATGGATCCATCCATCCACTAATCTGTCTTATTTATTTATTTATTTATTTATTTATTTATTTATTTATTTATTTATTTATGGAGTCTCACTCTGTCACCCAGGCTGGAGTGCAGGGGCATGATCTCGGCTCACTGCAACGTCTGCTTCCTAGGTTCAAGCAATTCTCCTGCCTCAGCCTCCCGAGTAGCTGGGACTACAGGCACCTGCCACCACGCCTGGCTAATTTTATATTTTTAGTAGAGATGAGGTTTCACCATATTGGCCAGGCTGGTCTTGAACTTCTGACCTTGTGATCCGCTCGCCTCAGCCTTCCAAAGTGCTGGGATTACAGGTGTGAGCCATACACCCGGCCCATCCATTCATCTATCTATCATCCACCTGCCCACCCACCCATCCATCCATCTATCCATCCATCCATCCATCCATCCATCCATCCATCCATCCACCCACCCACCCACCCCATCCATCCATCCATCCATTCATCCACCCATCTACTCATCTATCCATTCATCTACCCATCCATCCATTCATTCATCCATCCATTTATCTGTTTAACTATCCATCCATCCATCCATCCATCCATCCATCCATCCATCCATCCATCAATCCACCAATGACAAGGTCTGCCAGGCCCTGTTCTTGGTGCTGGGGACAGTGGGAATAGCACACACACACAAAAACCCCTGTTGTTGAGGAGCCTGCATTCTAGTGGGGGAGGCTGACAGTGAAGAAATAAGACAATGTATAAGTCATCAGGAGGTGGTATGTACTGCTCTGGAGAAAATAAAGTGGAACAGGGTATGCAGGGGGCACTTTGACGAGGAGGGCTAGTGGTAAGGTGACATTGGAGCAGAGACCTGGGGAAAATTAAGGAATGAACCATGTGGATCTGGGGAAATGGTGTCCCAGACAGTGGTTACTGCCAGTGCAAAGGCCCTGAGGTAGGAGCCAGTCAGTGCCTGTATGTTCAGGGCAGTGACTGGCCCAGCTGGTGGGAATGGTGCAGGAGGTCAGGTTGGATGAATCTCCAAGCGGCTGGTCCCCTTGAGATCTGAGGCCCAGGGAGAGAATGATACCATCATGAGAAGCCACAGCTATACTGAGACACCCAACTCTCAATTATGATTTTTTTTTTTTTTAAATGAGACAGAGCCTTGCTGTCTCCCAGGCTGGAGTGCAGTGGCATGGTCCCAACTCACTGTAGCCTCCACCTCCCAGGTTCAAGCAATTCTCCTGCAGCAGCCTCCTGAGTATCTGGGATTACAGGCGCCCGCCACCACGCCTGGCTAATTTCTGTTGCCCAGGCTGGAGTACAGTGGCATGATCTTGGCTCACTACAACCTCCTCCTCCCGGGTTCAAGCGATTCTCCTGTCTCAGCCTCCTGAGTAGCTGGGGCTACAGATGCGTGCCACCATGCCTGGCTAATTTCTGTATTTTTAGTAGAGACAGGGTTTCAGCATGTTGGCCAGGCTGGTCTCGAACCTTAAGTGACCCACATGCCTCGGCCTCCCAAAGTGCTAGGATTACAGGCGTTAAGCCACCACGCCCAGACACCACTGTGCTCTTGAAGTCCAAAATCTGGGCTGCGGAGATGGAACTTGAAGGCCAAGAGACTGGAGAGGAAAGAACAGATCGTTGGAAAGATCCACCAGGACATGGGAGCTGGTTAGACCTAGGATGTGGGCAGCTGCTGGGGCCAAGATGATGTTAAGTTCCCCAGCCCCAGTGAATAGTGGGGAGAGGGTGGGACAGTTAGAGTAGGGGGTGGACTGGGGAGTGGGTTGGGTGGTGGCTTTGGAGAGCCACACCTGGGTTCAAATTCTGGTACCACCACTTCCTGGTTTCACCTCTCTGAGCTTCAGTTTCTCCATCTGTGAAACATAGATAAAAATGGCACCTTTTAAGGCTGGGCGGTGGCTCATGCCTGCGGTCCCAGCTACCCGAGAGGCCAAGTGGGGAGGATCACTTAAGCCTGGGCTGCAGTGAGCTGTGATGGCACCACTGCATTCCAGCCTGGGCAACAGAGAGAGACTTTGTGTCAAAAAAACAAAACAAAACAAAACAAAACAAAACAAAACCCTATTTTGCCTGGGTGTGGTGGCTCATGCCTGTAATCCCAGCACTTTGGGAGGCTGAGGTGGGAGAATTGCTTGAGTTCAGGAATTCAAAGCCTGGTAACATAGTGAGACCCCGTCTCTACTTTTTTTTTTTTTTTCTTAAGAGACAGAGTTTTGCTCTGTCAGCCAGGCTGGAGTGCAGTGGTATGATCACAGCTCACTGCAGCCTCCAACTCCTGTGCTCAAGCAGCCCTCCTGCCTCAGCCTCCCGAGTAGCTGGGACTACAGGTGTGCACCAGCATACCTGGGTGATTTTTTTGTTTGTCTGCCGGTTTTTTGAGACAGGGTCTCAATCTGTCACCCAGGCTGGAGTATAGTGGTATGATCACAGCTCACTGCAGCCTCAAACTCTTGGGCTCAAGCAGTCCTCCTGCCTCAGCCTCCTGAGTAGCTGGGACTACGGGTGTGCACCAGCAATACCTGGCTAATTTTTAATTTTTTGTACAGATGGGGTTTTGCTATGATGCCCAGGCTGGTCTTGAACTCCTGGCCTCAAGCAATTCCTCCCGCCTTGGCTTTCCAAAGTGCTGGGGTTACAGGCATGAGCCACTGCACCCGGCCAGAATAGAGGTTCTTATCTCCATCCTCCCATAACAGGAAAGATGACACATGCCACCCACTGCTCTATGCTTGCTTTCCTCACTGATCACCTTGGCAGTCTTTCCAAGTCAGTCTGTAGAGATTATAATTATTCTTTATAACATGACTGCGTATTCCATTTATTTTAAGAAATACTTACATTTTGCTCGCCCTGTGCTAGACATTAGTCTAAACCAGGGAGGGGCCTGGCTGGATGCAGTGGTTCAGGCCTGTAATCCCAGCACTTTGGGAGGCCGAGGCGGGAGGATTGCTTGAGTACAGGAGTTAGAGGCCAGCCTGGGCAACAGAGTGTGACCTCGTCTCTATAAAAATGAAAAATAAAAATAAAATAAAGCTGGGGGCTGGGTGCGGTGGCTCATGCTTATAATCCTAGCACTTTGGCTTACAGGTGTGAGCCACCGTGCCTGGCCCAATTATAGCTTCTAAAAAATAATAAAAGGCCGGGCGCGGTGACTCACACCTGTAATCCCAGCACTTTGGGAGGCCGAGGCGGGCGGATCACAAGGTCAGGAGATCGAGACCATCCTGGCTAACACGGTGAAAACCCGTCTCTACTAAAAATACAAAAAATTAGCCGGGCGTGGTAGCGGGTGCCTGTAGTCCCAGCTACTCGGGAGGGTGAAGCAGGAGAATGGTGTGAACCTGGGAGACGGAGCTTGCAGTGAGCCGAGATCGCGCCACTGCACTCCAGCCTGGGCGACAGAGCGAGACTCTGTCTTAAAAAAAAAAAAATAATAATAACCTCATCCGTGAATCATTTTCCAGCTCCTCTGCTGTGTGATCTTGGGCACATTAGTAAACCTCTCTGTTTCCCGGTTTCTCATCTGTAAAATGAGGATGCTAAATCCCTATTTACAGTGTCATTGTGGGGGATAAGTGTATTATTATAAAGAACCTAGAAAAGTGTTTAGCTGCATATACAGTTGTGTGTTGCTTAATAAAAGGAATCTGTTCTGAGAAATGCGTAGTTAGATGATTTCACAGTTGTGTGAACATCAGAGTATATTTACATAAACCTAGAGGGTACAGCACACTGCACACCTGGGCTATATGGTATAACCTATTGCTCCTAGCTACAAACCCGTACAGCATGGGACTGCACTGAATACCTACCATTGCATTAAAAGATTGCTTTTCTTCTCCTTTTCTTTCTTTTTTCTTTTTTTTTTTTTTTTTTGGGATGGAGTCTCACTCTATTCCTCAGGCTGGAGTGCAATGACGTGATCTCAGCTCACTGGAACCTCCACCTCCTGGGTTCAAGAGATTCTCCTGCCTCAGCCTCCCGAGTAGCTGGGATTACAGGCACGTGCCACCACATCTGGCTAATTTTTTTGTATTTTTAGTAGAGACGGGGTTTCACCATGTTGACCAGGCTGGTCTTGAACTCCTGACCTCAGATGATCTTCCTGCCTCAGCCTCCCAAAGTGCTGGGATTACACGTGAGAGCCACCATGCCCAGGCGATTTCTTATCATTTATACCATATTTTATACAAAGATTTCTTATCTTTCTTTTGAGACAGAGTCTCGCTCTGTCACCCAGGCTGGAGTGCATTGGCACGATCTCTGCTCACTGCAACCTCCACTTCTCGGGTTCAAGTTATCCTCCTGCCTCAGCCTCCTGAGCAGCTGGGACTACAGATGCACACCACCAAGCCCACCATTTTTTAAAGTAGAGATGGGGGTCTCACCATGTTGCCCAGGCTGGTCTCAAACTCCTGGCCTCAAGAGACCCTCCCACCTCGGCCTCCCAAAGTGCTGGGATGATAATCATGAATCATCGTGCTCCACCCAGTCCTTGTGTTTTTATTTTTCAAATTTTAAGACGTTTTATTTTGTCAACCGAAGTGCTAGCCAGTCTTTGTGTTTTTGATAGATATTGCCAAATTGTTATCCGTCTGGGATTGTTTCCATATGAATTATTTCAATTATACCACCACATGCCAGAGGACTGGCTTCTCTGCTGCCTCCCCGACAGATGGTTCTGTTGCCAAGATTCTGGAGTTTTGCCAGCTGGATGGGAAATCAGTGGAGCTCATTAAGGCTCAGTTTACATTTTCTCTTATTCTGAGTGAAGCTGAGCCTCTTTCCTTATGTTTAAGAGCTACTTATATTTTCTTCCTGTGATACAATCTCTGTTCATATCACTTGCTTACTATTGTTGCACTTTCTAGAACTACTGACCTTTTCTCTTATTGATTTTTTTTTTTTTTTTTTTGAGGCTGAGTCTTTCTCGTTGTACAGGCTGCAGTGTAGTGGCGCAATCTCAGCTCACTGCAACCTCCGCCTCCCAGGTTCAAGTGATTCTCGTGCCTCACCTCACAAGTAGCTGGGATTACAGGCGTGCGCCAAGATGCCCAGCTAATTTTTGTATTTTTAGTAGAGACAGGGTTTCGCCATGTTGGCCTGGCCGGTCTCAAACTCCTGACCTCGAGTGATCCGCCCGTCTTGGCCTCCCAAAGTGCTGGGATTACAGGCATCTCTTACTGATTTTTAGGAGCTCTTTATATACAGGTTGACTTAAATTGCAAGTCAGGTATTTGCTAGCTTTGTGGTCTTGGAGAAAAAAATAATTACTTAACCTATTGGATCCCTGATTGTCTTACCTATAAAACAGGAAATCTATAAAATGAGAATGTTGGCCGTGCACATGGCTCACTCTTGTAATCCCAGCACTTTGGGAGGCTGAGGTGGGGGATCACCTGAGGTCAGGAGTTCAAGACCAGCCTGTCCAACATGGCGAAAACCCAACTCTACTACAAATACAATAATTAGCCGGGTGTGCTGGTGGGCACCTGTAATCCCAGCTACTCAGGAGACTGAGGCAGAAGAATCCCTTGAACCCAGGAGGCGGAGGTTGTAGTGAGCCAAGATTGCATCACTGCACTCCAGCCTAGGCAACAGAGTGAGACTCCATCTAAAATAAATAAATAAATAAATAAAAATAAAAATAAAAATAAAATAAAATAAAATAGAAATGTTGACAGTACCTTTATTTCAGAGTTGTGTAAGGATTAAACATGATAAGGTAAATGAAATTCCCAGCATGGCAATTAACATATAGCAAGTGCTAAATGAATGAGAGTCATTATTTTTGTTAATTTAATTCCATTGAGTCCCAGCTGCCTGTAGGCAATGGTATATAAGTCAGGGTATGTATGTTAACTGCTGTAACAAATTGCATCATTTTGCCAGGCACAATGGCTCACGCCTATAACCCCAACACTTTGGGAAGCCAAGGCAAGGCTAATCGCTTGAGGCCAGGAGTTTGAGACTAGCTTGGGCAACATACAAGATCCCCATCTCTACAAAAAATATATATATATTAGCAGAGCATGGTGGTGTGTGCCTATGGTCCCAGCTACCTAGGACGCTGAGGCAGGAGGATCGCTTGAGCCCAGGAATTGGAGGCTGCAGTGAGCTATAGATCGCGCCGCTGCAGTCCAGCCCGGGTGACAGACTGAGATCCTGTCTCGGAAGAAAAAAAAAAAAGGCCAGGTGCGGTGGCTCACGCCTGTAATCCCAGCACCTTGGGAGGCCAAGGCAGGTGGATCATGAGGTCAGGAGTTTGAAACCAGCCTGACCAATATGGGGAAATCTGGTTTCTACTAAAAATACATAAATTAGCCAGGCGTGGTGGCGTACGCCTGTAGTCCCAGCTACTCAGGAGGCTGAGGCAGGAGAATGGCTTGAACCTGGGAGGTGGAGGCTACAGTGAGCTGAGATCATGCCACGGCACTCCAGGCTGGTGACAGAGCGAGACTCCGTCTCAAAAAAGACAAAAACAAAAACAAAAACAAACAAAACCAAACCCTCAAAACAGAAAACCAAATTACATTACTTCAGTGATAGTGAGACTTTACTTCTTATTGATGTCACAATTCAGTTTGGGTCAATGTCGGGGGTTGGAGGAGGAGGGCTCTATGTTATAGAGTCTCTCCAGGGCCGAAGCCCCATCATCTCATGGTCTTAGCTTCCCTAAGGCCCTTGGAGTCTTTTCTACTGGGGAAAGAGCGCTATGAAAGAATTTCCCAGGCCAGGCCTGGAAGTGGCGCCATCACCTCCATCCTTTTTTTTTTTTTTGAGACGGAGTTTCGCCCTTTTCGTCCAGGCTGGAGGGCAATGGCGCGATCTCTGCTCAGTGCATCACGGCAACCTCTGCCTCCCAGGTTCAAGTGATTCTCCTGCCTCAGCCTTCCAAGTAGCTGGGATTACAGGCATGCACCATCACACCTGGCTAATTTTGTAGGGGTTTCTCCATGTTGGTCAGGGTGGTCTTGAACTCCTGACCTCGGGTGATCCACTTGCCTCGGCCTCCCAAAGTGCTGGGATTACAGGCGTGAGCCACCATGCCCTGCCTCCATTCTTGTTATTGGCCAGAACTTGGTCACATGGCTCCATTTAACTACGAGAGAGACTAGGAATGTGGTTAAACTGGAGCTGGGGATAAAAAGGAGATAGGTTGTTTGGACGCAAAGAAGTCACTGCCGTAGAACCTCAGGGTAATGCCTCACTGGCTCCAGAAATGCAGGTATGGAGCGGGTTTCAGGAATGCAGGTCTAGGGCCAGGCATGGTGGCTCATGCCTGTAATCTCAGCACTTTGAGAGGCCGAGACAGGAGGATTGCTTGAGGCCAGGAATTCAAGACCAGCCTGGGCAACATACCAAGGTCCCGTCTCTACAAAAAATAAAAAAATAAGCCCGGCATGGCGGTGCACGCCTATAGTCTCAGCTACTCAGGAAGTTGAGGCAGGAGGATCGCTTGAGCCCAGGAGTTTGATGCTGCAGTGAGCTATGATTGTGCTACTACTGTACTCCAGCCTGGACAAAAGAGTAAGACCCTGTCTCTAAATATATCTATGCAGGTCTGTGGAAATCTCAATGGGATGTAGAATAAGAAGGACCTGAGCCAAGGCCATGGGGGAGGAATTCAGCTGGGGATGAGGGAGCTGGGTGATAGCAAACTTCAGCAAAATGGGTTGGGCTGATTGGAAAACCTCCTCTTACCTTGCCTGCTAGGGCCAACAGGAGGGGCATCCAGGAGGGTCAGCACTTGGCACCATCCCTTTCCATTCCATTCTGTTCCTTTTTTTTTTTTTTTTTTTTTTTTGAGACAGAGTTTCACTCTCTCTCCCAGGCTGGAGCGCAGTGGCACAATCTTGGCTCACGGCGCCTCCGCCTCCCGGGTTCAAGCGATTCTCCTGCCTCAGCCTCCTGAGTAGCTGGAATTACAGGCAAGTGCCACCACACCTAGCTGATTTTTGTATTTTTAGTAGAGATGGGGTTTCACCATGTTGGCCAAGCTGGTCTCCAACTCCTGGCCTCAAATGATCTACCCGCCTCGGCCTCCCAAAGTGCTGGGATTACAGACGTGAGCCACCATGCCCAGCCTCCATTCTATTCTATTCACTGACCTTGGTCCAGTGCTGGGAAATGTCACCTTTCAGGACTTTCACAGAGATGCTGGAAATCTCTGTCCCTTCCCTACTCACAGCCCTTCCCTGGTTCCCCACTGCCCTTGGCGAAAAAGACAAAATCCTCACTGTAGCCCACAAGGGCTTATGCATTTGGCCTCTGTCCACCTCTCAGCCCTTCCCTGCTCCCTCTCTGCCCATTGCTGTCTGCACTGCAGCCAAATCGGCCACCCGGCACAATCCAGCCTCAGGGCCTTTGCACTGGCTCTTCCTTCTTCAGGGATTTCTCTTCCCTCAGGTATACACTGTGAGTGTTCTCTTATCTCCTTCAGGTTTCTCTTTCTCTCTCTGTCTTTTTTCGGAGAAGGGGTCTTGCTCTGTTGCCCAGGCTGGAGGGCAGTGGCGTTATCATAGCTCACTGCAGCCTCCAACTTCTGGGCTCAAGTGATCCTCTCGCCTCTGCCTCCCAAAGTGCTCAGATACAGACATGAGCCACTTCACCTTTTTCTTTTTTCTTTGTTTTAACGGGGTCTCTGTCTATTGTCCAGGCTGGAGTGCAGTGACATGATCTCAGCTCACTGCAACCTCTGCCTCTTGGATTCAAGTGATTCTCCTGCCTCAGCCTCCCAAGTAGCTGGGATTACAGGCATGTGCCACCATGCCTGGCTAATTTCTGTATTTTTAGTAGAGACAGAGTTTCACCATGTTGGCCAGGCTGGTCTCAAACTCCTGACTTCAGGTGATCTGCCCGCCTCAGCCTTTCAAAGTGCTGGGATTACTGATGTGAACCACTGCACATGGTCAGTGGCCAGGTTTCTTTCTTTCTTTCTTTCTTTCTTTCTTTTTTTTGAGACAGAGTCTTGCTCTATTGCCCAGGCTGGAGTGCAGTGGCACGATCTCAGCTCACTGCAACCTCTGCCTCCTGGGCCCAAATGATTCTCCTGCCTCAGCCTTCCGAGTAGCCAGGATTATAGGGACGCACCGCCACACCCAGCTAATTTTTGTATTTTTAGTAGAGATAGGGTTTCACCATGTTGGCCAGCTGGTCTTGAACTCATGACTTCGAGTGATCCGCCCGTCTCGGCCTCCCAAAGTGCTGGGATTACAGGTAATGAGCCACCGCGCCCAGCCCAGATTTCTTATCTAAGAGATCTTCCACTGTTTCTAGATATAAAATCATAGATTTCGCCCTCCCAACTTCCCATTCTCTTTCATGTTTTATTTTTCTCCATAGCACTTAGTGCTCTCTGACCTGTCATAGTTTTTACTTATTTGCTTATTACCTGTTTTCCCCACTCAAATGTCAAGGCAAGGATTTTTGTCTATTTTACGTCCCCCAGTGCTTTAGAACACCACCTGGCACATAGTACGGAATCAATTAATTATTATTCACTTATCATATGAATATATGATTCTAATTGCTTCATTCATTCACTTAACACAGGGGCTGGCAAATGATAACTCATGGGCCCAGGCTGCCTTGTGTTTTAAAAATTATTTTAGCATGTGTCTGTAGTCCCAGCTACCCGGGAGGCTGAGATGGGAGGATCGCTTGAGCCCAGGAGTTTGAGGCTGCAGTGAACTATGATCCTGCCACTGCACTCCAGCCTGGGCAACACAGCAAGCCCGTCTCTGAAAAATAAATTAATTTAAAAAATTAAAAATAAAAATTATGGCTGGGTGCAGTGGCTCACGCCTGTAATCTTAAGACATTGGGAGGCTGAGGCAGGAGGATCACTTGAGCCCGAAAGTTTGAGATCAGCCTGGGCATCCTGGCAAAACCCCATCTCTACAAAAAATATAAAAATTACCTGGGTGTGATGGTGTGCACCTATAGTCCCAGCTACTCAAGAGGCTGAGGTGGAAGGATCACTTGAGCCCGGGAGATGGAGGTTGCAGTGAACCATGATTGCACCACTGCACTCTAGCCTGAGCAACAGAGACAGGGTCTCCAAACAAAATGAAACAAAACAAAATAAAAATTATTTTATTTATTTACTTTTCTTGTTATTGATTTGAAGTTTACTATTTTTATATTTTATTATTATTATTTTTGGTATTCCGCATATTCAGAAAAACTTCTCTAGTAACAATCTATATAAAAATGATCCCTGAAAGTAGAGTCTTACTGCCTTATTTTGAAAATAAAATTTAACCAATACACGGTCAGGCCCATTTGTTGACACGCTGTCTATTTTTTTTTTTTTTTTTTTGAGATGGAGTCTTGCTCTGTCATCCAGGCTGGAGTGCAGTGGCCTTCAGGTCTGGCTGGATCCAGGGGCTCAGGCAATATCTCAGGACACCTCCTCCCCACCCTTGGTCTTTCCATCTCTCTCTCTCTATTTTTTTGTTTGTTTGCTTTCTTGTTTTTTGAGACAGGGTCTCACTCTGTCACCAAGGCTGGAGTGCAGTGGTGCAATCTTGGCTCACTGCAACCTCCATCTCCTGGCCTCCAGTGATCTTCCCACCTCAGCCTCCTGAGTAGTTGGGACTACAGGTGCACACCGCAATGCCAGGCTAATTTTTGTATTTTTAGTAGAGATGGGGTTTCACCAAGTTGGCAAGGCTGGTCTTGAACTCCTGACCTCAAGCAATCTTCCCCACCTTGGCCTCCAAAAATGCTGGGATTGCAGGCGTGAGTCACCACACCCAGCCCTCCATCTGTTAACTCTGCTTTCTTGTGGGTGTTTTCCTCTATCCTCAGTCATTCTTTTCCCTCATGGAGGCAGATGAGGGTGACCAACTACTCCAGATTTATTTATTTATTTAAGTCTAAGTTTTGCTCTGTCACACAGGCTGGAGCGCAGTGGCATAGTCATAGCTCCCTGCAGCCCCAAACTTCTGGGCTCAGGAGATCCTCCTACCTCAGCTTCCCAAGTAGTTGGGACTAATAGGTGTGCGCCACCATGCCCAACTGTTTTTTTAATGTTTTAAAAACATTAAAACACGGCCAGGCATGGTGGATCACACCTGTAATCCCAGCACTTTGGGAGGCCGAGGCAGGCGGATCACGAGGTCAGAAGATCGAGACCATCCTGGCTAACACGGTGAAACCCCGTCTCTACTAAAAAATACAAAAAATTAGCCGGGTGTGGTGACAGGCACCTGTAGTCCCAGCTACTCGGGAGGCTGAGGCAGGAGAATGGCGTGAACCTGGGAGACGGAGCTGGCAGTGAGCCGAGATCCCGCCACTGCACTCCAGCCTGGGTGACAGAGCAAGACTCCGTCTCAAAAACAAACAAACAAACAAACAAAAAAACATTAAAACATTCAATGGAGATGGACCTCACTGTGTTGCTCAGGCTGATATGGAACTTCTGGCCTCAAATGATCCTTCTGCCTCAGCCTCCCAAAGCTCTTAGATTACAGGAATGAGTCACCACGTCCAGCCTGCTCTAAATTTATATTCTCATCACTCTGAGTTCGATGGAAAATAGGGGGGTTGGCTTTCTGGTCACTGAAGCCAAGGTCCTAGCATTATCCTTCGTTGAACATGATTCTTTTTATTATTATTATTATTATTATTATTATTTTGAGACTGAGTCTTGCTCTGTTGCCCAGGCTGGAGTGCAGTGGCACAATCTCGGCTCAGTGCAACCTCCACCTCCTGGGTTCAAGTAATTCTTGTGCCTCAGCCTTCCTAGTAGCCGGGATTACAGACAGGTGCCACCACACCTGGCTAATTTTTGTATTTTTGGTAGAGACGGGGTTTCACCAGATTGGCCAGGCTGGTCTTGAATGACCTCACGTGATCTGCCCGCCTCGGCCTCCCCAAGTGCTGGGATTACAGGTGTGAGCCACTGCACCTGGCTGTTTGAACATGATTCTTTTTTTGTGGAGGTGGGAGGTGGCTGGTCACATGTCTATTTCTGAACCGGCTGCTGTGGCCAGGAGAATACCATGCTCTGATGGGCCAGGCCAGGGTCATGTGCCTATTCCTTGAGTTGAGGTTGGGGTGGCTTCCACAGAGGAAACTGAGGAACTGTTACCTCAGAAGGGTAAATAAGATGTCAGGAGGCAATCAGTGTTTATATGGGCAGTGAGTTCTAAATTTAAGCCAGAATTTCCGATTCTCAGTCCTGTTGACATGTGAGGCCAGATCATTTTCTGTCCTGGGAGCTGCCTTGTGTATTCTAAAATGCTTAGCAGTATGCTTGGACTCTATCCATTTCACACAAGTAGCACCTCTCCCCAGTATCTCCAGACATTGCCAAATGTCCCCTGGGAGGCAGAATCGCCCTGGGGGCGGGCAAACCAGTTTTGGAGGGAGTGAGCTTGCTGTCTTGGGGAAAATCCAAAGAGATCTGATGATTACTGGCTGAGAACAGCAAAGAAGAGATTGAGGGCTTCTTTGAATTAGAATATTTACTTTAATTTCTTTCTTTCTCTCTCCTTCCTTCCTTTTTTTTTTTTTTTTTGACAGAGTCTCACTCTGTCGCCCAGGCTAAAGTGCAGCGGCGCGATCTCGTCTCACTGCAAGCTCCACCTCCCAGGTTCACGCCAGGTTCACGCCATTCTCCTGCCTCAGCCTCCCGAGTAGCTGGGACTACAGGTGCCCACCACCATGCCCAGCTAATTTTTTATATTTTCGTAGAGATGGGGTTTCACCGTGTTAGCCAGGATGGTCTCAATCTCTTGACTTCATGATCCACCTGCCTCGGCCTCCCAAAGTGCTGGGATTTCAGGCGTGAGCCACCGCACCCGGCCCTTTCCTTTCTTTTCTTTTCTGTTCTGCTTTCTTTTCTTTTCTTTTCTTTTCTTTCCCTCCTTCCTTCCTTCCTTCCTTTCTGATGGAGTCTCTCTCTGTCACTCAGACTGGACTACAGTGGTGTGATCTTGGCTCACTGCAACCTCCGCATCATGGGTTCGAGTGATTCTCCTGCCTCGGCCTCCAGAGTGGCTGGGTTTATAGGCATGTGCCACCATATCCGGCTAATTTTTGTATTTTTTAGTAGAGAAGGGGTTTTGCCATCTTGGCCAGGCTGGTCTGGAACTCCTGACCTCAAGTGACCTGCCTGCCTTGGCCTCCCAAAGTGCTGGATTACAGGCATGAGCCACTGCACCCAGCCTTATTTTTTATTTAATGATGGGGAGAGGCCAGGCGTGGTGGCTCATGCCTGTAATCTCAGCACCTTGGGATGCTGAGGCCGGTGGATCTCCAACATGATGAAACCCCGTCTCTACTAAAAATACAAAAAAATTAGCCGGCCATGGTGGCAGGCGCCTGTAATCCCAGCTACTCGAGAGGCTGAGGCAGAAGAATCACTTGAGCCCAGGAGGTGGAGGTTGCAGTGAGCTGAGATCGTGCAAGTGCACTCCAGCCTGGGTGAGAGAGTGAGACTCTGTCTCAAAAATAAAATAAAATAAATGCTGGGGAGAGGAAGAGGGGAGGAAGACTCACTTGATGTTATTTTATCATCAGTGATAAGGGCTATACTGATTGCTGGGGTTACAGCACAGGACATAATGGACACAGTTAATGCTTTTCTGAGTTCATGCCCTCGTGAGGGAGGGGGTGGTGTTTTTGTTCCTTGTGGCTTTTGTAACAAAGAACCACGGATCGGATGTCTTAGAACAAAGGACATTTATTCTCTCATAATCCTAGAGGCCAGAGGTCTGAACTCAAGGTGTCTGCAGAGCTGTGCTCCCTCTGGGGGCTCCAAAGGAGAATCTTTCTCTGCCTATTCCTGCTTCTGGGGGCTCCAGATGATCCAGGACAGGCGAGCCCCTAGATTGGGGCTTAGCCCTGGAGGGTTCTTGGCTTCACCCAGGAAAGAATTCAAGGGCAAGCTGGTGGTGTTAGCAAGTTTTATTGAAGCAACCATGCAGAGCAGCAGCAGAGGTACTGTTCCTTGCAGAGCAGGGCTACCCCATTGGCAGTGAGCCCAGAGTAGCAGCTCAGAGGCAGTGCTGCAGGCATATTTATCCCATTTTAATTATATGCAAATCAAGGGGTGGATTATGCAGAGATTTCTAGAAATAAAGTGGTAACTTCTGAGTTGTCAGGTCTTTGCCATGGAAGGGGGCATCAGCTTCTGGGTGTTGCCATGGCAATGGTAAACTGACATAGCACTGGTGGCCATGTTTTATGGAGAGGCACTTTTGCCTCTTCCCTGTTTCAGCTAGTCCTCAATCTGGTCCAGTGTCTGAGCCCCACCTCCAGAGTCGAGTCCTGCCTCCTATTTCACATGCATCCTTGGATTGTGACTCCATCTTTACATGGTTTTCTCCTGTGTCTGTCTGTGTGTCTCTTACAAGGACACTTGTTATTGGATTTAGGGCCCACCTGGATGATCCCAGATGGCCTGGGTGGGTCTTAAATATCTCCTCATCTTGAAGTCCTTGAGATACCTCCTCATCTTGAAGTCCTTGAGTTATCTCCTCATCTTGAGGTCCTTGAGATATCTCCTCATCTCGAGGTCCTCAAGCTATCTCTTCATCTTGAGGTCCTTGAGATACCTCCTCATCTTAAGGTCCTTGAGTTATTTCCTCATCTCGAGGTCCTTGAGATAACTCCTCATTTTGAGGTCCTTGAGATACTTCCTCATCTTGAGGTCCTTGAGCTAGCTCCTCATCTCGAGGTCCTTGAGATATCTCATCTCGAGGTCCTTGAGCTAGCTCCTTATCCTGAGGTCCTTGAGCTACTTCCTCGTCTCAAGGTCCTTGAGATATCTCCTCATTTTGAGGTCCTTGAGCTATGTCCTCATCTCAAGGTCCCTGAGACATCGCCCCATCTCAAGATCCTTACCTTACATCTTACAAAGTCGTTTTCTCCAAAAAATGTTCACAGGTCACCTTCACAGCTTCCAGGGATTTGACCTGGATACATCTTTAGAGAGGGCCAGACCCATTCCAGACAGTAAACAAATAGACAGACAAAACGCTGGCACATTGTAATAAATGTCACAGATGAAACAAACCCAGGGATCAAGGGGAAGAAGAAGAGGAGGGCATGCTTTCTGGAGGGTGGTCAAGGAAAGCTGAGAGCTGAAGGAGGAGGAGCCAGCTCTGGGAAGCATGAGGCAGAGAGGGCAAAGACTGTGCAAATACCCTAAGGTGAGAAGAATCAGAATGAAGGAGCTTCTGGAAGGAAGGGAGTGAGTGGAGGGAGAGTGGTAAAGAATGAGGTTTGGGAGGAAGGCACTTACCTAGAATGGCTATGGGGATGTGTGTGGAACTTAAGGGGGGGATGGGAAATCCTTGGAGCATTTAAGCAGATCAATTGTTTAAAGAGGTCCCTGACCAGGTGTGGTGGCTCATGCCTGCAATCCCAGTGTTTTGGGAGGTTGAGGCAGGAGGATCACTTGAGGCCAAGGGTTTGAAACCATCCTGGGCAACATAGTGAGATCCCACCTCTACAAAAAACAAAAAAAGAAGAGAGATCTGGAAGAAAAAGAAGGTTGATGAAGGCATCCCCATGAGAAGTGATGGTGGCCTCGACTGGGAGTCGGGAGTCATGGATCCAGCTCACATTTTCGTTGAGGAGGAAGGGTGGAGGTGGATGAAAAGAGGAGGCAGGTCTCATATTCCAGGAAGGCAAGAATTGAAAAAAAAAAAGGAATGAAATGAAATGAAAAGAGGAGGCAGGGTGGTGTCTAGGTTTACAGCTTAGGGACTTGCGTGAATTAGGGTATCTTCTACTGTAGTAGGAAGACTAGGGGAGGAACAGGTCTTGGGGAGTTTGATCAAGCAAGGGAAGGAAGGCAGTACAGCATAATGGCTAGCACATGGTTCTTTTTTCTGTTTTGTTTTGTTTTGTTTGTTTTTGTAGAGACAGGGTCTCACTATGTTGCCCAGGCTGCTCTTGAAATCCTGGGCTCAGGTGATCCTCCCATCCCAGCCTCAGTGCTGGGATTACAGGGCATGAGCTACCATGCATGTCCAGTGCATGGTTCTTAACTAAGGGGTGGTGTGGGGCAGCAGTGGGGGCGAGGGGAGTGACTCTGTCCTCCCAGGGGACATTTGGCAATGCCTGGAGACAGTTTCAGTTGTCACTACTGGAGGGCCTGGTGTGTTATTGATATCTATTGGGTAGAGGCCAGAGATGCTTCTGAGTGTCTTCCAATGCCCAGGACAGGCCCCTCTCCCACCAAATGTCAACAGCGCTGAGACCGAGGGACTCAGTGCTAGGCACATGGACTCCAGTTCTGTGGGGGGTCCAGGTTCCAGTCACAGCGGTGGGATCTTGGGCAAGGTATCAAACGCTTCAAGAAAGGACCATATATATAGCCAGGCACGGTGGCTCACACCTGTAATCCCAGCACTTTGGGAGGCTGAGGCAGGCGGATCACAAGGTCAGGAGATCAAGACCATCCTGGCTAACACGGTGAAACCTCATCTCTACTAAAAATACAAAAAATTAGCCAGGCATGGTGGCGGGTGCCTGTAGTCCCAGCTACTCTGGAGGCTGAGGCAGGAGAATGGTGCGAACCTGGGAGGCGGAGCTTGCAGTGAGCTGAGATCGCGCCACTGCACTCCAGCCTGGGTGACAGAGTGAGACTCCATCTCAAAAAAAAAAAAAAAAAAGAAAGAAAGGACCATATATCAAAAATGACCCCAAAAGCAGAGGGAGCCAAGACACCAAAGAATGCAGCAGACAAATCCTGTTTGTTGGTAAAGGGTGATTTGTTGGGGGAGCTTATGGACAGAAACATGGTCTTGGGCGGCGGCAAGACAGGTACCTCTCTGCACCATTACCTCGCAGACCCAGTGCTTATATAGTACAGGAAAATGTGCAGGACAATTAAAGGCAGTCCTCCAGAACAGGCAAGAACACCGTGCACATCACAGCCTATAATTTGTATGATAACATCAAGTTTGCTTTGATATGTTCTTACACTAGGGACAGCAAATAATGTAGAACTCAGGAGATGTTCCCGGGATTGGGGTTAATCAGAAGTCAACATGGCAATTAGCATCCAAGATGGGGCCACTTTGTCTTCACACAGAACCTCTCTGTGACTCAGTTTCCCCATCTTTCAAATGGAGATAAAACTAGTCCCTACCTTATAGGATTGTTTTAAGAATTAAAAATGAGGTAATAATTGTAAAGTTGTAAAGTGCTTCAAGCAGTATCCGTTAAGTGATTGGTAAATGATTTACCAGTGATACTGATAAATGATTCTTTATCATTTATAAAAAATTGATAAATGATTTATTTACCAATAAATCAATGGTAAATGATTTATTTACCAAGGGTAAATGTCACTCATTGATAAATGACGTATTGGTAATAAATCAATTATTAGTTTATTGGTTTATTGGTAATAAATCATTTATCAAAGAGTGAAATCATTTGGGACAAAGAAGAGAGAGGGAAAAGAGGTGGTCTGAGGGTTGGGCCTTAGGTTGTAACAGCATAGAAACATTGGGGAGAGGAGAATACAGTGACTGAAGAGGAAAACCAGGCCAGGCGTGGTGGCCCATGCCTGTAATTTCAGCATTTTGGGAGGCTGAGGCAGGAGGGTCGCTTGAGCCCAGGAGTTTGAGGCTGCAGTGAGCTATGATTGCATCACTGCGCTCAGGCCTGGGCGACGCAACAAGATTCTGCCTCAAAACAAAACAAAAAAACAAAGAGGATAACCAGATGGGTGTGGTGTCAAGAGACCAATGCCGTTGAGAGGAGTAGATTCAGAAAGTGTCATGAATAGCAACAAAAACAATAGGTCACTTTAATGAGCACCCACTATGTTCAGGTGTTGTTCTAGGTACTTTATACTTATTAACACTTTTGAATTTTCACAACAAATCCATGGTGTTGGCACCACCATATATTTAGGTTATTAGTTATTGCTGTGAAACAAACCACTCCAAACTGAGTGATGTAAGAAAAACATGATTTTTGATTCTCACAGATTCTATGACTCAGGAATTCAGACAGGGCATAGTGATGATGGTGCCTCAGCTCCATGGTGAGAAACTTTGACTTTCTGGGAACTAGAATGCTCTGGAGGATTCTTCGTCACATGATGGGTGTCTGGGCTGGGATGACTTGAGGCTATGCTCAGTTGGGGCTATTGACTGGAGCACTTACCTGTGGTCTCTCCAAGTGGCTTAGGCTTCCCCACAACATGGCGACCGGGTTTCAAGAAACCCGGAGAGAGAGCAAGTATTCCTCAAAAAGATCAAGCCAGAAGCTGCAAGGCGTCTTCTAACCTACTTGGAAATCACGCAGTGTCACTTACGGCAGTTTTCGTAACAAGAAGCCATACTCTGGTTTCTCTCTTCCTACCCTAGGCACCAGCAGGGACCTCCAATTGGCTGAACCTATCTAGGAGCAGGGTGCAAAGGAGCCTGGGAAATGTAGTTGTCTTCCTGGCAGCGCAAAACAAAGGAAGGGGATGAGTCATTAACCAATCAGGTTAATGACCTACATGAACCTTGAGCAAATGACCCTCCTTCTCTGAACTCTGTGTATCGCTCGCGAAATAGGAGCCCTACTTCATTGCAGGATCGTTTTGAAGACCAGAGAAGACAGTTGTAATGCACACGAACTGCTTCACCCAGGGCGTAGTTCTTTTATTTATTTATTTATTGAATTAATTTTATTTATAACTCTAATGGGTAAGCAGCCTGGTTCTCAATTGATGGGAGCTGTCAATATTGCTATTGGTCTGAGAACTGATGATATGTAACGGTTTACTATGTCCTGGCACAGGGTGGCACGTCTTAGCTCTACTGGTCCTGCTGGTTTTGGGGTTTAGTCCACTCTTTTTGCTTGTTTGTTTGTTTGTTTCTTTGTTTTTTGAGATGGAGTCTCACTCTGTCGCCCAGGCTGGAGTGCAGTGGTGCGATCTCAGCTCACTGCAACCTCCGCCTCCTGGGTTCAAGTGATTCTCCTGTCTCAGCCTCCCGAGTAGCTGGGACTACAGGCGCGTGCCACCGCGCCCAGCTAATTTTTGTTATTTTTAGTAGAGACAGGGTTTCACCATATTGGCCAGGCTGGTCTCAAACTCCTGACCTCGTGATCCGCCCGTCTCAGCCTCCCAAAGTGCTGGGATTCCAGGGGTGAGCCACCGGACCCGGCTAGTCCACTCTGAGATCAAGCCCAGATATCCTTTCTTGTGACCGTCTCTGCCATGAGCTACCAGGACATGACGAATCTGCCTTCCTTCTTGCTGCCTGTTAGAGATATACCCCGGTGATCTAATCACCTCTTAAAGGTCCCGCTTCTCAACACCATTGCATTGGGGATTATACGTTCCCAACATGTGCACATTCAAACCATAGCAGCGTTTAAGCGCTCCAAGGATATGGGTCTACTGCCTTCAGCCTGACTTGCTATTGAGTGTGTACTCGAGGGAGAGAGAGGTGGGAGAAATACTTCAAAGGCTTCAAAATCATTTATTTGTCCTTCTTTATAGGGACTCCGGGAGATATGGCAGGATATGGGGTGCTTGGGGTGACAGCCACTTGCTCCATTTTGATTACACGGCCACGGTTTGGGCATATCAGCACCTGAGACCACCCTTGGTTCACTCCCTTCCTCCCTCCCTCCCCCTCGCTTAGTCTGCTCCAGGCACACAGATCTCCTGGCTCCAACATGCCAGGGCCTCAGGGCCTTTGCACTGGCTGTTCCCTCTGCCTGAAATGCTTTTTTCTCAGAGCCTTTGCACTAACCTCAGGGCTTCTTGTACTAACCTCACTGGCTATTCCCTCTGCCTGAAATGCTTTTCCTCCAGACACCCACCTGGATTGTCCCCTCACCTCCTTCAAACCTTTACTGAAATGCCACTCTCTCAATGAGGCTTCCTGGACTTCCCTATTTAAAATTGCACCCCCTCCTGACATTCTCCATTCCTTTTCCTACTTACTTTTTTCTTGCTTAACACTTACCACCTTCAGACAAGCTATGTAATGTACTCCTACAATACCTTCATTGTCTTCCTTTGCCAGAATATCAGCCCCTTGAGGGTAGAGATGCTTATCTCTTTGGTTCATAGCTGTATCTCCAACACCTAGACCAGTACTGGGTGTATAGTAGGTGCTCAATAAATATTTGCATATTTGGCCAGGCACGGTGGCTCACATCTGTAATTCCAGCACTTTGGGAGGCCGAGACGGGTGGATCACTTGAGGTCAGGTGACCAGCCCGGCCAACGTGACAAAACCCCGTCTCCACTAAAAATACAAAAATTAGCCAGGCATGGTGGCAGGCGCCTATAATCCCAGCTGCTCAGGAGGCTGAGGCAGGAGAATCACTTGAACTCAAGAGGCGGAGATTGCAGTGAGCCGAGATTGCACCACTGCACTCCAGACTGGGTGACAGAGTGAGACTCAATCTCAAAAAAAAAAAAAAAAAAAAAAAAAATTGCATAGTGAATGAAGGAGTGTCTGAACGATCAAAGCCCTCTCGCCTGCTACTCCCTTTGCTTGGAACCTTTTTACCCCCTTCACACTCTAAAGTAAGAATAGTTTGAATTACAAAGAATACAAATTTATCTCTCATTCAGTATGTTTTATCAAGGGTAGGAGCAAAATGGCCGGGCACAGTGGCTCATGCCTGTAATCCCAGCATTTTGGGAGGCCGAGGCGGGCGGATCATCTGAGGTTGGGAGTTTGAGACTCAGCCTGACCAACATGGTAAAACCCAGTCTCTACTAAAACTGCAAAATTAGCTGGGCATGGTGGCGCATGCCTGTAATTCCAGCTACTCAGGAGGCTGAGGCAGGAGAATTGTTTGAACCCCGGGGGCAGAGGTTGTTGTGAGCCGAGATCGTGCCATTGCACTCCAGCCTGGGCAACAAGAGTGAAAGATCGCGCCATTGCACTCCAGCCTGGGCAACAAGAGTGAAACTCCGTCTAAAAAAAAAAAAAAAAAAGTAGGAGCAAAAATATGACTAAGACTGTATTTTGCATTATTGACCAATGATGGTTTACAGTATTTCCTTATTTTCCACCCCATCGTCCCCCACCCACTCCCTAAGCTGATAGTCATCCTATGCACCTAGTTTTAGGGGAGAGACACAGCAGGGCAGCCAGTATCCTGCCGACTTAAAAAAAAAACCAGCTATATTGACATACAGTAAATTACATATTTAAAATACATTGGTGGGGCGCGGTGGCTCACGCTGTAATCCCAGCACTTTGGGAGGCCGAGGTGGGCGAATCACTTGAGGCCAGGAGTTCAAGACCAGCCTAGCCAACATGGTGAGACCCTGTCTGTACTAAAAATACAGAAATTAGCCAGGCATGGTGGCACACACCTATAATCCCAGCTACTCAGGAGGTGGAGGCAGGAGAATCGCTTGAACCTGGGAGGCGGAGGTTGCAGTGAGCGGAGATCGCGTCATTGCACTCCAGCCTGGGCAACAGAGTGAGACTCTGTCTCAAAAAAATATATATATGATTTGGTAAACAATTTTTTCTTTAATTTCTAGATTTGTTTTCAGAAACGGTCTTGGCAGGGCATGGTGCCTGAGGCCTGTAATCTCGCCCCTTTGGGAAGCTGGTGTGGGAGGATTGCTTGAGTTTAGGAGTTCGAGATCAGCCTGGGCAACATAGTGAGACCAGCCTCATCTCTAATAAATAATAAATAAATAAAATAAAATAATTAGCTGGTCATAGTGGCATGTGCCTGTAGTCCCAGCTACTTGGGAGGCTGAGATGGGAGGATCATTTGAACCCAGGAGGTCGAGGCTGCAGTGAGCCAGGATTGCACCACTGCACTCCAGTCTGGGTGACAGAGTGAGACCCTGTTTCTCCCCTTCCCCCCCACCCAAAAGAAGGGGGAAAAAAAGAAAGAATCAGGGTCTCCCTATGTTGCCCAGACTGGCCTCGAACTCCTGGACTCAAGCGATCCTCCTACCCTAGCCCCCTGAGTAGCTGGGATTACAGGTGTGTGCCACTGAACCTGGCCTGATTTGATAAATTTTGACATATGTGTGCAACTATGAACCCAGCCTTGAAATCAATGGATCATATCCATTGCCCCTCAAAGTTTCCTCCATCCCACCCCTCCCTGCCTCCCCCTCCTCCCACCTCTCATTCCCTCGTACCTCCTGATTTGCTGTTAGTCACTGTCGATTAGTTTGTATTTCCTGGAGTTTTATGTAAGTGGAATGGTACCATCTGTGGTCTTCTGTGACTGGCTGCTTTCCCTGAGCATGATGTCCTGGTTCATCCATGTTGTTGTATGTATCAGTGTACCATTCTGTTGTACGGATGCACCCCAGTTTGTTTATCCATTCATCCCTTGATGGAGGTTTTTTTGTTTGTTTTGCTTTGCTTTTTTGAGATGGAGTCTCGCTCTGTCGCCCAGGCTGGAGTGCAGTGGCGCAATCTCGGCTAACTGCAACCTACGCCTCCCAGGTTCAAGCGATTCTTATGCCTCAGCCTCTCGAACAGCTGGGACTACAGATGTGCGCCACCACACCTGGCTAATTTTTTTGTATTTTTAGTAAAGACAGGGTTTCACCATGTTGACCAGGCTGGTCTCGAACTCCTGACCTCATCTGCCCACCTCGGCCTCCCAAAGTGCTGGGATTACAGGTATGAGCCACCATGCCCGGCCTATACTTTAAGTTCTGGGATACATGTGCAGAACGTGCAGGTTTGTTACATAGGTATACATGTGCCATGGTGGTTTGCTGCATCCATCAACCCATCATCTACATTAGGTATTTCTCCTAATGCTATCCCTCCCCTAACCCCCAGCCCCCGACAGGCCCCAGTGTGTGATGTTCCCCTTGGTTGGGGTTTGAATTACTGACGGCACTTTTGGCTCTGATGAATCAAGTTGCTAGCTGGGTATGGTGGCACATGCCTGTAGTCCTAACTCTTTGGAAGGCTGAGGCAGGAGGATTGCTTGAGCCCAGGAATTTGAGACTGCAGTGAGCTGTGATTGTGCCAGGCTGCACTCCAGCCTGGGTGACAGAGTAAGACTGTCTCAAAAAAAAAAAAAAAAAAAAAAAAGGAAAGAAAAGAAAACAGAATCAAGCTGCTATGAACATTCTGTACAAGTCTTTGTATGGACATGTGCTTTCATTTCTCTTGAGTAAATGCCTGGTAATGGAATATATCATATGATAGGTGCATGCTTAATGTTTTAAGAAAACTTACCAGGCCAGTCACGGCGGCTCATGCCTGTCATTCCAGCACTTTGGGGAACTGAGGCGGGAGGATCGCTGGAGCCTAGGAGTTTGAGACCAACCTGACCAACATAGTGAGGCTCTGTTTCTTAATTTTTTTTTTTAATAAGAAGAAAATGTACCAACTTTTCTTCCTTTGTGCTGGAATTGCAAGGTAAAAAAATAATAGTAATAACAAGGAAAACGTACCAACTTTTCCAAAGTGGATCTGCCATGTGATGTTCCTGCCAGCTGCTCAGCATGCTTCTCTTCTTTGCTTCACTATCTGTCTCTTTTTTTTTTTTTTTTGAGACGGGGTCTTGCTCTGTTGCCCAGGCTGGAGTGCAGTGGCATGATCTCGGCTCACTGCAACCTCTGCCTCCTGGGTTCAAGCGATTCTCCTTCCTCTGCTTTCCAAGTAGCTGGGACTACAGGCGTGTTCCACCACACCCAGCTAATTTTGTATTTTTAGCAGAGACAGGTTTCACTATATGTTGGCCAGGCTCGTCTCAAACTCCTGACCTCAAGTGATCAACGCACCTCAGCGTCCCAAAGTGCTGGGATTACAGGCATGAGCCACCACACCCAGCTTCTTTTTTGTTTTGTTTTGTTTTTTGTTTTTTTGAGACATCCTCGGTCTGTTGCCCAGGCTGTGCAGTGGCGTGATCTCGGCTCACTGCCACCTCTGCCTCCTGGGTTCAAGCGATTCTCCTGCCTCAGCCTCCAGAGTAGCTGGGATTACAGGCGCCTGTCACCACGCCTGGCAAATTTTTTTTTGTGTATATGTGCAGTCGGGGTTTCACCATGTTGCCCAGGCTGGTCTTGAACCCCTGACCTCAAGTGATCCGCCCGCCTCAGCCTCCCAAAGTGCTGGGATTACAGGCGTGAGCCACCGCACCCAGCCGCTCACCATCTCTTTGTCGCCTGCATGGCACCATTCTCTCCTGTACCACCCCAAAGCCTTACCAGGTGCCTCCTGCATTTAACCAGGTCCCATAGCTCTCTGTGCTTCCCGGCACACCCTCTCACCACCCTCATCATCAATTATTCACCTTGCTGTCTGCTTAGTGTTTGTGTCCTGGCTGGATTACATAAGCCCTGTAAGGGCAGAGCTCTGTTTGTCTTGATCACCATTAGGTTCTGGTGCTTGGCATACAGTAGGCATTCCACACGTGCTTGCTGAATTAATGCATGACCGGGTCTGGGGTGCTGGGTTTCACACCAGGCTCTACCGCAAACATTGGGTCAAGTATTTTCATTCCCGACGTACAGATGAGTCAATTGAATCAACGGAAAGCAAAATGATCCCATCCAAGCTCCCTCAATTTGCCGGGCTGGTCTGGGAGTCGAACCAGATCTGCCTGACCCTCCCACCGGTGCTGAAAAGTGGAGTGTGTGCTGGGGTGGTAGGGGATGGGGCAGAAGAGAGACGGGCTTCCTCACAGAAGGGTTTGAGGGCTAGGATGAGGCGTGTACACTCTGCACCCCTGCTTCGGAGCTTTGAAAGGGTGCACAGCACACCCGCCCTCTCTGGGAACCCTCGGGAGCTTGAGGTTGCCTGATTAAGGGGCTGATGGGTTGAACGCAAAGGGCCCCTCCACCCACCCTTTTTTCTATCTCCCCAACCAAGCCCTGGTAACAGGCATTTCCGGTTTCCGGCCGGCTCCCTGGTGCTGGGGTGGGGGTGGGGAGTTGATTGCTGCCGTCGTGCTTGGCTCTGGGTCCCCTTCTCCCAGACCCCAGAGGCCTCTGTCCCTGCACACTGCTTCCCCGAAGGAGCGTGGAAAGCCAGCCGACCTTTCTGGCTCGTTCTTCATCTTGGGCAGGGGTTTTGTTGATGGGAGACTGGCTGGCAAATGGGGAAGAATGAACCTCAGGGTTCACCGCAGTGCGCCTGGGTGCTGATTTGCATATGGGCAAGATGCCAGCACAATGGGTGCCCGCCTCTTCCTGGAGGAAGGAAGAGGGGCACTGAGGGGGGTTGCCCCCAGCAGGGAGGAACCGTCCTCATATGCCTCTCCTACGTTTGTTTAAAGGACCATCATTCTCAGCAAACTATGGCAAGGACAAAAAACCAAACACCGCATGTTCTCACTCAGAGGTGGGAATTGAACAATGAGAACACATGGACACAGGAAGGGGAACATCACACACCGGGGACTGTTGTGGGGTCGGGGGAGGGGGGAGGGATAGCATTAGGAGATATACCTAATGCTAAATGACGAGTTAATGGGTGCAGCACACAAACATGACACATGTATACATATGTAACAAACCTGCACGTTGTGCACATGTACCCTAAAACTTAAAGTATAATAATAATAAAATAAAAAAAAATAAAGGACCTCCTGTCCTTTGCCACTTTCTCACACTCTTCAGGCGACTGGGAAGTCCTTTCTGGTGGTCTAACTGCAGTCACTGCTGCTGTCTGACGGAGCCCCTTTCTTTAGCTGGCCCCACCGCAGCCCGGAGAGGGGATGAATCATGCCCCCTTTCCCCTCGTTGAGGCATCACATGACTGAAAGGAAGGTGTCTCCGGGTTCAGCTGATCTCCCTGAGGTCGGGAGGGAACTTCCTCCCTTGAGCCACAGACACAGCCATCTGCTCTATTGTCTCTGGTGATCTGCCTGCCCATGAGCGCCCTCATTATGCCACTCTCTAAGAGGCACCAGGAGCAGCTTAGTGTGGTTCAAAGAGGTAGTGTTGTACAGAGGTTAGAGGCACAGACTTTGGGCGCCAGTGCTGGTATGTGGTTCTCCATTCCTATCTTTGTGGTCTGGGATGGGCAGTATCCCCTCTCTGAGCCTCAGTTGTTTCCTCTGTCAAAGGGAGATTTATTCATTCAACAGATTTTATTGAGCATCTACTATGTGTCGGACATGGTACTAAGTATTAAGGTCCTCTATTTACCCAAAGGAGTTGAACATTTATGTCCACACAAAAACTTACACACAAGTCTTTATAGTGGCTTTATTCATGATTGCTGAAACTGGGAGGCAACAAAATGTCCTTCGGTAGGTGAATGCGATGTAGGGCAAGGCAAGCCCTAAATTGGGGCTCAGCCTGGGAGGGTTCTTGGTTTTGCCCAGGAAAGAATTCCAGGGTGAGCTGGAGGTGTTAGACAGTAACTTTTACTGAAGTGAAAGTGCATAGCAGCAGTTGCAGAAGTCCTGCTTCTCGCAGAGCAGGGCTACCCCACAGGCTGTGAGCCTGGAGTAATCAGGGTTGCAGTCATATTTGTACCCACTTTAATTATATGCAAATTAAAGGGCAGATTATGCAAATTTCTAGGAAAAGGGTGGTAACTTCTGGGTTGTTGGGTCATTGCCTTGGGAAAGGAGTAGTAGCTGCTGGTGTTACTATCACAATGGCAAACTGCCATGGCACACTGTTGGGCATGTCTTATGGAAAGGTGCTTCTGCTCCAGCCCTGTTTTAGCTAGTCCTCAATTTGGTCCGTTGTCTGAGCCCCACCTCCGGAGTCAAGTTCCACCTACTTCCTCCTATGGATAAATAAGCTGTGGTGCATCCAGACAATGGAATATTATTATTATTATTAGAGATGGACTTTTGCCCTTGTTGCCCAGGCTAGAGTGCAATGGTGTGGTCTCGGCTCACTGCAACCTCTGCCTCCCAGATTCAAGCTATTCTCCTGCCTCAGCCTCCTGAGTAGCTGGGTTTACTGGCACCTGCCACCACACCTGGCTAATTTTTGTATTTTTAGTAGAGATGGGATTTCACCATGTTGGCCAGGCTGGCCTCAAACTCCTGACCTCAGGTGATCCAGCCACGTCGGCCTCCCAAAGTGCTGAGATTACAGGTGTGAGCCACCACTCCCAGCGCAGACAATGGAATATTATTCAGCACTAAAGAGAGATGAGATGAGCTCTCAAGCCATGAAGAGACACGCAGGAACCCCAAATGCATATTACTAAGTGAAAGAAGCCAGTCCCAAAAGGCTACATACTATATGATACCAGCTATGTGATGTTTCAGAAAAGGCAAAACTGTAGAAGCAGTAAAAAGATCAGTAGTTGTCAGAGGTTATTGGAAAGGGGGTATGGATAGGCAGAGCATGGAAGCTTTCCACGGCAGTGAAAATACTCTCTATGACACTATAATAGTGGATACCCATCATCATACATGTGTCCAAATCCAGAGAATGTGACGCATGGCAGGCAAGCCCCAAAGTGGGGCTTAGCCTGTGAGGCTTCTTGGTTTCACCCAAGAAGCCTCACAGGCTAAGGAAAGAATTCAAGGGTGATTCCAGTGGTAGAGTAGAAGAAAACAGCTTTATTGCCATGGCAGTGTTACAGCTCCATGACTGCTCTTGCAGGGCTACCCCACAGGCTGAGAGTAGCAGCTCAGGGCAGTTTGGCGGTCCTATTTATATTTATTTATTTATTTAGAGACAGAGTCTTGCTCTGTCGCCCAGGCTGGAGTGCAGTAGTGCAATCTCAGCTCATTGCAACCTCTGCCTCCCAGGTTCAAGCAATTCTCCTGCCTCACCCTTCTGAGTAGCTGGGATTACAGGCGCGTGCCACCACGCCTGACTAACTTTTGTATTTTTAGTAGAGATGAGGTTTCGCCATGTTGGCCAGGCTGGTCTCAAATTTCCGACCTCAGGTGATCTGCCTGCCTTGGCCTCCCAAAGTGCTGGGATTACAGGCATGAACCACTGTGCCCTTCCCATACCTCCTTTTTTTTTTTTTTTTTTGAGATGGAGTCTTGCTCTGTCGCGCAGGCTGGAGTGCAGTGGCGCAATCTTGGCTCACTGCAAGCTCTGCCTCCCAGGTTCACGCCATTCTCCTGCTTCAGCCTCCCGAGTAGCTGGGACTATAGGCGCCTGCCACCACGCCCGGCTAATTTTTTGTATTTTTAGTAGAGATGAGTTTTCACCATGTTAGCCAGGATGGTCTCGATCGCCTGACCTTGTGAACCACCCGCCTCAGCCTCCCTAAGTGCTGGGATTACAGGTGTGAGCCACTGCCCCCCGGCCCATACCTCCTTTTAATTACATGTAGAGTAAGGGGCAGTTTATGCAGAAATTTCTAGGGAAGGGGTAGTAACTTTTGGGTGATCAGGTAATTGCCATGAAAAGCGGTGGTAAGGCCGGGCGCAGCGATTCATGCCTGTAATCCCAGCACTTTGGGAGGCCGAGGCGGATGGATCACCTACAGTCAGGAGTTCGAGACCAGCCTAGCCAACATGGTGAAACCCCGTCACAGGCACACACCTGTGATCCCAGCTACTCAGGAGGCTGAGGCAGGAGCATCGCTTGAACCCGGGAGGTGGAGGTTGCAGCGAGTCGAGATCATAACACTGCACTCTAGCCTGGGCCACAGAGCAAGACTCCATCTCAAACAAAAAACAAAACAAAACAAAAACAAAGAAAATAGACCAGTCGTGGTGGCTCACATCTGTAATCCCGGCACCTTAGGAGGCTGAGGCAGGAGGATCACTTGAGCCCAGGGGTTCGAGACCAGCCTGGGCAACATAGTGAGACCCTCATCTCTACAGGTATATATATATACAAACACACACACACACACACATATATATACACGCACACACACACATGAGTTGGGGGGATGGTTTCAGGATGAATCAAGCACATTACATTTATTGTTCACTTTATTTCTATTATTATTACATTATAATATATAATGAAATAATTATACAGCTCACACATATGTGTGTATATATACATGCACACACACTATATGAATATTATGTATAGTAATATTTATTCATATATAAAAATAAAAAAGAAACAAAAAGAGAGGAGGAAAGGAAGGAAGGAAGGAAGATCAGCCTGGAGTCTCTGGACTGTCCTGATGGAAGTGTCTTGGATGCTAAAGGGGTTTATGGGCTGATTCCCTCAACTTCCTCCTGTCTAACAAGGTCTGGTGTTCCATCAAGGCAGTGGCTATGCTCCCAAGAAGTTTGCAAATGACAGAAAACCTAATTACAGGTCAACAAACCATGACCTGTGGGCCAAATGCAGCCTGTCACCTGTTTTTGTAAATGAAGCTCTTTTTTTTTTTTTTTTTTTTTTGAGATGGAGTCTCACTCTGTCACCCAGCCTGGAGTACAGTGGCACGATCTCGGCTCACTGCAACCTCCACCACCCAGGTTCAAGCAATTCTCCTGCTTCAGCCTCCCGAGTAGCTGGGATTACAGGTGGATTCCACCACACCCAGCTAATTTTTGTATTTTTAGTAGAAACGGGGTTTCACCATGTTGGTCTGGCTGGTCTCGAACTCCTGACCTTGTGATTCACCCGCCATGGGCTCCCAAAGTGCTGGGATTCCAGGCGTGAGCCACCATGCACGGCCAACAATTTTTTTTAATGAAAATAATTTTTTCTCAATGCCGTTTTGGAAGAGAAGCAAACTCGTATGTGGGTTTTAAGTATGGCTTCATTCAGTAGCTCCAACAATGTCATCAAGGACTGCATGTCTCTGTGATGGATTCCTTTTCTGGCTTTGTAAATCTAGGATCTCCCACTCATGGCAGCAAAGTAGCTGCAGTTGCTCCAGACTGCCTAACCTCACTCTTGACCAACACAGCGGAGAGTAAATCACTGTCCCAGAAGCTTGAGCTTAAGATCCGGGATTTGCACTCTCTCATTGGTCTGAAGTGGGTCATGTGTTAATCTCTGAACCAATAGTCATAGGCAAGGGGATGGGCCATGCTAATTGACTGGAACTGGGGGTGGAGCCCCTCTCAGCCCATGTTGCTAGAAGAGAAAGAGGAAGGGGTATGGATGTGTGCATAATTAGTTAATGAATATGTTCATTCTTTCCACCATCCCTCATTGATTTGTCTACTGTGTCCCAGCAGCAGGGAATGTGGTGGTTGATAAGAACTTGTTTCTGCTCTCATGGTGATCCCAGTCTACTGGGATTCCACGATCTGTTCAGACAGTTACAGCCTGTTGTAATCAATGCTGTGTATTCATTAGGATAGAGGTTTGGCTACTGTAACAGTTAGGTAGAGATTAATTTATCATCTAAACCTATAGAGCAGCAGTCTCCAACCTTTTTGGTAGCAGGGACCGGTTTTGTGGAAGACAATTTTTCCATGGACCAGAGTTAGGGGGGATGGTTTCAGGATGATTCAAATGCGTTACATTTATTGTTCCCTTTATTTCTATTATTATTACATTGTAACATATAATGAAATAAGTATACAACTCACCATAATGTAGAATCAGTGGGAGCCCTAAGCTTGTTTTCCTGCAACTAGATGATCCCATCTGGGGGTGATGGGAGACAGTGGCAGATCATCAGGCACCAGATTCCCGATAAGGAGCACACAAGGTAGATCCCTCACATGTGGAGTTCACAGTAGGGTTTGCACTCCTATGAGGATCTAACGCTGCAGCTGATCTGACAGGAGGTGGAGCTCCAGTGGTAATGTGAGCAATGGGGAGTGGTTGTAAATACAGATGAAGCTATGCTAGCTCACCTGCCCACCACTCAACTCCTGATGTGTGGCCCAGTTCCTAACAGACCATGGACTGGTACCAGGAGGCTGGTACTGGGAGCTACTCTGGAGGCTGAGGTGGGAGGATCACTTGAGCCCAGGAGGTGGAGGCTGCAGTGAGCTGTAATCATGCCACTGCACTCACCTAGGCAACAGAGTGAGACCCTGTCTTTAAAAAAAAAGTTAAAATCACGCCTGTAATCCCAGCACTTTGGGAGGCTGAGGTGGGCAGATCACAAGGTCAGGAGTTCGAGACTAGTCTGACTAAGATGGTGAAACCCCATCTCTACTAAAAATACAAAAATTAGCTGGGTGTGGTGGCACGCACCTGTAATCCCAGCTACTCAGGAGGCTGAGCAGGAGAATCGCTTGAACCTGGGAGCCAGAGGTTGCAGTGAGTCGAGATTGTGCCACTGCACTCCATCCTGGGTGACAGAGTGAGACTCTGTCTCAAAAAAAAAAAAAAAAAAAAAAGTTAAAAAAAAGGCCGGGCGCGGTGGCTCAAGCCTATAATCCCAGCACTTTGGGAGGCTGAGGCAGGTAGATTGCCTGAGGTCAGGAGTTTGAGACCAGCCTTGCCAGCATGGTGAAACCCGTCTCTACTAAAAATACAAAAATTAGCCAGGTGTGGTGGCAGGTGCCTGTAATCCCAGCTACTCAGGAGGCTGAAGGAGGAGAATCGCTTGAACCCAGGAGGCGGAGTTTGCAGTGAGCCAAGATCACACCATTGCACTCCAGCCTGGGTGACAAGAGTGAGACTTCATCTCAAAAAAAAAAGTTCAAAAAAACCCCAACCAATTCTCTCCTCCCCAATAATTACCCTAGGACAACAGGCATAAGCTTGGGTCATCCTTGGTGAACTGGGAGGTAAGTCACTCTATGTAGCAGAGAACCAAAGTAACAATGACTTAAATAAAACTGAAGATTATTTATTTCTTATGCAATAATCTGAGCTTAATCAGTCCGAGGCTGGCATGGTCCTTTCTACAATGTCGAAGACCAGCTCCTCCTGTTCTGTTCTTCCGCCATCTGTGAGTTTCCTTTGTCCTCAGTTTCCAAGAATACTCATCACCATACACACTTGCCAGCCAGATAAAGGGGCTAGAATGTTCCTCCCTTTAAGAATGCAACCTGGAATTGCACATTATCAGTTAGCTTTTGCTGTGTAACAAACAGTCCCCTAAAATGGAATGGCTTAAAGACAACATTTGTTATTCCAATTAATTTGGTAAATTGTCTGGGCAGATAGGTGATCTCTGTGGTTAGCTAATAACTTGGCTGGGGTAGGTAGTCTAGGAGGGCCTCATTCACATATCTGCTGGTTGGCCAGTTGATTAGTATAGGATACCTTTAGCTAGGTGCTTGTCTCTGCTCCACACGGTCTCTCATCCTCTGGCAATTTAGCCTGAGTGCTTGAATTTGGCAGGAGTATTCCAAGAAAGCAACAGGAGAAGTTGCAAAGCCTCTATGGGCTAAAGCAAGCCACAAGACCAACCCAGATACAAAAGATGAAGACTTAGAATCTACCTCTTTTTTTTTTTTTTTTTTTTTGAGATAGGGTCTTGTTTTGTCGCCCAAGCTGGGGTGCAGTGACTTGATCTTAGCTCACTGCAACCTCAAACTCCTGGACTCAATTGATCCTCAGCCTCCTGAGTAGCTGGAACTATAGGCATGTGCCACCACACCTGGCTAATTTTAAATTCATTTGTAGAGACGGGGTCTTGCTTTGTTGCCAGGCTGGTCTTGAACTCCTAGCCTCAAGCAATTCTCCCACCCCACCCAATCCTCCCAATCATGTCTTGGGATTACAGGCATGAGCCATCATACCCGGCAATTTTCTTTGGATGGTAGGAGCTGGAAAGTATTTGTAATCTACCACAAAGGGCATTCAGGGCAGAGGCAACCTTATAAACGAGACCTGGAGATGAGAGACAGTAAAATAGGTTGCATTTAGCATGTAGCAACCATTTCTACCTGGCTGGAGCAGAGGTGGGAGAGGTAAGTGAGAAAAAAAAGAGTAGAGTCATCAGAGAAGTCAGCAGGGGCCGTGGTGAGGTTGAACTTTGTGTCGAGGATGATGGGGGAACCATGGCAAGGTTTCAAGAGGAGATTGACATGGTTAGATTTGCTGTATGAAGGTGGGCTGGGAGGAGTACAAAACGGATCAGGAAGACCACTGAGGAGGCTGTTGCAGCCACAAAGGTGATCACCGCGGTGGCTGCTCTAGGATTTGGGAACAGGGATGGTGAGAAGAGATTAGATGTGACAGATAGTTTGGATGTAGAATCTGAATAATCTATTGATTGACTGGAAATGGAGGATTCAATGAATCCTCCATTTCCAGGCAGGTGCAGTGGCTCATGCCTGTAATACCAGCACTTTGGGAAGCCAAGACAAGCTAATTGTTTGAGGCCAGGAGTTCAAAACCAGCCTGGACAATGTAACAAGACCCTGTCTCTACAAAAAATAAAAATAAAAATAACATTATCTGGGCATGGTGGTGCTTGCCTGTAGTCCCAACACTCAGGAGGTTGAGGCAAGAGGATCAATTGAACCCAAAAGGTGGAGGCTGCAGTGAGCTATGATTGTGACACTTCACTCCAGTCTGGGTGACAGAGCAAGACCTCATCTCTACAAATAAAAAGTTAGCCAGGTGTGGTGGTGCATGCCCATAGTCCCAGCTGCTCAGGAGGCTGAGACAGGAAGATTGCTCGAGCCCAAGTTCGAGGCTGCAGATTGCACTACTGCACTTCAGCCTGGGCAACAGAGTGAGACCCTGTCTCTAAAGAAATAAAAATAAAAATAAACCCGACTTTCAAAACACTTAGATTCGTTCCTGGCTTGTAGATGATCACCTATGAAATTACTCTAACTTGGCCGGGCACAGTGGTTCATGCCTTTAATCCCAGCACTTTGAGAGGCAGAGGTGGGTGGATCCCCTGAGGTCAGGAGTTCGAGACCAGCCTGGCCTACATGGTGAAACCCTGCCTCTACTAAAAATACAAAAAATTAGCCAGGCGTGGTGGCAGGCGCCTGTAATCGCAGCTACTCAGGAGGCTGAGGCTGGAGAATTGCTTGGACCCAGGAGGCGGAGGTTGCAGTGAGCTGAGATCACGTCATTGCACTCTGGCCTGGGCGACAAGAGTGAAACGCTGTCTCAAAAAAAAAAAAAAAAATTACTGTAACTTGATTCTGAAGGATTGGGGAGTGTTGAAAATCATCTTGGGTTCCTAAGACAAATTGCTGTGTGGTAATGGCGCCATTGTTAGATGAAGAGGCTGGAGGGAGAGCAAGTTTGAACTGGCAATGATGTCAATCTTGGACCTGTTAAGTTTGAGGTGCCCATTGTTGAAAGAATGAACCTGTTTCCCCAGCTGTAAGCAAAGAAATGGATTGCAATGAAAAGGCATGCTTTCAACTGTTGTTCCAAAACCTTTGTCCTCATCTGGAACGGAGGTACAGACTGTCTCTCAGTTACTGTGTTATTCATTTCTATTTATTTATTTATTTATTTTTGAGATGGCGTCTTGCTCTGTTGCCCAGGCTGGAGTGCAGTGGCACGATCTCGGCTCACTGCAACCTCCACCTTCCAGGTTCAAGTGATCCTCCTGCCTCAGCTTCTCAAGTAGCTGGGATTACAGGCATGCACCACCATGCCCGGCTAATTTTTGTATTTTTAGTAGAGACGGCATTTCACCATGTCGGCCAGGCTGGTCTCGAACTCCTGACTTCAAGTGATCCACCCTCTTCGGCCTCCCATAGTGCTGGGATTATAAGCATCAGCCTCCACACCCAGCCTCATTTATTTATTCAATAAATTGTACTGGGCACTATGGCATGCCACCATGTGGTGTTCAGGATTCAGAGGTGACTCAACCCTGGGTCCTGACTTCATCTGGAGAGAGCCCAGCACAGGCGTCTTCGTTGTCAGGCCTGGGTTGAGGAGGGACATCATGTTAAGGGAGGCTGCAGTTGGGGGAGAATGAGGACTCTGCTTGGCTGAAGACATTGGGGAAGGCTTTCTGGAAGAAGAGATATTGGAGATGGGCCTTGAAGGATGAGTAGGAGTTCGCCAGGCAAATAGGAGAGGAACTTTTAGCCCAGACAGCAGTCCTTTATTCATCTCCCTGCATATAATTACTGTAAGAATCGGCAAGAGAAGCTGGAATGGAGATCCATGAGGTCTCTGAGGATCAGACAGACACATCACAGCTAACTCTGGCCCAAAGGGTGCTTCATTAGGATAACACCAGCTACTGTAACAAACAAGACATTTCAGTGACTTCACATGGTAAAAATTGATTTCTTGTACACAAAACAGTACAATGCATGTGCTTCTGGTTCCAGGTCAGGGGGCTTTTCCCTGCAGATAATTCAGGGACCCAGGCTACTTTCATTTGCAGTTTTGCCATCCCTTAGAGTCTCAGCCTGCAGAAAATAGGGAGAGAGGAGGTATGGAGAAGTAATTTCTCCTTAAATACAGTGCCCTGAAAGTGATGCTTATGACAAATGCTCCTATTCGATTGGCCAGAAGCAGTCATATGACTGCATCCACATGCAAGGAGAGATGGGAAATGCAGTCCTTAGCTGGGCAGCCATTTTCCAGCAGCAATTCCATATTATGGAAGAGAAAACATGAATATTGGTGGATCTTTAGTGGCCTCTGCCCGAGGTAGACAGCAGGAATAGAACTAAGGGCTTGGAGGCAGTAACACTCAGTTTGATTTGTGCTCTTGAGTAAACCCTTCTTCTCACTCTTTGGGTTTCTCTCTCTGAGTGATGAGTGAAGATTGGAAGCTGATTAATATCTGAGGTCTTTTCCAGTTTCAAAAATTGACCGGGTGCAGTGGTTCACACCTGTGATCCCAGCACTTTGGGAGGCCAAGGCAGGCAGATTACTTGAGGTAAGGAGTTCAAGACCAGCCTGGCCAACATGGTGAAACCCTGTCTCTACTAAAAAGAAAATATAAAAATTAGCAGGGCATGGTGGTGGGCGCCTGTAATCCCAGCTGTTCGGGAGGCTGAGGCACTTGAACCTGGGAGGTGGAGGTTGCAGTGAGCCAAGATCACGCCACTGCACTCCAGCCTGGGTGACAGAGGGAGACTCTATCTCAAAACAAAAACAGAAACAAAAACAACCCCAAATACAAAAATTGATGGGTTGGTGAATGCTCTTGGTTTCCCAGCTGGAGCTAAGATGATGATGGTGGTGATGCTCATGGTCATGAATACTATTGTGGTAATGATGGTGGTGATGGTTATAATGGTAACGATGATGGTGATGGTGGTGATAATGATGATGATGATGATGATGATAAGAATGGTGATGAGGAGAATGGTGACGGTGGTGATGATGATATTACTGTCATAATGATAATGATAATTTCCAGAACTTGAAACGTCCAGCCCTTTTTATGCATCATATAACTGAATTACAACAACATGACACAGTAGGCATAAACCCTTCATATTGGTTCATTTGCCTTTATCCTTGTTACCTATTTATTGCTAAGTAACAAATTATCCCCAAACTTAATTGTATAAAACAACCATTTATTATGCTTACGGATTATTTGGGTCGGGAATTCTGAAATAGCTCATCTAGGCAGTTCCCCTTTGGAGTTTCTAATGAGGTTGCTCACAGATGTCGGCTGGGGCTGCAGTCATCTAAAGGCCTTAGCTGGAGGGTCTACTTCCTGAGTGGCTGGGCCACACAGAGCTTCAGCTCCTCTCCACCTGGGGCTCCCCACAGGACTGATTGAGTGGCCTCACAACATGGTTGCCGGTGAGTGGTCCAAGAGACCAAAATGGAGCTTCGATATGTTTCATTATTTAGTCTTGAGAACTCACATCTTGTTTCTTCCACCCTGTTCTTTTAGTGACACATGGCCAGTCTTGGTTCAATGTGGGAGGGGATTACAAAAGGGCATCTTAACTTACGTATGAATACTAGGAGCTATGGACCGTTGGGGGCCATCCTGGAGGCTGGCTACTACAAACACATTGTCTTAATTACTGTAGATTTATGGTGTCTTAATATTCGGTAGGACTCATACCCTTTATTTTCCCTCTGTAGGAGTATATTGGCTACTCATGGCTGAGGTTTTCTATACAAATCTTAGGATTTGTATGTCAAGTTCAATGAAAAGCCATTCTGGGGTTTTTAATTGAAATTGGATTAAATCTATAGCTCAATTTTGGAGAGAATTGAAGATTTTAAAACTTGAGTCTTGGGGCTGGGTGCGGTGGCTCATACCTGTAATCTCAGCACTTTGAGAGCCTGTGGTGGGAGAGTCACTTGAGGCCAGGAGTTGAAGACCAGCCTGTGTGACATAGTGACATCCTGTCTCTATAAAAAATCTTTAAAAAAAAATTAGCCAGGTATGATGGCATATGCTTGTAGTCCCAGCTACCTGGGAGACTGACGCAGGAGGATCTTTTGAGTCCAAAAGGTCAAGGTTACGGTGAACTATGATCGTGCCACTCCACTCCGGCCTGGGTGACAGAGTGATATCCTGTCTCTAAAAATAAATCAATGAATGAATAAATAAAATAAAACACTGAGTCTTGCTAGAAAGGAACTGGTATATATTCTATTTTGTTTAGGTCACTAGCTTTATGCAGTTTTGTTTCACATCTTCTAGGCTACGGTCAATAGTATCCTTTTAAAATCAAAGTCTGATTTCCCTATGTGAAATGCTAAATTCTTCATTTTATCATTCAACCAGTTCTAGCAACTGTGGACACTTGTGCAATCCACACCCTTATCAAAACAGAACATTTCCATCACTTGTGGCCTCTCTGAGTCAATCTCTACTTTCCCTCTTGCCCCGGAAGCAACCACTGATTTGATTTCTATCATCATAGGTTAGTTTTGCTTACTGTAGGATTTCACAATTTTTTTTTTTAATTTGTGAGTTATTTTTGCTTGTGTACTGACACTTAGTACACTTTGTATACTGGTTTTGTATTCAGCCACACTGCCAAATAATTTTATTAATTTCAGCAATTTATCTGTATATTCTTTGGGAATTTCTATGTTGATGATTGCTTCTTCTGCAAAAATGACCTCTTTCTTTCTTTCTTTCTTTCTTTCTTTCTTTCTTTCTTTCTTTCTTTCTTTCTTTCTTTCTTTCCCTTTTCCTTCTGTCTTGTCTTGCAGTACAGGCTGAGATCTTCAATACAATGTTGAATAGAAATGGTGATAGCAGGTTCCGTTGCGTAGTTCTGATTTCAAAGGGAATCTTTTCAACATCTCGTTATTAAGTATAGTGTTTCGGTCTAGGTTTTCTGAAGACCTTCTTTGTCAGGTTACAGAAGTTCCCTTCCATTTTTACTTTGCCAAGAGATTTTTTTCCCCCCTCTTTCTTTTGATCAGGAATGAATGTTGAGTTGCTACCGCATCTTTCATGTGTCTTCTGTTGCAAATTTCTCTTTTTGACAAAAAGAGAACAGGTCTTGGGTCAGAGCCTTGGGCGAGCAACAGAATATACCTAGAATTTAGTAACATTGTTTGAACCATATTTATTCTACAGTTGCTTCTTTATTTATTTATTTATTTATTTATTTATTTTGAGACAGGGTCTCATTGTGTTGCCTGGGCTGGAGTGCAGTGGTGTGATCATAGCTCACTGCAGCCTCTACCTCCTGGCCTCAAGTGATCCTCCTGCCTCAGCCTCCCAAGTAGCTGGGACTACTGGCCATCACACCAGCCTAATTTTTGTATTTTTTGCAGAGACAGTGTCTCTCCATGTTGCTCAGGCTGGTCCCAAACCCCTGACCTCAAAGTGATCCTCTCGCCTTGGTTTCCCAAAGTGCTGGGATTACAGGTATGAGCCATCACACCCATCATACAGTTGTTTCTGTTTGTAGCCCGTGAGCTTAGTTTTGTAGGAGGATGTAAAGCTCTCTTCTTAAACACAAAAGAGTTAAAGTTAAAGTTCATGTTCCATATGCAATGGGTTGCATAGACTGTGGCAGCAATTGAAAAGATGATACATTCTGCAAATGGAAGTGTGAGAAACAGGGTTACAACAGACACTAAGTGCCAAATCAATTCACACACACAGCTATGGCATAATAGTTACGCACAGGCTTGGAAGTCATGCTGCCTGAGTTTGCATCCCAGCTGTGTGTCTCACCTCAGTTTCCTTCTCTGTAAAATGAGGATAATAATATTACTTACCTTGAAGAGTTGCTGGGAGGAGTCCATGTTATCTCTGCAGCATGCTGAAAATTGAGAGCACGGTGGGTGGAAGCTCATGCTAGCTTCCACTACACACAAGGTAAAGAGAAAAGGCTGTGGTCAAGAAAGTGGGCTCAGCTGGGAGTTGTGGCTCCCACCCGTAATACCAACATTTAGGGAGGCTGAGGCAGGAGGATTGCTTGAGGACCAGCCTGGGCAACATAATGAAACTCTCTGTCTCTACAAATTTTTTTTTTTTTTTTTGAGACGGAGTCTCGCTCTGTCGCCCAGGCTGGAGTGCAGTGGCGCAATCTCGGCTCACTGCAAGCTCCGCCTCCTGGGTTCACGCCATTCTCCTGCCTCAGCCTCCTGAGTAGCTGGGACTACAGGTGCACGCCACCACGCCCAGCTAATTTTTTTGTGTTTTTGGTAGAGACATGGTTTCACCATGTTAATCAGGATGGTCTCGATCTCCTGACTTCATGATCTGCCCTCCTCGGCTTCCCAAAGTGCTGGGATTACAGGTGTGAGCCACCATGCCCGGCTACAAAAACATTTTTAAAATTAGCTGGATGTGGTGGCACACATCCATTGTCCTGGCTGCTTGGGAGGCTGAGCTGGGAGCATTGCTTGGTCCCAGGAGGTGAAGGCTGCAGTGAGCTATGATTGCATCGCTGCACTCCAGCCTGGACAACAGAGTGAGAGCATCTCTCTCTCGCTCTCTCTCTCTCTCTCTCTCACACACACACACAGACACATACGCACACACAGACACACACACATGCAGATACACACAGACACACACACACACACACACACAGAACGTGGGTTCTAGATTCATACCATCTCGGAATTTAATTGCAGCTCCTCCCCTAACTTACTCTTGCTGTTAATCTCAAGCAGCATCCCCACACCGATCTAAGCCTGCTTTCTTGTAGGTAAAATGGACACAGATGGGTGTGGTGGCTCATGCCTGTAATCCCAGCACTTTGGGAGGCTGAGGCAGGCGCATTACTTGAGATCAGTTCAAGACCAGCCTGGACAACATGGTGAAACCCCCATCTCTAGCAAAAAATACAAAAATCAGCTGGACGTGGTGGCACACTCCTGTAGTTCCAGCTACTCGGGAGGCTGAGGTGGGAGAACCGCCTGAACTTGGGAGGCGGAAGTTGCAGTGAGCCGAGATGGTGCCACTGCACTCCAGCCTGGGCGACAGAGCAAGACTCCATCTCAAAAGGGTATAAACACTCACAGTGTGGTTATGAGAATGGAGTTAATCTGAATGCCTAACCATGCGTATTAGGCATCCAAGAAATGCAATTTTTTTTTTCTTTTGAGATGGAGTCTCACTCTTGTTGCCCAGGCTGGAGTGCAGTGGGGATATCTCAGCTCACTGCAACCTCCGCCTCCTGGTTCAAGCAATTCTCCTGCCTCAGCCTCCCAAGTAGCTGGGATTACAGGTGCCTGCCACCATGCCTGGCTAATTTTTTTTGTTTGTTTTTTTGGTATTTTTAGTAGAAATGGGGTTTCACCATGTTGCCCAGGCTGGTTTTGAACTCCTGACCTCAAGTAATCTGCCTGCCTCAGCCTTCCAAAGTGCTGCGATTACAGGGATGAGTCACAGCACCCAGCCAAAAAATGCAAATATTGTTATGGTAGGGGCACAGAGTAGGGGTTGGCAAGTATGTCAGAATCACCTGAGGAGAGTGTTAATATGCAGATTCCCAGGCCCCACCTCCATCCATCTAGTTAACAAACGTATATCAGGGGCCTCCTACACACAAGGTACTATCATAGTTGCTGGGCATTCAAGAAACAGAACGATGGCCCTCCCCTCTTCAAACTGACATTTTATTTGGGTGAGATGAACAATAAACACAACAAGAGAAGCAAAACTAAGGGGATAGAAAACGCCAGAGTAGGGGTGTGGGATTTTATGAAATTTTAATTAATTTATGTATATATTTATTTTCTGAGATGGGGTCTCGCTCTGTTGCCCAGGCTGGAGTGCAGTGGCACCGTCGTGGCTCACCGCAGCCTCCACCTCCTGGGCTCCAACAATCCTCCTCTCTCAGCCTCCCGAGTAGCTGGGACTACAGGCACCCACCACCTTGCCCGGCTAATTTTTTGTATTTTTAGTAGAGACGGGATTTCACCGTGTTAGCCAGGATGGTCTCGATCTCCTGACCTCGTGATCCGCCCGCCTCGGCCTCCCAAAGTGCTGGGATTACAGGCGTGAGCCACCGCGCCCAGCCTTAAATTTGTTTTTGTAGAAATGGGATCTCATTACGTGGCCCCAGGCTGATTTTGAACACCTAGGCTCAAGTGATTCTCTCACTTCCGCCTCCCGACGTGCTGGGATTACAGGTGTGCACCACCACACCCAGCTGACTTTTTATTTTTTGTGGAGACGGTGTCTCCCTGTGTTGACCAGGCTGGTCTTGAACTCCTGGGCTCAAGTCAACCTGGGAGTGGGATTTTAAATAGGGTGGTTAGAGGAGGTCTCACAGAGAAGGTGTCCTTTGAGGAAAGACAAAGACGTTAGCAAGGAACTTTCTTCTGGATATCAGGGTGTATTTGTTTGCGTGGGTGCCACAACAAAGTACCACAAGCTTGGAGGCTTAACCAGCAGAAATTTATTTTCTCACAATAAATGTCTTGGTCACCTCCCTGTCCTCCCCCTTCTTCCTCCTCGCCCACTCTGACTCCAGCCACATGGGCCTCCTTGCTGTTCCTCCAACATGTTAGGCAAGATCCTGCCTCAGGACCATTGCATGCACTGTTCTCTCTTCTTGGAATACACTTTCTTGTGTGCTATGGGTTGAACTGTGTCCCCCCAAAATTTATACATTGAAGTCTTAACCCCTAGTACCTCAGAATGTGGCTGTATTTGGATATGGAGTATTTACGGAGGTAGTTCAGTTAGAATGAGGTCATCTGTGTGGGCCCTAATGCACTATGACTGATGTCCTTATAAGAAGAGTAAACTAGGGTACAGGCAGGGCAAGACCACGTCACAGTGCAGGGAGAAGGTGGCTGTCTACTGAAATGAGCCCTTAGAGGAACCTACAAATATCCAGTCCTAAAAAGTAGAAACAAACTGGCCGGGCGCGGTGGCTCACACCTGTAATCCCAGCACTTTGGGAGGCCGAGGCGGGTGGATCACCTGAGGTCAAGAGTTCAAGACCAGCCTGACCAACATGGTGAAACCTCATCTCTACTAAAAATACAAAAATAAGCTGGGTGTGATGGCGGGTGCCTGTAATCCCAGCTACTCAGGAGGCTGAGACAGGAGAATTGCTTGAACCTGGGAGGTGGAGGTTGCAGTGAGCTAAGATCGCACCATTGCACTCCAGCCTGGGGGACAAAGTGAGACTCCATCACCCTCAAAAAAAAGAAAGAAAAGAAACAAGCTATCCATGAAAACACTTGTGATGTGCTGTTTTATATCACAGAATGGAACCTGTGTTTTGATTCAACAAGTTCAAAACACTCTTTTCGTAAAATCTAAGAAGTTATGTTTCTGAACCTATTGAGCCTTTATAGGAACATATGAATATCCAGTCCTAAAAACTAGAAACGAGCGATCTGTGAAAACACTTTGTGATGTGCTGTTTCATATCACAGAATGGGACCTGTGTTTTGAAGAAACCAACCCTACTGACACCTTGATCTTGGACTTCTAGTCTCAGAACTATCTTGGACATTTCCTATGAATAGAATTGTACAATACATGGCATTTTGTGATTTGCTTCTTTCACTGAGCATGTTTTTAAGGTTCATCCATGTCGTAGTGTGGAACAGTATTTTGCTCCTTTCTTATGGCTGAGTAATATTCCGTTGTGTGGATTTGCCTGTACTGGACCTTTCATATAAATAGATGCATGCAATACGTGGCTTTGGAAGATGGATTTTAACTAACTCTACTGATGAGTCTGCTTTAGGACTCTTGGTCCACACTGACTTCATGGAGAGTGTTGGGGGTTGTGGGAGAGGCCAAGCCTACAAGCTGTAGGAGGCTGGTGGATGGAAGGCTGGTTAGAATTCTTCAGGATCTGGGGAACCTCAGAGAGTGCTGAACCTGTTGGGACGTTGGATGAGCCAATACTTGGCAAATGCAAGAATACAAAGGTTTCTTTCTTTCTTTTTCTTTTTCCAGATACTCAAAAGCTGGGGCCGTGTTACATGTGCCCGGCTGTTTCATTAGTTAATATCTTTTGGTTGCAGGCCATGGCAACCAAATCTAAAGTGACTTAAACAAGAAAAGGAATGTTTTGGCTCATGAAATAAAAAAGTTTAGGGATGGCCAGGCATGGTGGCTCCCATCTGTAATCTCAGCACTTTAGGAGGCCAAGGTGGGCAGATTCCTCAAGTCCAGGAATTCAAGACCAGCCTGGGCAACATAGCGAGACCTTGTCTCTACAAAAAATACAGAAATTAGCTGGGTGTTGCGACACATGACTGCAGTCCTAGCTACCTGGGAGGTGGAGGCAGGAGGCATGGTTTTTTGTTTGTTTGTTTGAGACAGGGTCTTGCTTTGTTGCCCAGGCTGGAGTGCAGTGGTGCCATCTTAGCTCACTGCAGGCTCGAACTCCTGGGCTCAGTGATCCACTCATCTCCGCCTCCTGAGTAGTTCAAAATGTTTTTGAGGTCATCCACATTGTAGTATGAATCAGGGCTTCATTCCTTTTTATGGCTGAATAATATTCCATTGTATGGATATACCACATTTGTTTAACCGTTAGTGATTAATTTTATCTTTTGTGAATTTTAACTCAATAAAAACATTCAGAGCATAGATCTGGATCAGGCACAACTTAATCTTTATCAGAAGATAATTCAATTTCATGGAAGAGGGTCTGTGCTTTCATTTCCCCTCCACACCAGTCCCCAAGCCAGGTGGCCTGGGGGTCAGTTTCTCCCCTGCCCTTTCTTACTCCCCCACCCTCATTTCTCTGTCTCCTCACAGTTCCTGTGCCTTAAGAACATTAGAACCTTCCTGTCCACCTGCTGTGAGAAGTTCGGCCTCAAGCGGAGCGAGCTCTTTGAAGCCTTTGACCTCTTCGATGTGCAGGATTTTGGCAAGGTGAGCTGCGCAGTTGAAGCCCAAAGACTGAGTTTCAGTTCATTTCTATTGACGTCTACACTGGGCAAGCTAAGGACTGTCAGGGGACAGGCAGACAAGCCAGACCAGGCCATATACAAGATGCAAATAGCACTGGCTTGGGATATGTGGAACTGGGTTTGAGTGCCTGCTCTGACACTTGCTGTGTGACCTTGGATACGTGGCTGTGCCTCTCTGAGCCCCTTGTTTCTCATCTGAAATATGGGAATATTATCATCCTGCCCTCTCTGAGTGGCTATGAGGATTAAATAGAAAGATAGAGGGCCGGGCGTAGTGGCTCACGCCTGTAATCCCAGCACTTTGGGAGGCTGAGGTGGGCGGATCACGAGGTCAGGAGATCGATTCCATCCTGGCTAACACAGTGAAACCCCGTCTCTACTAAAAATACAAAAAATTAGCTGGGTGTGGTGGCTGGCGCCTGTAGTCCCAGCTACTCGGGAGGCTGAGGCAGGAGAATCGCTTGAACCCGGGAGGTGGAGGTTGTAGTGAGCCGAGATGGTGCCACTGCACTCCAGCCTGGGTGACAGAGTGAGACTCCGTTAAAAAAAATAATAAAATATAAAAGAAAGAAAGAAAGATAGGAGCAAAGGGTGGGGCTCATTTGAGGGAACAATGGTATGGGGAATAGGAGGTAGAGAAAATCCTGAATTAGGCTTCCAAGAGGCATGGGATCTAGCGCCTCAGACAGAGCCTTGCAGCTGGAAGCTGTGTTCTGCCATGGGGGTGTACAAGGGGCTCACTGAGTGGCCACTGCCCCGTCACAGGTCATCTACACCCTGTCTGCTCTGTCCTGGACCCCGATCGCCCAGAACAGGGGGATCATGTGAGTAACCACCTGGGCCTTGGGCCATTTAGCCCCAATCCTCCCCCTCCCTGAAGCCCCACTTCTACCCAGTCCCCAGGCCCCTGGCTCACACCCTCCTGACCCCCCAGGCCCTTCCCCACCGAGGAGGAGAGTGTAGGTGATGAAGACATCTACAGTGGCCTGTCCGACCAGATCGAGTGAGTGCTCAGGCCTGTGGCCGCACAGCTCACTGGAGCACCGTCCTGGGGGTGGAGGGTCTGGGGGGACATGGCCTTGCCCTCCGGGAAATAAGGTCATACCCTGGTGTCTGGGGCACACAACCTTGCCTGAGAGTCTGGGGAGACACAGCCCTGCCCTAGGGTCTTGGGGGACATGGCACTGTCCTGGGGTCTTGGGGGACATGGCCCTGCCCTGGAGCTTGGAGGGACATGGCCTGCCCTTGGAGTCTGAGGTCCCACCCTTGGAGTCTTGGAGGGGACAAAGCCCTGCGCTGGGGTCTGCGGGGACCCTGCTGTGATCTGGGAGAGGTCCAAGGGATCCCTGACCTCACAACCCACAGCGACACGGTGGAGGAGGATGAGGACCTGTATGACTGCGTGGAGAATGAGGAGGCGGAAGGCGACGAGATCTATGAGGACCTCATGCGCTCGGAGCCTGTGTCCATGCCGGTGCGTGACGTGGAGGGTCGGGCCTGGGGAGAGCGTGGGCGGGGGGCAGCCCCAGGCCCCCCAACACCGGCCTCTCCCCTCGCTCTCAGCCCAAGATGACAGAGTATGACAAGCGCTGCTGCTGCCTGCGGGAGATCCAGCAGACGGAGGAGAAGTACACTGACACGCTGGGCTCCATCCAGCAGGTGGGCGCCTCCCACCCAGCGCCTGCCGGGCGCATGCGCGGGAGCTGGGCCGGCAGGTGCACGTCCACCTGTCCGGCCGCTCTGGGCAGCTGAGGCTTTTCCTGCTCCCATCGCTTTTCCTTTCTGTGACTGTCTCCGTCTCTGAGTTTCTCTGACTTACATATGTATATATAAATATGAGTCTGACGTATATATATATTAAAGTATATATATAAAATATAGGACACTGCCTGCAGGAGCAGTCAAAAAACCAAAAACAAACAAAATAAATACAAAATCAAAAATATATAAATATATTAAGCATATACATAAATAGAAAATATATAAATATATACAAAGTATATATAAAAATATAAACATACATAATATGTATAAAATATAAACATATGATATACGATATTTATAAGATGTAAAATATATAGTTTTTCATATAGAGCTATATGTAAATAATATATACAATATATAAATCTATAAAATATAAAATGTACATATATTGATATAGGTATATATCTTTTTATATAGATATATATTTTTAACATACAAGATATATGTCCATATGTAGATATATATACCTTTATATATCTTATATACATAAAAGATATATATCTTTATCTATCTATCTTTTTTTTTTTGAGACAGGGTTTCTCTCTCATTGCTCAGCCTAGAGGGCAATGGCAAGCTCTCGCTTTACTACAATCTCTGCCTACCAGGCTCAAGCAATCCTTCTGCTTCAGCCTCCCAAGTAGCTGGGATTACAGGCATGCACCACCATGCTCGACTAATTTTTGTATTTTTAGTAGAGACGAGGTTTTGCCATGTTGGCCAGGCTGGTCTCGAACTCTGACCTCAAGTGATCTGCCCACCTCGGCCTCCAAAAGTGCTGGGATTGCAGGCATGAGCCACTGTGCCTGGCTTATATATCTATCTTTTAAAGATATATATCATTATTTAAATATATATAGATAAAGTATGTATAAGATATGTAATATATACAAATATATATTTTATATATTTTTTTGTTATGTTAACCAGGCTGGTCTTAAACTCCTGGGCTCAAGCAATCCTCCTGTAATCCAAGCCCTTTGTGAGGCTGCACTGGGCCTCTTCCTCTTGTCTCTCTGTCTCTCTCTTTATCTCTCACTCTGTCTCTTTTTCCCTCTGGGTCTCCTCTCGCTACTTTCTTCCTCAGTGTGTCATTCTCTCCTTTGTAGCTCTTTATCCCAGGCTCAGTCTTTTTCTGTATCCTCACCTCTCCATTTCTTTTAAAAATAGCTTTATTGAGATTTCATTAATATACGTGTAATCCACCCATGTAGAATATACAGTTCAATGGTTTTTGGCACACACAAGATTATGCAGTCATCATCACTGTCTAATTTTGGAACATTTTCATTTGTTTTGTTTTGATTTTTTTTGTTTCTTTTGTTTTGATTTGTTTTGTTTTGAAATGGGGTCTCGCTCTCCCATCCAGGCTGGAGTGCAGTGGCACGATCATAGTTCACTGCAGCCTCAAACTCCTGGGCTCAAGTGATCCCCCTGCCTTAACCTCCTGAGGAGCTGGGGCCACGGGTGCATGCCACCACACCCTGCTTAATTCTTTAATTTTTTTTGTAGATATGGGGTCTTGCTCTGTTGCCCAGGCTGGTCTCCTACTCCTGGCCTCAAGTGATCGTCTTGCCTTGGCCTCCCAAAGTGTTGGGATTATGGGTGTGAGCCACCACCCCGGCCTTAATTTTAGAACGTTTTCATCATCTCCCAAAGAAACCCCAAACTCTTTAGCTGTTCCCCTTCAATCTCTTATCTTCCCCCAGTCCATGGCAACCACGAGCTTACTCGCTGTCTCTGTGGATTGGCCTCTTCTGGACATTTCATATAAAGGGCATCACATACTATGTGGTTTATATGTGTCTGGCTTCTTTTGCTGAGCGTAGTGTTTTCAAGGTTCATCCACATTGTAGCCTGTGTCAGAGCTTCATTCCTTTTCATGGCTGAATAATATTCCATTGTATGGATGGACCACATTTTTTTTTTCTTTTTTGAGATAGAGTCTCACTCTGTCACCCAGGCTGGAGTGCAGTGGCATGATCTCAGCTCACTGCAACCTCTGCCATCCAGGTTCAAGTGATTTTCCTGCTTCAGCCTCCTGAGTAGCTGGGATTACAGGCACCTGCCACCGTGCCCAGCTAATTTTTGTAGTTTTAGTAGAGACGGGGTTTCACCCTGGCCAGGCTGGTCTTGAACTCCTGACCTCGTGATCCACCCACCTCAGGCTCCCAAAGTGCTGGGATTGCAGGCATGAGCCACCACACCTGGCCGGACCACATTTGAAACACCCATTTACCCATTGATAAGCATTTTGGTTGTTTCCGCTTTTGGGTTATTATGAATAATTTCACTGTGAACATTCTTGTACAAGTTTTTGTGTGGACACGCTCCCTCTCTTTATCTCCCTCTCTCTGTCTCCTTCCCCTGTCTCTCTGACACTGGTCTGGAGGAGGGAATCTTATCTTCCATCATCTTTCTCTCCCTTCCCCATAGCATTTCTTGAAGCCCCTGCAACGGTTCCTGAAACCTCAAGACATTGAGATCATCTTTATCAACATTGAGGTGAGCCAGCCGATCCCCAGCCCTCTTGGGTCTGTCTAGTGCGGATAACCTGCTGCCCCTACCTGTCCCTGGAGTACGGGGGTTGGGAGTTGAGCGGCATGGGGCGGGTGGATGACCCTTTCCTTCCTGGCCCCCTGAGCCCTGGGCTCTGGTCCCAGCCCTCACCCTTCCCCCCGAGTAGGACCTGCTTCGTGTTCATACTCACTTCCTAAAGGAGATGAAGGAAGCCCTGGGCACCCCTGGCGCAGCCAATCTCTACCAGGTCTTCATCAAATACAAGGAGAGGTGAGACCCAGCTGGCCAGACTGAAGCTCTGGGGTCACTCTGCCTTGCCTAGGCCGGGCATTTGAGAGACCTTACCCTCAGACACCACTGGACGGGGAGGACTTTGTGCTGTGCGTTCATGGGCGAGGGGCTGCCCATCTCTGGTTCAATTCCCAGCTCTGCTCTGTGGCACTGGGTAGTCACTTAACCTCTCTGTGCTTCTGCTTCCTCATCTGTACATCAGTGGGCCACAGGAATGTGCCTCCTAGGCTAGTGGTGGGGGTTGACTATACGGATGCACGCAGGGCCTGGCACATAGTAGATGCTCAATAAGTATTTGTTAAATGAAGGAACATTGGCCAGGTGTGGTGGCTCATGCCTGTAATCCCAGCACTTTGGGAGGCTGAGGCAGGTGGATCATTTAAGGTCAGGAGTTCAAGACCAGGCTGGCCAATATGGTGAAACCCTGTCTCCATCACCTAAAAATACAACTAAAATACAACTAAAAATACAAAAAACAATTAGCCGGGCATGGTGGCGTGCACCTGTAATCCCAGTTACTCAGGAGAATTGCTTGAACCCGGGAGGCGGAGGTTGCAGTGAGTCAAGATCATGCCACTGGACTCCAGCCTGGGCAGCAGAGCAAGACTCTGTCTCAGAAATAAAAACAGGCCAGGCGTGGTGGCTCACGCCTGTAATTCCAGCACTTTGGGAGGCCGAGGAGGGCAGATCACTTGAGGTCAGGAGTTTGAGACCAGCCTGGCCAACATGGCAAATCCCCGTCTCTACTAAAAATACAAAAATTAGCCAGGCATGGTGGCAGGTGTCTGTAATCCCAGCTACTCGGGAGGCTGAAGCAGGAGAATCGCTTGAACCCGGGAGATGGAGGTTGCACTGAGCCCAGATCACACCACTGTACTCCAGCCTGGGAGACAAGCGTGAAACCCCGTCTCAAAAATAAATAAATAAATTAAATTAAATAAAAATAAATAAACATTGGGCAGAGACAATACCAGGTACTATGGTGAAATTACTGTAGCATTAAATGAGATAATGCTACAATAGCCTCATGTGGGAGATGCTATTGTTATGCCCATTTCACAGATGGAGAAACTGAGACTCAGGTTTCTTCTCCAGCGGGGAAGAGCAAGGCCAGGGCTGACGCGAGCCTCTGCCTGACCTTGATGCCAGTCACCTTTACCTGGTGGCCTGTCTTCTCCCTGTAGGTTCCTTGTCTATGGCCGCTACTGCAGCCAGGTGGAGTCAGCCAGCAAACACCTGGACCGTGTGGCCGCAGCCCGGGAGGACGTGCAGATGAAGCTGGAGGTGGGCGCCGGGCCACTTCTCGGGGGCCTCTCCTGCTCCTCCCCAGGCCCTGGGGGCAGCAGGGAGGACACTGAATTGCAGATGGTCCACTTTCTGCTTCAGCCCAGCCAGAGATCCACCAAAGGACTAGGGAGGGAGGTACTAGCCAGCCAAGCAGAGGAAATGGAGAACAGAAATGGGCTGGCCCTGGGTCTGGGCTGACCCCTGATATCAGGGTGAAGTCCTGACCCTGAACTGAGCTCTGATCTCACACTCAACCCCAGCCCTGGGCTGAGCCCTAGCACTGATTGTACCCCAAGTCGGGCTGAGCTCCCACTTCTCACTGAACCCCAATTCCAACCAACCCCTGATCCCAGGCTGAACTTGATCTTGAACTGAACTTCGACCTGGATCTGTCTGGTGGAAACACAGACAGGGCAGGGGTGGTGAGGACGGGGGCTCTCCAGATCTGTCCCTCTCCCCATCTCCAGCCCCCCTCAGCAGGCAGAATACTGGACCTCTATCCCAGGCAGCATTTGCCACATTCCAGTGGGGTTTTTTGTTTTTGTTTGTTTGTTTTGTTTTGTTTTTTTGAGACAGGGTCTCATTCTGTCCACCAAGCTGGAGTGCAGTGGCATGATCATAGCTCAGCGCAGCCTCGACCTCCTGGACTCAAGCAATCCTCCCAACTCCTACCTTGGCCTCCTGAGTAGCTGGGACTACAGATGCATGCCACCATTCCTGGCTAATTTTTGTGTTTTTTGTAGAGATGGGGTTTCACCATGTTATCCAGGGTGGTCTCAAACTCCTGGGCTCAAGCGATTCACCCACTCAGCCTCTCAAAGAGCTAGGATTACAGGCGTGAGCAATGGTGCCCAGCCTCTTCCCATTGCTTTTTTGTTTGTTTGTTTGTTTGTCTTTGTTTTTTGAGATGGAGTCTCCCTCTGTCACCCAGGTTGGAGTGAAGTGGTGTGATCTCAGCTCAATGCCATCTCTGCCTCCTGGGTTCAAGCAATTCTCCTGCCTCAGTCTCCTGAGTAGCTGGGATTGCAGGAGTCTGCCACCACGCCAGCTATTTTTTTTTTTTTTCATAGCAGAGACAGGGTTTCCCCATGTTGGCCAGGTCTTGAACTCCTGACCTCAAGTGATCCTCCCGCCTCGGCCTCCCAAAGTTCCTTCCAGTGGTTCTCAAGCTGCCCCCACCTCATGGAGTCCTTTTCCTGTTTCCTTGGGGGCAGATATGATGCTTTGGCCTCTAGAAAAATCCCCACAGCTCTGGGGTGGAGAGCTGCCCACGTATTTATTCAAATCTATCTGCACCCACCCTGCAACTGGCTCTTTCTGGGACCTGCCTCAGTTTCCCCGTTGTTCTCTGATTCCCCAGGAATGTTCTCAGAGAGCCAACAATGGGAGGTTCACCCTGCGGGACCTGCTGATGGTGCCTATGCAGCGAGTTCTCAAATATCACCTCCTTCTCCAGGTGCCGGGCACATCTCTAGGCGTGGGCTCCACGTACCTACTCTCCTATGTCTATAAAAGTGGGGACGGGGCTGGCTTCTGGGGGTTGGGTCTCTAGGACGCTCGGGGATGGGTCACTGGGGTCATGTCTCAGCCTCCAGGGTCAGCAGTACGATGGAGGAGCTGGTGAGCTAGCATTGTTTGGAAGGCCCTCCCCGCAGGGAGAAGGGGAGGGGCCCAGGTGACGTCTGACGTCTTGGTTCTCTCAGGAGCTGGTGAAACACACGCAGGAGGCGATGGAGAAGGAGAACCTGCGGCTGGCCCTGGATGCCATGAGGGTGAGTGGGTGTAGGGTGCTGGTGACTCACCTGCTGCAGACACCCTCCTGGTAGGGGCTGATCCTCTAGCCGGGGTTAGGTAGGAGCCTGGGTCGGCTGTTGGGGGACCAGGTTCACCCCTGCCCCCTCCCCAGGACCTGGCTCAGTGCGTGAACGAGGTCAAGCGAGACAACGAGACACTGCGGCAGATCACCAATTTCCAGCTGTCCATTGAGAACCTGGTGAGGCGGTGGAGCCGGGTGGGCCAGGGGTGTGGCCACGTGGGGAGAGTGTGTGTCTGGCTCCTTTCTTGGGAGACCCTTGCTAGACCCCCTGCCTACTGCATAGGACCAGTCTCTGGCTCACTATGGCCGGCCCAAGATCGACGGGGAACTCAAGATCACCTCGGTGGAACGGCGCTCCAAGATGGACAGGTGGGTGGAGTCAACATGGATCTGGGATGGAGCCTGGGCAAAGGGGTGGGACCAGGCTCCTAGATGGGCAGGTGGGTGGAGTCAACACAGATCTGGGTGGAGCCTGGGCAGGGGCGGGGCCGGGCTTCTAGATGGACAGGTGGGTGGAGTCGACATAGATCTGGAGCAGAGCCTGGGCAGGGGCGGAGCCAGGCTTCTAGATAGGCAGATGGGTGGAGTCAACACAGATCTGGGAGGAGCCTGGGCAGGGATGGTGCCAGGCTCCTAGATGAGCAGGTGGGTGGAGTCAACACAGATCTGGGTGGAGCCTGGGCAAGGTGGGGGCCAGGCTCCTAGATGGGTAGGTGAGTGGAGCAAACCATATCTGTGGTGGAGCCTGGGTAGGGATGGGGCCAGGTTTCTAGATAGGCAGTTGGGTGGAGTCAACATAGGTCTGGGGAAGAGCCTGGATAGGGGCGTGGCCAGGTTCCTAGATGGACAGGTGGGTGGAGCCAACACAGATCTGGGGTGGAGCCTGGGTAGGGGTGGGGCCAGGTTCTTATGTAGACTTGTAGGTGGAATTAAGATGAATTTGGGGAGGGACCTGAGTGGGGGTGAGGCAAGATTTCTAGACAGACAGGTGGTAGACCCATCCAGAGAAGGCGGTGGAGCCTTGTTGGACAGGCAGGACAGGGCCAGCGAGGGGTATGGGTGGAGCGAAGACTGACAGGCAGTAGGGCCAACGCGGCTCACGTGGGTGAAGTCAGGATGGACAGGTGGGCATGGCCAAGTTGGCCAAGGAGGAGGAGAAGGGCAGGGTGGGACCAGGATGTGGAGGAACTGGTCAGAGGGCTGATGGGGACAGTTGGGAAGAGCCAGACAGGAATGCATTATCCATCCTTCCAGGTATGCCTTCCTGCTCGACAAAGCTCTACTCATCTGTAAGCGCCGGGGAGACTCCTATGACCTCAAGGACTTTGTAAACCTGCACAGCTTCCAGGTTCGGGATGACTCTTCAGGAGACCGAGACAACAAGAAGGTGGGGCTTTGACGCCGGAACTATGGGGTCCTCCACGCAGTCGGCAGCTTAGCCCTCTCCACTTGGGCATGTGCCTGTTTGCCAGACTACATCTACATGGAAGTGTGTGTTAATCCACTCAACAGGTGTTTTTTGTTTGTTTGGTTTTGTTTTGTTTTTTAAGATGGAGTCTCGCTCTGTTGCCAGGCCGGAGTGCAGTGGCACAATCTCGGCTCACCGCAACCTCCGCCTCCTGGGTTCAAGCGATTCTCCTGGCTCAGTCTCCCGAGTAGCTGGGACTACAGGCACACACCACCACGCCCAGCTAATCTTTGTAGTTTTGGTAGAGACAGGGTTTCACCATGTTGGCCAGGATGGTCTCGATCTCTTGACCCCGTGATCCACCTGCCTCGGCCTCCCAAAGTGCTGGGATTATAAGCGTGAGCCCACTCAACAGTTTTTAAATTGAGCACCCACTATATCCAGGGCACTCTTCTAGGCACTAGGACTAAAATGGAAAGCAAAACAGAATTTTCATTTTGTTTGTTTGTTGGTTTGTTTTTGAGACAGTCTCACTCTGTCGTTCAGGCTGGAATGCAGTGGCACGGTCTTGGCTCACTGCAACCTCTGGCTCCCAGGTTCAAGCAATTCTCCTGCCTCAGCCTCCCGAGTAGCTGGGATTACGGGCACCCACCACCATGCCCAGCTAAATTTTGTATTTTTAGTAGAGACGAGGTTTCACCATGTTGGCCAGGCTGGTCTCAAATTCCTGACCTCAAGTGACCTGCCCATCTTGGCCTCCCAAAGTGCTGAGATTACAAGCGTGAGCCACTGTGCCTGGCTTATTTTATTTCTTATATGGTACTTGCGTTCTTATGGGATGCTTTCTACAAAGAAAATAAAGTAGGTGGCTGGGTGCAGTGGCTCATGCCTGTAATCCCAGTACTTTGGGAGGCCGAGGTGGGAGAATTGCTTGAGCCCAGGAGTTTGAGATCAGCCTGGGCAACATAGGGAGATCCCCGTCTCTACAAAACATAAAAAAAAATTTAGCTGGGCTTGGTGGCACATGCCTGTAGCCCTAGCTACATGGGAGGCTGAGGTGGGAGGATCGCCTGTGGCTAGGAGTTGGAGGCTGCAGAGAGCTATGATTGCACTACAGCTAGGACCACAGAGTGAGATCCTGTCTCTATTAAAAAATAAATGAATGAAACAGGAGATGTGGCTGTGGTAGCTGAGGGTGGGAGGGGGAGCTATCTTACCTCCATTGTTCAGGGACATCCTCTGTGGAAGTGACATTTAAGCTGAGACCCCTCTCCCTCTCGGCTCTTCCTTACTTCCTTCTGCTTTTTCTCCTGTGAACTCTTCCGTTCGCTTCAGTTTTTGCCCTGGAGTTCCCCCCTGTGCTCTGGTCTGTGGCTTCTCTATTTCTTTTTTTGAGACGGAGCCTCACTCTGTCACCAGGCTGGAGTGCAGAGGCATGATCTCGGCTCACTGCAACCTCCGCCTCCTGAGTTCAAGAGATTCTCCTACCTCAGCCTCCTGAGTAGCTGGGATTACAGGTGCCCGCCACCACGCCCGGCTAATTTTTTTGTATTTTTAGTAGAGACGGAGTTTCACCACATTGGTCAGGCTGGTCTCGAACTCCTGACCTCGTGATCCGCCCACCTCAGCCTCCCAAAGTGCTGGGATTACAGGTGTGAGCCACCGCGCCTGGCTGGCTTCTCTATTTCTCAACCTGTGCCTCCCTCGAGGAGCCAGTTGCTGTCTTGTAACTGCCTGCTTACAGCATCCGTCTCTCCTACCAGGCTGGAGCTCTGGGGACCACATCCTATTCACTGCTCTGTCCCCAGCTCCTAGCAGTGTCTGTTTCTCAGCAGATGCTGCACCAATGCTTTGTTGAACCGAAAAATCGATGATGAGTGACATGCTGTGTCTGGTGTGTGCTTCTGCAAAGGGAAGTGTGTGTGTGTGTGTGTGTGCATGTGCACGCCTGCCTGTGTGGTTTTGGGTTTATGGTTGTGTATTTGGATATCCTAGAAAGCCCTTTTACAAGGATATCCATGCATGGTGCTAGGGGCATAGAGACTGTCATGGGCTTGCCTGTTCCCTACAGAGGGAGGGGTGGGTGGGTGTGTGCTCCCACCCTCTGCGGGGGCAGTGCCTTCAGTCTGAGCCCTGCTTCCCTGCAGTGGAGCCACATGTTCCTCCTGATCGAGGACCAAGGTGCCCAGGGCTATGAGCTGTTCTTCAAGACAAGAGAATTGAAGAAGAAGTGGATGGAGCAGTTTGAGATGGCCATGTGAGTCCCCGCCTTCCTCCCTCTTTCTGTCCGCAGAGGGGCAGGGGCTGGGAAGGAGGAACGTGCTCTAGTCCCTACTCTGTCCTGACATGCCATGGGACCACTCTGAACCACAGTCTCTTCATTTGGGAAATAAGAGGGACGGGCCCAAGGCTGTCTTCATCCTTGGAATGCAGGGGTTGTGTGCAAGCTTCAGTTACCAGCCCAGACTCTTCTCCTCTCCTCCTCCTCTTTCTTGTTCTCCTCTCCTCTTCCTCCTCCTCCTCCCTTTCCTCCTCTTCCTCTTCTTCCTTTTCCTCCTCCTCCTTCTTCCCCTCTTCCTCCTCTTCCACTTTTGTCTCCTCTTTCTCCTTTTTATGTGAGGCAAAATTCCAACAACAAAAATCTAACAATTTCGAAGTGTACGATCGCATGGCATTTTGTACACTAACAGCGTTGTGCAACCATCACCTCTATCCAGTTTCAAAACCTTTTCATCAGCCCAAAGGAGACCTCATACCCATTAAGCATTCACTCCCAATTCCCCGCTCTCGCAGCCCCTGGAAACTCCTAGCCTGCTTTCTCTTTCTCCCAATGTGCATGGCAGCACGATTCAGTGTGGCCGAAGGGTGAAAACGACCCAAACGTCAATCAATGGATGAGTGGACACGCAAAACGTGGTCTGTTCATACCATGGAATAGTATTCAGCCATAAAAAGGAATAAAATACTGACCTTCCTTTTTTTTTTTTAAATTTTCCCCTGCCAGCTCCAACATCTATCCGGAGAATGCCACCGCCAACGGGCATGACTTCCAGATGTTCTCCTTTGAGGAGACCACGTCCTGCAAGGCCTGTCAGATGCTGCTTAGGTGAGAATCTGGGAGGAGGGTCCTGCATACCGGACTTGGTCATCAGTTCCTTGCTAGAGAAGATGCCCTAGTAATTGGTTCCCTAAATTGAGAGATGGGGGAGTCCCTACTTTGATCTTCTGCTTCTCCGTCACTCTCCTGATCTAAAGAGAACCCAAGGGGTCCCTTTATGTTTTTAGCAGAATATTTGGCCCTGTCTGTAAAGGTCACTCACTCTTCTTTATGTGTTCCCTGCATCTCAGAGGTACCTTCTATCAGGGCTACCGCTGCCATCGGTGCCGGGCATCTGCACACAAGGAGTGTCTGGGGAGGGTCCCTCCATGTGGCCGACATGGGCAAGGTACGAGTGGGAGGGAGGCTGGGAGGTGAGCTTGGTTCTCTTTGGAGGATTTCCCGTTCTCACCATTTCCTTTACCCTCCCGTAGATTTCCCAGGAACTATGAAGAAGGTAAGACTTTCCCGTGGTCCTTCCTGTGTACCGCAAATAATGGGCAACAGCGCGGGGAGGACCCAGGACATCCCGGAACTGGGCAGGATCCTTTGTGGGGTGAGGACAGTAAGGGGGCCTACAAGCCCCCAGGCTGGGCATAGGTAGACAGGCTTTCTTTGTTTCTCCTTCCAGGACAAACTACATCGCAGGGCTCAGGACAAAAAGAGGAATGAGCTGGGTGAGTTGGCAGGGGTTGCTGTGTGGGGGCGGGAGGAAAATTCATCTCTTGATGTTGACCCAGGGACAGATCTCCATAATCATATTGACAGCCACATTGGGCTGGGTGCAATAGCTCACACCTGTAATCCCAACAATTTGGGAGGCCAAGGCGGGAGGATTGCTTGAAGTCAGGTGCACACCACCACGCCTAGCTAATTTTTTTTTTTTTTTAAATAGAGATGAGGTCTTGCTACGTTGCCCAGCCATACTGTATAAATTAAATCATACGGTATGTGCTTATTTTAATTAATTAATTTATTTATTTCTGGAGATGGAGTCTTGCTGTGTCGCCCAGGCTGGAGTGCAGTGGTGCGATCTTGGCTCACTACAACCTCCACCTCCCAAGTTCAAGCGATTCTCCTGCCTCAGCCTCCCAAGTAGCTGGGATTACAGGCACATGTCACCACGCTCGGCTAATTTTTGTATTTTTAGTAAAGACGGGGTTTCACCATGTTGGGCAGGCTGGTCTCGAACTCTTGACCTCAGGTGATCTGCCTGCTCAGCCTCCCAAAGTGCTGGGATTACAAGCGTGAGCCACTGTGCCCAGCCTTAATTTTAAAAAATTTAAAAATATATGTATTTTATTAAATATATAATAATTTATTATTTAATAATATATTAATATTTAATTAATATAATATAGTAATTAATAATATACTATAATAATATATAAAATATATATTAAATAATATATATTTATTAAAAATATATTATATGTATATATAATATATCTTTTTTTTATTTTTAGAGGCAGGGTCTTGCTCTGTATCCCAGGCTGGAGTGCAGAGGCAGGAGTGTTCCACTTATATGCCATTTATATGACATACAAATATATAACATAAGTCAGGTGTGGTGGTTCATGTCTGTGATCCCAGCACTTTGAGAGGCCAAGGCCATGAGTTTGAGACAAGCCTGGGCAACATAACGAGACCCTGTGTCTACAAAAACATTTAAAAAAATTAGCGGGGTTCTTGCTTGAGCCCAGGAGTTCAAGGTTGCAGTGAGCCATGATCACGCCACTGCACGCCAACCTGGGCAACAGAGCAAGATCCTGTTTCAAAAAAATAAAAAAATAAACATATGAAATCTATGAATGGGTATGTTTTCTCCTTATTATTACTTACTATGTAATTAGCAATAGTCAGCTTTCTTAGCAAGAGTCAAAATTAGAAACAACCCGTGTCCTTTGTACAATAGAATATATATATGTGTGTATATATATATATATATATACACACACACGTATTTTATTGAGAGAGGAAATACATACTTTAAGGTATGTAAAAATCAATAAATCTTAAGTATATTACTTAATACATTTTTATCCATGCAACCAACAATCAAATAAAAATATAGAACATTTCCATCCCTCCAGAACTGCACTGTGTAATATAAATTAATTAAAATGAAATCACCTTAAAAATTTTTTTGCTCACATTAGCCTTGAAGTTCTCAATAATGGCCTGTGGCTAGTTGCTACCATATTGGACATATCCATCACCACAGAAAGTTTTGTCAGAAAGCACTGCTACTCACCTATCTCCCATAGGGAACCACTGTCTGACCTCTATCACCATAGATTAATTTTGCCTGCTCTTGAGTTTTCTATAAATAAAATCATACAGTACATGCTTATTTCATCTGGTTTCTTTTATCTGACGTAATGATGGTGAGATGCATTGATGTGATTGCCTGTAGCAATAGCTTGTTCCTTTTCATTGTTGTATAGTATTCCATTATGTGATGATATCACAATTTGTTTATTGATTGATCAACCTATTGAGGACATTTGGTTGGTTGCCAGTTTTTGGATATTGTGAATAAAGCTGCAACTTTTGAAGGACTTTTTTTTTTGTTATTTGTTTTTTTGTTTAGTTTTGTTTTGAGACAGAGTCTCACTCCATCGCCCAGGCTGGAGTGCAGTGGCATGATCTCAGCTCACTGAAACCTCTGCCTCCTGGGAGTTCAAGTGATTCTCCTGCCTCAGCCTCCCAAGTAGCTGGGATTGCAGGTGCCTGCCACCACACCCGGCTAATTTCTGTAGTTTTAGTAGAGATGGGGTTTCACCACATTGGCCAGTCTGGTCTCGAACTCCTGACCTCAGGTGATCTTCCCGCCTCGGCCTCCCAAAGTGCTGGGATTACAGACATGAGCCACCTTGCCCAGCCAGGACACATGTTTTCATTTCTCTTGGGTTGCTGGGTTACAGAGTAGATACAATGTTTAGCTTCAGTAGATATTGCCAAATAGTTTTCCAAAGAGTATCCCCACCAGCAATGAGTGAGAATTCCAGTTGCTCCACGTCCTTGTCAACACTTAGTATTGCCAGTCTAAAAAGAAAAATTTTAGCCATTCTCGTGGGTGGCAAGATTCAGGGTTGAAAGTTGACTGCCAACCACCCTGTACTCCTGTACCCTGTCCTCCAGGTCTGCCCAAGATGGAGGTGTTTCAGGAATACTACGGGCTTCCTCCACCCCCTGGAGCCATTGGACCCTTTCTACGGCTCAACCCTGGAGACATTGTGGAGCTCACGAAGGCTGAGGCTGAACAGAACTGGTGGGAGGTACAGGCTGGGGCCACAGGAGTGATGGGGTGGGACCCAAGTGTAGGGTTATGGATTCATGTGGTCTCAGGGAGTTGGGTCATAGTTCCACCATGCTCTGGAGGTGATGCCTGGGGAGTGGGGTAGGTAGACTGAGATTTCCGGGCATGGCTTTTCTGAGCGGGCCATCTTCCCAGGAAGTTAATACTCATTATCACCTCTCTGGGCTCTCCAGGCCATCCTGAGATAGATGGACAAGCAGAGTGACCATTGAGCAGAGAGATGGACACACACACACACACACACACACACATGCACACGAGTGATGGGGCAGGATACACGTGTAGGGTTATGGGTTTAGATGGCAGGTGGGGTTATGGGTTTAGATGGCAGGTGGGGTTATGGATCCTATAACCTCTCTGTTCCTGTTTTTGTCTCCTGGGTGTTTAGGGCAGAAATACATCTACTAATGAAATTGGCTGGTTTCCTTGTAACAGGGTGAAGCCCTATGTCCATGTGAGTGCCTCAAGTCTGAATGGAACAAGGGCAAGGGGTCCAGGGCGGGTCCTGGGAGGATGGACAGACTTGGAAAGACACCCCTGGAGTTGGGGAGGGGGCTGCCCATCATGGCAGGTCTTTCTCTAACTCAAGGCTTCACCCACCCCACCAACTGAGCCCAGAGAGGGGCCACACTGGAAACAATGATTGATCTTTTTCTCCTTGATCATTTTTGTGTAAAGGTCCTTTCCTTCCTACATGGGTATGGTAGGGAGGAAGGAGCAGGGACCTAGAAGGTGGGCCTGCCCCTTGCTTCCTTCTGAGACACCAAATTGAGTTCTGTGGGAGCACTGTGGCCTCCATTGCCTGTGTCCTTGCCCTGCTCCTGGTGGACACACCTGTCCACTCCAGCCTCTGCTGTTCTTCCAGTGTTCTCTGCTTGATGGACCCCTTGCTCTTCATGATGACTTCAGATCTCTCCCTCTCTCCCCAACTTCAGACGCCCCCTACCTCATTCACAGCAAATGACCCCACTGTCCACTTCACAGCCTGCAGAGGGAAATTCTCTCCAGTGCTGGTTTTAACTTTATATTATTTCAGACTTCTAGCAAAGCTATGAGAATAATGCAAAGAGCTCCTGTGTAGCCTTTACCCAGTTTCATCAGTTCTGTTAATGTTTTGTTCCATTTGCTCTGTCATTTCCTCTCTCTACCCACACATAGTATTTATTTTTCCTGGAAGAGTTAAAAGTGAGTTTGCAGATGACGTTCCCCTTTACTCCTAAATACTTCTTAAGAGCAAGAGCCTTCTCATACATAACCAGAGCAAGATTTTAAAAGACACAAAATTCAACATTGACATTATACTATTATTTAATTCATAGTCTGTATTTAAATGTTGTCAATTTCCCCAAAAATTTTATCAAAAATTTTTTTGTTCCTATGGTTTCTCCACTGTCAAGTTACAATAGGAGTTTCCAACCCCATCATTCTTTCCAAATTTATTAGCTGGTGTTCTGCTGCAAGGAAGAGCTGTCCTTTCTGCCCTCATCTGTCTGTCTGTCTGTCTATCTATCTATCTATGCATCCATCTATCATTTATCTATATATCATCTATCTATTTACCTATCATCTATTTGCGTATCACCTATCTACCCATCTATTATCTATCTAGCTATCTAGCTATCTATATCATCATCATCATCAATCTTTTATCTATTTACCTATCATCTATCCGTCTATTCGTCATCTACATATTATCTATCTATCTATCTATCTATCTATCTATCTATCTATATGTCTATCTATCCATGTACCTACCCATCAATCCATCCATTCATCAATCAGTTCTTCTATCCATCCATCCATCCATCCATCCATCCATCCATCTATCATCTATCTACTTATCAATACATTCATGATCTATTCATCCACCTATCATTTATCTATGTATCATCTGTCTATGTATTATCTATCATCTATCTATTCACCGATCATCTCTCTGCCTATTTTTCACCTACCGATCTAACCATCTATCATCTGTCTATTACCTATTTATTATCATTTCTCTCTCATCTATTCATTTATCATTTATCCATCACCTGTCTGTTTATCATCTATCATCTTTCCATCTATCTATTACCTGTTTATCCATCATCCATCTATTCTATCTATCTATCTCTTAATTTTTTGTTTTAGAGAGAGGGTCTCATTCTGTCACCTAGGCTGGAGTGCAATGGTGTGATTTTAACTCACTGCAGCCTTGACCTCCTGGGCTCAAGCAATCCTCCCACCTCACCCTCCTGAGTAGCTGGGACCACAGATGCAAGCCATTATGCTCAGCTTTATTTATTTATTTATTTATTTAAGATGGAGTTTCACTCTTGTTTCCCAGGCTGGAGTGCAGTGGGGTGATCTCGGCTCATTGCAACCTCCGCCTTCCGGTTTCAAGCGATTCTCCTGCCTTAGCCTCCTGAGTAGCTAGGATTACAGGCGCCTGCCACCACATCTGGCTAAGTTTTGTATTTTTAGTAGAGATGGAGTTTCATCATGTTGGTCAGGCTGGTCTCGAACTCCTGACCTTGTGATCCGCCAGCTTCAGCCTCCCAAAGTGTTGGGATTACAGGTGTGAGCCACTGCACCCAGCTGCATCTGTTTTTTTGTGTGTGATTTTTTTTTTTTTAGAGATAGGGTCTCACTATGTTGTCCAGGCTGGTCTTGAACTCCTGGGCTCAAGCAATCCTCTCATAGAACATCCTTGTCTTTTTTCTTTTAAAAAATTGAGGTGAAATTTGCACAACATAAAACTCACCATTACAATGAAAAATTCAGAATACTGAGTAGCTGAGATTACAGGCATGCACCACCACACCTGGCTAATTTTTTGTATTTTTAGTAGAGATGGGATTTTACCATGTTGGTCAGGCTGATCTCAAACTCCTGACCTCAAATGATCTGCCTGCCTCGGCCTCCCAAAGTGCTGGGATTACAGGCGTGAGCCACCACGCCCGGCTGGGTATGGCATTTTCTTTTGGAGTGATAAAAATGTTTTAGAACTAGGTAGAGGCGGTGATTCCTCATTCATTTTATTAGTATTATTTTTGATTATGGCAAAATATATAGAACATAAAAGTTAACAATGTAACCTTTTTTTTGGAGACAGGATCTCACTCTGTTGCCCAGGCTGGAGTGCAATGGTGCAATCTTGGCCCACCGCAGCCTCGCCTCCCAGGCTCAGGTGGTCCTCACACTTCCGCCTCCCAAGTAGCTGGGACTACAGGTGCATACCACCATGCCTGGCTAATTTTTTGTATTTTTCGTAGCGATGGGGTTTTGCCATGTTGCCCAGGCTGGTTTTGAACTTCTGGGCCCAAGTGATTCCCCTGCCTCAGCCTCTCAAAGTGCTGGGATTACAGGCCTGAGCTGCCACGCCCGGCCAACATAACCATTTTCTAAGGTACAGTTGAGTGGCATTAAGTACATTCACAGTGTTTTTCCACCATCACCACCATCATCTCCAGAGCACTTTTCATCTTGCAGCACTCTGAACCCATTAAACAGCAACCACCTATTCCCCTCTCCCAGCCCCTGACATTCACATTCTACTCTTGAGCTCTATGGATTTTTCTGTCCTAAGTACCTCACCTAAGTGAAATCATACAGTATTTGTCCTTTGTGTCTAGCTTGTTTCACTTGGCATAATGTATTCAAGGCTCATCCATGTTGTGGAATGTGTCAGAATTTTCTTTTCTTTTTTTTTTTGGTGAAATGGAGTCTCGCTCTGTCACCCAAGCTGGAGAGCAGTGGCGCAATCTCGGCTCACTGCAAGCTCCACTTCCCGGGTTCACACCATTCTCCTGCGTCAGCCTCCCTAGTAGCTGGGACTACAGGCACCCGCCACCATGCCTGGCTAATTTTTTGTATTTTTAGTAGAGACGGGGTTTCACCGTGTTAGCCAGAATGGTCTCGATCTCCTGACCTTGTGTTCCTCCCACCTCGGCTTCCCAAAGTGCTGGGATTACAGGCGTGAGCCACTGCACCCGGCCTTTTTTTATTTTTATTTTTTTGAGATAGAGTGTGGTCCTGTTACCCAGGCTGGAGTGCAGTGGTCGTGTAATTATAACTCACTGCAGCCTCGACCCCCTAAGCTTAAGTGATCCTCCCACTTCAGCTTCCTGAGTAGCTGGGAATACAGGCATGTGCCACCATGCCTGGCTAATTTTTCTACTTTTAAAAAAATTTTTGAGATGGAGTTTCTCTCTTGTTGCCCAGGCTGGAGTGGAATGGTGCAATCTCGGCCCACTGCAACCTCAGCCTCCCGGGTTCAAGTGATTCTCCCGCTTCAGCCTCTCGAGTAGCTGGGATTACAGGCATGCACCACCACACCAAGCTAATTTTTGTATTTTTAGTAGAGACAGGGTTTCACCATGTTGGCCAGGCTGGTCTCGAACTCCTGACCTGAGGTGATTTGCCCGCGTTGGCCTCCCAAAGTGCTGGGAGTACAAGTGTGAGCCACCATGCCCGGCCTAATTTTTGTATTCTTCTGTAGGGACAGGGTTTCATCATGTTGCCCAGGCTGGTCTCGAACTCCTGGGCTCAAGAGACCCACCCTCCTTGGCTTCCCAAAGTGCTAGGATTACAGGCATGAGCCACCGTGCTGGGCAATTTTCTTAATTCTTAAGGCTAATATTCCATGGTATGCATATACCATGTTTTGTTTATCCGTTTTCCTGTCAATGAACAATTGGTTGCTTCAACTTTTGCGTATTGTGAATAAAGCTGCTACAAACATGGGTATGCAAATATCATTTCAAATCCATGCTTTCAATTCCTTTGGGTATATACTCAGAAACAGGACGGCTGGGTCATATGGTAGTGTAGTTCTAGTTTTTAATGTTTTGAGGAACCACCATACTATTTTTCTTTTCTTTTCTTTTCTTTTTTTTTTTTTTGATAGGGAGTTTTGCTCTGTCCCCAGGCTGGAGTGCAATGGAACGATCTTGGCTCACTGCAACCTCCGCTTCCCAGGTTCAAGCAATTCTCCTGCCTCAGCCTTCCAAGTAGCTGGGATTACAGGCATGTGTCACCACGCCCGGCTAATTTTTTGTATTTTTAGTAGAGACGGGGTTTTGCCATGTTGGTCAGACTGGTCTTGAACTCCTGACCTCGTGATCCGCCTGCCTCGGCCTCCCAAAGTGCTGGGATTACAGGCATGAGCCACCGTGTCCGGCACATACTGTTTTTCGTAGTGCACCATTTTCCATTCCCACCAACAGTGCACAAGGGTTCCGATTTCTCCACATCCTTGCCAACATTTGCTACTTTCTGTTTTGTTGATTTGTTTTTGCCTTATAGTAGCTGTCCTAATTGTTTTAAGGTAGTGAAAGTGAGCACTTTCGGCCGGGCGCGGTGGTTCACGCCTGTAATCCCAACACTTTGGGAGGCCGAGGCGGGTGGATCACTTGAGCTCGGGAGTTTGAGACCAGCCCGACCAACATGGAAGAAACCCCATCTCTACTAAAAATACAAAATTAGCCGGGCATGGTGACACACACCTGTAATCCCAGCTACCTGTAATCCCAGCTGAGGCAGGAGAATCGCTGGAACCTGGGAGGCGGAGGTTGCTGTGAGCCAAGATCGCGCCATTGCACTCCAGCCTGGGCAATAACAGCAAAACTGTCTCAAAAAAAACAAATAAATAAATAACAAATAAATACATAAAATAAAAAAGCAAGTGAGCACTTTCGCCCATATTTAGATAAGGGTTGGTAAACTTTTTCTGTAAAGAGCCGAAGAGAAGTGTAAATCTGCTCACCCTCCAGGGTCCCATATGGTTTTGCAACTCTTCAGCTCTGCCCCTGTAGTGCAAAAGTAGCCACAGATAATCTGTAAATGATGTATAGACATGGCCGTGTTCCTATAAAGCATAATTCATGAGCACTGACGGTGAATTTCATATCATCTTCACCATCCCAAAAATATTCTTTTGGCTAGGCGTGGTGGCTCATGCTTGTAATCCCAGACCTTTGGGAGGCCAAGGCAGGAGGATTGCTTGAGGTCAGGAGTTTGAGACCAGCCTGGGAAATAAAGGGAGACCCTCCCCCTCATCTCGACAAAATTTTAAAAAATGAAAAATTAGCGGGTGTGGTGGTGCATGTCTGCAGAGGCTGAGGTGGGAGGATCGCTTGAACCTGGGATATTGAGGCTGCGGTGAGCTATGATCATACTGCTGCACTCCAGCCTGGGCAACATAGTGAGACTCTGTCCCTAAAAAAAAAAAAAATTCTTTTGATTTTTGCCAACCATCTAAAAATATAAAAACCATTCCTGACTTGAGGGTTATGATAAACTGCTGGGAAGACAATCCCTGTTTTATATGATACTGGGACAGTCTCTCCCCCGAGATTCTGGGACTTTATCCCCAATGAGTACCACCGTGCCTGGCACATAATAGGCACTCACTAAATGCAAGTGGAATGAGTGAATGAATGAATGAAGTGCCCTGCCCTCTGCTGTCACGTTGGGGTCTTTACACTAAGTCGGGGTGTCTCTCTGTATTCTTAGGGCCCTCCTCAGGACCTGTCTGTTCATCTCTGGTGAGTAGAAGCATTTATTTTTGTTTCAACGAGAGGTTTCTGGGTTGGGGTTCCAGGCTGGGTATGGGAGGAACCTCTGAGCCAATTAGTTATGTGTTCTGTGATCCCTGAGCACCGACTTCTGAATCTAGCTCTGGGCTGGGGACTGCTGGGGATGGGACAGACAAAGGAGGGTCCCTCACCTTGGGAGATGATGGTCTTGTTGGAAGGAAAATGGTTACAATGATGATGACAATGATGATGATGATGATGATGATGATGATGATAATGATGGTGGTGGTGATGGTAATGACAGTTCCAGTTTTTGTAGGATTTTTTGTTTTGTTTGTTTGTTTTGCACCTATAGCATGTCAAGCATATAGGGGTGGAGGTTTACAGTGTGGCTTTTGGAGCCCGCTGACCTGGATTCAAATTCTGACCCCAACCTTACCTAGCTATGTGACCTTGGGCCGGTTACTTAACCTCCCTCTGTTTCAGCATTCCTCTCTGGAAAATAGCTTAATGACAGTGTCTACTTCATAGTGTTTTTAGGAGGCGTAAATGAGTCTGTCAAGTGCTTAGTCCTGGTCCTGACACATAATGAGGACTTTATACAGCATTAGCTGTTGTTATTACTGCATTTAATCTGTTCTAAGATGCATGGTTGTTGTTTTTTTTTCTTCACATTTGAACATCTCTGACATTGAAATAGCTCTTGCGATCCACAGTGTCCATCTTCTGCTGAATTTTATAGGCAGGAAGTGTTCTTTCATAATGGCACATAAAAGAATGGTGCATTGAACAATTGCTGGCGCATCAGCTCTTTAACGAGCTCCTTTACTCTTCACAAAAGCCCTTCGGAAAATAGATTTGATTCTTACTCTCTGCCCCCCTACTTTCTTCTTTTCATCTTCTTTTTTTTTTTTTTTTTTTGCAAATGAGGCTGAGAGAGGGTAAGTGAATTACTTAATGTCACATGGTGAGGAAGTGATGGAGATGGGATTTGAACCCAAAGCCTCAGTGCCTCAGTTTATCATCTCTGGCTAGTAATAAAACACAGCATGATGATGCTCCCATCTTCTTGTTGCCCAGGCTGGAGCGCAATGGCGTGATCTCGGCTCACTGCAACCTCCACCTCCCAGGTTCAAGCGATTCTCCTGCCTCAGCCTCCTGAGCTGGGATTACAGGCACATGCCACCACACCTGGCTAATTTTTTATATTTTTAGTAAAGACAGAGTTTCACCATGTTGGCCAGGCTGGTCTCGAACTCCTGACCTCAGGTGATCCACTCGCCTCAGCCTCCCAAAGTGCTGGGATTACAGGTGTGAGCCACTGCGCCCAGCCGACGCTCCCATCTTCTAAGTGTGTACCACATAGTAGCAGGTGCACTATTGCCATTTATAAAAAATGTGCATCTGTGGCATCTCCCTCTTTTCAGAAGAGGAAATTGAGGCCCAGAGAGGCAAAACCAGTTGCCAAGGTCTTAGAACACGCAAGTGGCAGGGTCAGGATTTGAATCGTGTTCTCCTGCATTAGCACTCCTTCCGCCCTTCTGCGCCGAGATGTGGTCAATGGGGTGGGGACCAGGGTGAGACCAGGGAGGCTCTCTCATGGGTGCCAGATTTAAGGGGACGCTGAAAATCTCAGTCATTAAGGTCCATCATGTTTTAATACAACATTAAAAAAATCAAAAACAAGCCAAAAAAATTTTGAGATGAACAAATATCAAAATCCTAACTAAAGACAGGATCCAATAGAGCCGGGACTAAGAGGAGGTGGGTGAGGTGAGTCGGGCAGTCAGATTCTGTCTTTACTCAAAATTTTGATGTTTGTTCATCATGGTTTCTTTGCATTCATTAAAAAGAAAATGTTAAACACCAACTCGAACCAGATTTGCATTCGTTTTTTAAAATTGAGGTGAAATTCGGCTGGGCGCAGTGGCTCACGCCTGTAATCTCAGCGCTTTGGGAGGCCGAGGCGGGTCGATCACTTGAGGTCAGGAGTTCAAGACCAGCCTGGGCAACATGGTGAAACCCTGTCTCTACTAAAAATACAAAAAAAATTAGCTGGGCGTGGTGGCACACGCCTGTAGTCCCAGCTACTCAGGAGGCTGAGGCAGGGGAATCGCTTGAACCTGGCAGGTGGAGGTTGCAGTGAGCCGAGATTTTGCCATTGCACTCCAGCCTGGGCAACAGAGCGAGACTCGGTCTCAAAAAATAAATAAATAAAAAAAAATGAGGTGAAATTCATACAACATAAAATTAACCTTGTAATTGTTACTGGCATTTCTATTTCTATTCATATTTACATTTATATTACATATTAACATTTACATGATGTTAGATATTATATGCAATTACATATGATTTATAATTAATACTTATTATTTATATTGTGTATTTATGTTTACAACCTATTATATATTATACCACATATCATAAAATATATTTATATTATGCTATGTATTTTCACAAATTAATGTTTTTTATTTATGTTGCACATTTATGTTTATATTATATTATACAGTACACAATATATTATAATAAGATTTATAGGTTACCTATTTACTTTACATTATATTATATTTATCTACAATTATGTATAATATATAACTAATATTTATTCTTTAAATTGTATATTTACATTTATATCATCTTATCACATATTATAACCTATATCATAGTGTATTTATATTACAGATTTGCATTTATATTATGCTACATATTCTAGAGAATTAACATTTATTATTTATATTGCACATTTATGTTTATATATCATATGCGTTATATAATATACTATACTGTAGCTTTATATATTACATATTTACATTTACATTATGTTAGGTGACAAAATTATATATTATGTATAATTAATATTTATTATTTATATATGTTACATTTATGTCATATTGTACATTATGTATTTTAACATACATTTACATTAACATGATGTATTTACACTTATATAAAATTATATATCATGTATAATTATGTATTACACATAATATTCTTTATTGTATGTTACATTTATATCATGTTGTACATTATATACTATAATATACATTACATTAACATGAGATATTTACGCTTATATAAAATTATGTATTATGGGCTGGGCACGGTGGCTTATGCCTGTAATCCCAGCACTTTGAGAGGCTGAGGCGGGTGGATCACTTGAGGTCAGGAGTTCGAGACCAGTTTGGCCTACATGGTGAAACCCCGCCTCTGTTAAAAGTACAAAAAATTAGCTGGGCGTGGTGGTGTGCACCTGTAATCCCAGCTACTCGAGAGGCTGAGGCAGGAGAATTGCTTGAACCCAGGAGGCAGAGGTTGCAGTGAGCCAAGACAGAGCGAGGCACTGTCTCAAAAAAAATTATATATTATATATAATTATGTATTACATATAATTAGTATGTATTATTTATGTTGCCCATTTACATTTATAATATATTGTATGTTATACCATATATTTTACATTTACATAGACTATATATGGTGTATTCCATGTAATATAAATATTACATGTATATTTATATTATATTCATATTATATATTATAGGGTTATATATAACTATCTATATTAACATATAGCTATCTACAATAGATAGTTATATATTATTATATAATGATTATATATTATTATATAACTATTATTTATATTGAATATTTACACTCACATTATAAATATATTCATGTTATATTTATATTCAGTGGCTTTTTGTTTTTTTTTTTTGGAGACAGAGTTTCGCACTGTTGCCTGGGCTGGAGTGCAGTGGTGTGATCTCAGCTCACTGCAACCTCCGCCTACCGAGTTCAAGCGATTCTCCTGCCTCAGCCTCCTGAATAGCTGGGATTACAGGCACCCGCCATCAAGCCCACCTAATTTTTGCATTGTTAGTAGAGACGAGGTTTCACCATGTTGCCCAGGGTGGTCTCGAACTCCTGCCCTTGTGATTCGCCCACCTCGGCCTCCCAAAGTGCTGGGATTACAGGCGTGATCCACAGCGCCCAGCCAGTGCCATTTAGTATATTTGCAATACTGTGCCGCCATCACTGCCGTTTAGCTCCAAAACATTCTCAGCACCCCCAAGAGAAACCCCATCCCGGGCAGTTGCTCCTGCCTCCCGCAGCCCCCGGGAACCAAGGGTCTCCTTCCTGTCTCTGTGGATTGGCGTGTTCTGGGCATTTCCTATGAATGGAAATCACAGTGTGTGGCCGTTTGTGCCTGGCTTCTCTCACTGAGTGTGATGTTTTAAGGCTCATCTCCATTGTAGCCCATGTCAGTGCTGCTTCCCTTTTGATGGCTGACTTTATTCATTTTGATTTCTAAGAATATTGTATTAGAATACTGTTTGTTTTACTTATTGTCATTTACCTTGATGACTAGGTTTTTTGGCTCTCACTTACATTTTGCACCTGAGGCTCGTGACTCATTCTCCTTCCCCTACTTCTGTCCGGGTGACCACAGAGATGGGCACACAGTGAGCCTTCAGGAAATGCCTGGCGAAGCCATCGCCAAATTCCAGACACCCAGCCAGACCCAAAGGGCTGAGCCATCCCCCCGAATCCATGTGTCAAACCTTAGTGGTGACCTGTAGAAGTGGAAGCCCGCTCCCCATGTCTGGGCTCTGGCCCCTGCCTCCACGGCACCTACCTTGGTGCTGAAGGGCTGTTAGATCCAGGCTGTCACCAACTTAAAAAATCAAAGGGGTTCAGGGGGAAAGGCAGCCTCCATATGGCAATATGGGGACCCAGGCACGGGGGCCGTGCCACCTCTGTCCTTGGTGTCTCTTTGCAGGTACGCAGGCCCCATGGAGCGGGCAGGGGCAGAGAGCATCCTGGCCAACCGCTCGGACGGGACTTTCTTGGTGCGGCAGAGGGTGAAGGATGCAGCAGAATTTGCCATCAGCATTAAGTAACTCCTTTCTCCCTGACTCATACCCTTTTGGGGCCTGGGCCCTGCGGGCCTGGGAAAAAGGGTATCCAGGTTTTACTTTATAGAAGTGTACAGTAATAGCATGCACCTTTTACTGAGCCCCTGCTGTTTCCCGCGTGCCTTTCACCTTCCTTATTTCTTTTAATTGACAACCACAAGAAAGAGATATGATTCCTATAGAGGCTCAAAAAGGCTCTTAAAATTAATTAATTAATTTGAGTCAGAGTCTCCCTCTGTCGCCCTGACCTTTCTTCCCCCCCCCCCTTTTTTTCTTTTCTTTTCTTTTTTTTTTTCTGGCAGAGAGTCCCTTTGTCGCCCAGGCTGGAGTGCAGTGGTGAGATCTCAGCTCACTGCAACCTCCCAGGTTCAAGCGATTCTCCTGCCTCAGACTCCCGAGTAGCTGGGATTACAGGCGCCTGTCACCATGCCCAGCTAATTTTTGTATTTTTAGTAGATACGGGGTTTCTCCATGTTGGCCAGCCTGGTCTTGAACTCCTGACCTCAAGTAATCCACCCGCCTCGGCCTCCCAAAGTGTTGGGATTACAGGCGTGAGCCATCGTGCCTGGCCTGAAGGCTTTTATTTTTAACCAATTTTCATATATATGTTTTTTCTTTTTTTTAACTTCCAGGAATTTCTAATTTTTTTAATTTAATTTTATTATTATTATTGTTATTTTGGTGACAGTCTGTCTCTGTTGCCCAGGCTGGAGTGCAGTGGTGAGATCTTAGCTCACTGCAACCTCTGCCTCCCAGATTCAGGGGACCCTCCTAGCTCAGCCTCCCCAGTGGCTGGGACTATAGGTGTGCACCACCACACCCAGCTAATGTTTATATTTTTTGTAGAGACGAGGGTCTCTCCGTGTTGCCCAGGCTGGTCTCATACTCCTTACCTTCAAACATCCTCCCACCTCAGCCTCCCAAAGTGCAGGTGTGAGCCACTACATCCCACCTATATATATTTTTTTCAACTTATTTTAGAATCAGAGGGCACATGTGCAGGTTTGTTACAAAGGTATATTGCACAATGCTGAGGGTTGGGGCCATGAATGATCCCAACACCCAGGGAGTGAGCATATACTCAGTAGGTAGTTTTTCAGCTCTTTCATCCCACCCTCCTCCCTCTAGTGCTCCCCCGAGTCTATTGTTTCCAGCCTTTTTTTTTTTTTTTTTTTTTTTTGAGATGGAGTCTCACTTTGCCGCCCAGGCTGGAGTGCAATGGCATGATCTCAGCTCACTGCAAACTCCACCTCCCAGGTTCAAGTGAGTCTTCTGCCTCAGCCTCTTGAGTAGCTGGGATTTACAGGTGCACGTCACCATGCCTGGCTAATTTTTTTGTATTTTTAGTAGAGACAGTGGGGTGGGGGGTTGGGGGAAAGTTTCACCATGTTGGCCAGGCTGGTCTCGAACTCCTGACCTCAGGTGATCCACCTGCCTCGGCCTCTCAAAGTGCTGGGATTACAGGCGTGAGCCACTGTGCCTGGCCAATATTGTTCCCATCTTTATGTCCATGTGTACCCAATGTTTAACCCCTGCTTATAAGTGAGAACATGTGGTGTTTGGCTTACTGTTTCTGTATTAATTCATTTAGGATAATAACACCCAGTGCATCCACGCTGCTGCAATGCACATGATCTCATTCTTCTTTATGGCTGTATAGTAGTCCATAGTGTGTGTATATGTACCACATTTTCTTATCCAGTCCACTGTTGATGGGCACCTGGGTCGATCCATGTCTTTGCTATTGTGAATGCTGCTGTGATGAACATACAAGGGTGTGTGTCTTTTTGGTAGCACAATTACTTTTTCCTTTGGGTAGATACCCAGTCATAGGGTAGCTGCATCAAATGGTGGTTCTGTTTTTAGTTCTTCGAGAAACCTCCAAACTGCTTTCCGCAGTGGCTGAACCAATTTACAGTCCAGCCCACAGTGTAGAGGAATTCCCTTCTCTCACATGCTGCTGAGTTTGTAATTTCATTGTTATTTTTGGCTCCTGTGAATTTCCCTTACTTTTTTTTTTTGAGAGCTCAGCAATTTTTTTCTCAACATTTCTAGTGTTTTTTTAAATAGGAAGAGTTTGTTTTGTTTCTTTGTTTTGTTTTTTTGTTTGTTTGTTTGTTTTTTTGTGATCTAGTTTGCCAGATGAGCAGGAGTGGAGGTCTTCTCCAAGGCCCCTTTTAGTCTATGTCCACCATGTTGACAGAAATGGGTCTTTCCTCCAGGCTCTTCCTTTATATCCTATGGTCGTCTATATTGGTGGAAGGGGAGGTCTCTTCGTATCCATTCTAGAACACTGCCTTCTTTACAAGATCTTAGTGACTTCTCAACAAACCTGTGAGTCAGGGAAGATGATTCCTCTTCTACGAGAGGAAGACATTAAGGCTTTAGAGTAGCAAAGGCCCCAGGGAATGGGCTCTGTTGGGACAGCTTGTCTTTGGTTTCCAGTAGTTACTCCTCCCTGAAGGGGTCAAGGTTGCTTCCTCCATGACTGGGGCTTGGTGGGGAATGGGCCTGGTCCCCAGACTCAGGGCCCGGTGGCCATCTGGTTCCAGATATAACGTCGAGGTCAAGCACATTAAAATCATGACAGCAGAAGGACTGTACCGGATCACAGAGAAAAAGGCTTTCCGGGGGCTTACGGTAAGGGCCAATGTCCGCTCAATCCCAGCTTTCCAGAACCTAGGAGGACCCTCCCTGCACCTCCGCCTTGGGACCCCCTTTTCCCACATTCAGGGTGACCCCCCTCCAGTGGCACTACAGTGCAAGTGACCTTAAACTTATGCTCTTAATGATGAACAATGGGAATAATAATGAATAACAGCAGTTGAATATTGACAGAGCACTTAAGTGTAAGATATGTTCATTTTTAAATTTTATTTATACATATATTCGAGCATTATGTATATATGTATGTGTGTATATATGCATATATACATACATATGTATGTATGTGTATTTAAATTTTACTTACGTATATATACGTACATATGTATACATATGTATGTAGGGTACATGTATATACGTGTATCTATTTATTTTTATATAGATAGATAGATAGATAGATAGATAGATAGATAGATAGAGATTGAGAGAGAGAAAGAGAGTCTTGCTCTGTTGCCCAGGCTGGAGTGCAGTGGTGCAATCATAGTACACTGCAGCCTCAAATTCCTGGTTTAAATAATCTCTCGCCTCAGCCTCCCGAGCAGCTGGGACTATAGGCATGCACCATCATGCCTGGCTAATTAAAAAAAAAAAATTTTTTTTGTAGAGATGGGGACTTGCTTTGTTGCTCAGGCTGGCCTTGAACTCCTGGGCTCAAATAATCCTTCTGTCTTGGCCTCCCAAAGCGTTGGGATTACAGGTGTGAGCTACTGCATTCAGCCCTCAAATATGTTATAGATAGAAACCTAATTAATCCCCTCAACCTTCTTTCTGAGTTCCCATTTCACAGATGGGTAAAACTGAGGTTTACTCCTCGTCTAGCTTCACTGAATGGCAGAGCCCATAGCTTGTCTTTGCCTAATCTGCTGCATAATCATTTCAGCAACAATTCAAATGCCTTTTGAGGGTTCTTGCTTCTGTTTGGTGCCTTGTAATTGTCAACCATATTTTAGACATTTTAGGCCTAGCGATCTAAGGCATATGGTTTTTACCCATGGTCTGTGGGCCCTTGAGAAGCTGAGTCCTCTGAAAGAAAATCCAGAATGTTGCATGCATCTGTATTTTTTGTCTTAGATTTCACTTGATTCTCAAATGGATCCTTGACTCCCCCAAAGGTTAATTTATTCAACAAATCTTTTTTTTCCTCCATATTTTTTATTCTGAAACATATTCCCCCAATTTTTAACTTCTGAAAAATTTCAGACAAGTTATTGGAATAGGGTAATGAGTATCTATGAACCTTTCATATAGGTTTACTTTAAAAAAAATACAAGAGACAGGGTCTTGCTCTGTGGCCCAGGCTAGAGTGCAATGTTGTGATCATAGCTCACTGTGGCTTCAAACCCCTGGGCTCAGGCAATCCTCCCTCCTCAGCCTCCTGAATAGCTGAGACTACAGGCATGCACTGTCATGCCTGGCTAATTTTTTAAATCTTTTTTAGAGATGGGAATCTTGCTTTGTTGCCCAGGCTGGTCTTGAACTCTTGGCTTCAAGTGATCTTCCCACCTTGACTTCCCAAGGTGCTGAGATTCCAGGCATGAGCCACTACATCTGGCCTGATGATGATTGCTAATTGTAAATTAAGGCATGTGGCCCCATAGAAGGTTTTGAATTTGGTGAGCTAATTATCTGGTAAATTTATCACGAAGTAAGTTAGTCCACTATTGGAAGAACCTGTTTTAGGCAGTGTGGTCCCTTCCCCATAAATAGTCCTGGCTGCTCAGGGAGGTGATGAACTCCCCATCATGGGGAGTATTCAAGGGGTCACTTTCCAAAGAGGCCAGAAGCAGGGCCTGCCTCATGTGAGGAGTTGCATATGGCTGTTCCTAGCTCTGCCCCCTTATGGGCTGGCCCGCTGGGATAGCATCTGCCATGTGGTCCGCCTTCCAGGAGCTGGTGGAGTTTTACCAGCAGAACTCTCTAAAGGATTGCTTCAAGTCTCTGGACACCACCTTGCAGTTCCCCTTCAAGGAACCTGAGAAGAGAACCATCAGCAGGCCAGCAGGTAGGAGGTCTCAGACTGGGGGCTTACAGCCCCAGCCCCTTCCCATTGTGGAGGGAAACTTTGGGGATGCCATTGACACCCCTTCCAATGGCCTTGCAGAGGTCATATCTGTGCAGTAGCAGGAACCCCTTTCCACTCCTGTCTAGCCCTTCATATATATTTTTTAAATATAATATAATTTAATTAATTAATTAATTTATTTTTTGAGACAGAGTCTCACTGTGTTGCCTAAGCTGGAGTGCGGTGGTGCAATCTTAGCTCGCTGCAACCTTTGCCTCCCACCTCTCGGGTTCGAGGGACTCTCATGCCTCAGCCTCAAAATAAAAAAATAAAAATAAAAATTCAAAACCAGTCTTATTTTCTGGCTGGGTGCGGTGGCTCATGCCTGTAACTCCAGCACTTCGGGAGGCCAAGGCGGGTGGATCACTTGAGGTTAGGAGTTCAAGACCAGCCTGGCCAACATGGTGAAACTCCATATGTACTAAAAAAAAAAAAAACATAAAAATCAGCCGGGCATGGTGGCACAGGCCTGTAATCCCAGTTATTCAGGAGGCTGAGGCCGGAGAATCGCTTGAACCCAGGAGGCATAGGTTGCAGTGAGCTGAGATTGTGCCACCGCACTCCAGTCTGGGCGACAGAGAGAGACTCTATCTTTAAAAAAAAAAGTGTTATTTTCTAAATTCAGACGGGAGGATGATGCTGGGAGTACAATTGTGTCCCCTTACAGTACAGGGCATCTATTACTCTGCAGAAAAGAGCACTGAGGAGCCCTTTATCCTGGAGTTACTGTCCTGAGAGCTTGTGCCCCCAGAGAGTGAGTGGGTATCTGCCCCAGACCCTTTTCTCACTTCTGTTCTCTCTCCACAGTGGGAAGCACAAAGTATTTTGGCACAGCCAAAGCCCGCTATGACTTCTGCGCCCGAGACCGATCAGAGCTGTCGCTCAAGGAGGGTGACATCATCAAGATCCTTAACAAGAAGGGACAGCAAGGCTGGTGGCGAGGGGAGATCTATGGCCGGGTGAGGCAGGCAGGGCTGGGTGACAGGGGGAGGGCATGGGGGTTGAGCTGGTGGTGGACGAGACTGGAATTGGGGACTGGAGAAGGTGAGGTGCGGCTCCCATGGAGATCTCTCCTGGTGGGAGGGAAGGAAGGGACACAGGGATGTCATTTATGCATTTATGCAACCTACCTGCATGTATTCAGCACCTGCTGTGTGCAGACATTGTGCTGGGTGTCGAGGAGACAGAAACAAGCACGGTACAAGGATTGCCCTCATGAAACTTATAATCGAATGTGGAGGACAGACCTATAACCAAGCAGTCGTGACACTGAGTGGTCAAGACTAACAAGGGTGCCGGTCACGGTGGCTCATGCCTGTAATCCCAGTGCTTTGGGAGGCTGAGGTGGGAGGATCTCTTGAGGCCATAAATTCAAGGCAAGCCTGGCTAAAATAGTGAGATCCCACCTCTACATAAATAAAAATAAAAACAAAAACATTAGTTGGGCGTGGTAGTGTGTCCCAGGTACTCAGGAAGCTGAGGTGGGAGGATTGCTTGAGTCCAGGAGTTGGATGCTGCAGTGAGCTATGATTGTGCCACTGCAGCCTGGGTGACAGAACAAGACCCTGTCTTTAAAATAAAGAAGAAAGAATAAAAGAGATTGTGGTGGAGAATCACAGGGCAGCGTGGGAGCACTGAGGGAGCCCCTGACCCACCCTAGGAGTGGATCAGGATGACTTCTGAAAGGCCAAACTGATTAATAAGGGATAAATAAAGTCATCCAAATGAAAAGGTTGTATATGTGTTGGGGGAAAGCATTCCAGACAGAAGGACCAGTGTGTGCAAAGGCCCTGGGGTGAGAGGTGCCTAATCAGTACTGAATATACAAAGAGGTAGAGCTGGGACTAAACCACTGTGCTCACTTTGCCTGCTTGAATTCTGACTCTAAGGAGTGGAATAGACTTCAAATGTCTTCAAGTCCACTTGTTTCTGCCAAGTTCTCATTTTTGTTCCATGAAGGCAGAGCACCTTCTTTATTTCATCCACTGATGACTTCTCAGCCTCTAGAATTCTGCCTTATGATGGATTTCTCAGAAATATGTTTGTGTAATGAAGACAAGGACAGTGGTTAGAGTTTACATTCTACTGGGGAAAATATACACAAAAAATGATGTGGATAATTGCATCGATGAGGAGTTTTGTTAATACATTGGAGGGTCAGTTTAATGAGCAGTGGAGGACAATTAGGCTTTGAGAGAGGCTTTTGGAGCATTGAGGAAGGATTGGGATGTAAAGGATTCATCCATCCATCCATCCATCCACAAATCATCCATTCATCTGTGCATCCATCCATCTCAGCCTATGCATCCATCCATCTCAACCTACGCATCTATCCATTCATCCACCCACCCTTCCATTCACGCATGTATCTATCCATCTATCCACCTACCCACCCATTAAAACATTAATCTATCCATTAATCCACCATCCAGCCAACATCTATTCATCCATTTCTATCTGTGCATCCATCCATCTATCCATGCTTGCACCCATCTGTTAATCTATCTCTATATTTATCCATCCATACACCTACTCACCAGTCCATTAATTCATCCATCCATCCATCCGGCCACCATCCACTCATCCTTCCAATCACCATTCACCAACCCAAGTATCCATCTATCTATCTATCTATCTATCTATCTATCTATCTATCTATCCATTCATTATCTATCTTTCTATCTACCTATCTATCCACCTACCCATCAATCCAATAATCCATCCATTCATCTATCCATCCAGCCAAAAAATATTCAGTAAGTATCTACTGTGTGCCAGGAACTGTTCTAGGCTCTTGGGATTCAGTGACAAATAATACAGACAAAAATCCCTGCTGGCCAGGCGTGGTGGCTTATGCCTGTAATCCCAGCACTTTGGGATGCCAAGGTGGGTGGATCACTTGGGGAGAGGAGTTTGAGACCCGCCTGGCCAACATGGCGAAACCCTGTCTTAACTAAAGATACAAAAAAATTAGCTGGGCATTGTGGCCTGCGCCTCTAATCCCAAGTACTCGTTAAGCTGAGGCAGGAGAATCGCTTGAACCCAGGAGGCGGAGGCTGTGGTGAGCTGAGATCGCGCCACTGCACTCCAGCCTGGGCAACAGAGTAAGACCGTGTCTCAAAAAAAAAAAAAAAAAATTCTGCCTTGTAGAGCTCACATTGCAGTTGCAGGGAGGGGAACAGACAAAAAGCTTGTAAATAAGCAAATGATACATAATGAATCAGATGGTGATATGTGCTATAGAGAAAGATAAAGCAAGACAAGGGGTCCAGGCACGGTGGCTCATGCCTGTAATCCCAGCACTCTGGGAGGCCGAGATGGGCAGATCACCGGAGGTCAGGAGTTTGAAACCAGCCCGGCCAACATGGTGAAACCCCGTCTCTACTAAAAATACAAAAAAATTAGCTGGGTGTGGTGGCAGGCGCCTGTAATCCCAGCTACTCGGGAGGCTGAGGCAGGAGAACCACTTGAACCCGGGAGGTGGAGGTTGCAATAAGCTGAGATTGCGCCATTGCACTCCAGCCTAGGGGGCAGAGTGAGACTCTGTCTCAAAAAAGAAAAAAAAAAAAAAAAGAAAAAAAGAAAAAGAAAAGAAAAAGGGGCTAAGGAGTGTTGGGGTGGGTGGAGCTTGCAATTTTGAATAGTATGGCTAGGAAGGCCTTGCTGATAAAGTGCCATTTAGGGAGGGACTTTTAGGAGGTAATGGGTGTGTGTGTGTGTGTGGTCAGCCTTGTGTACGTTGGGTGATGTGTTTTCTGGGATAGACAGAAGGAAGAGCAGGTGCAAAGGCCCTGAGGTGGGAGGGAGCCTGCCTGGTGTGTGGAGGGGCAGTAGGAGGATGTGCAGAGGTTGCTCTGATGAACTCCTCATCTGTTTCCAGGTTGGCTGGTTCCCTGCCAACTACGTGGAGGAAGATTATTCTGAATACTGCTGAGCCCTGGTGCCTTGGCAGAGAGACGAGAAACTCCAGGCTCTGAGCCCGGCGTGGGCAGGCAGCGGGGCCAGGGGCTGTGACAGCTCCCGGCGGGTGGAGACTTTGGGATGGACTGGAGGAGGCCAGCGTCCAGCTGGTGGTGCTCCCGGGATGTGCCCTGACATGGTTAATTTATAACACCCCGATTTCCTCTTGGGTCCCCTCAAGCAGACGGGGCTCAAGGGGGTTACATTTAATAAAAGGATGAAGATGGATGGAAGGACTGGTGTCGTTCAGAAGGACCTGCTAGGAGAGAGATGGGGAGAGAGTGTGCCACACTGACAAAGCCCCCTCACCAATCCACAGACAAAGCCCCCTTACCAACCACAGACAAAGCCCCCTCAACAATCCACAGACAAAGCCCCCTCACCAATCCACAGACAAAGCCCCCTTACCAACCACAGACAAAGCCCCCTCAACAATCCACAGACAAAGCCCCCTCACCAATCACAGACAAAGCCCCTCACCAATCCACAGACAAAGCCCTCTCACCAATTTCTGTCTCCTAACTTGATTGCTGTTCTCTGTCATTTATTAATACAATACAACTTGAATCTGGGATACGAAATTCCCTCTTTTGGGCTGGGCATGGTGGCTCATGCCTGTAATCCCAGCACTTTGGGAGGCTGAGGTGGGCGGATTACCTGAGGTCAGGAGTTCAAGACCAGCCTGGCCAACATGGCAAAACCCCGTCTCTACTAAAAATACAAAAACTAGCCGGTGCCTATAATCCCAACTACTCAGGAGGCTGAGGCAGAAGAATCCCTTGAACCTGGGAGGCGGAGGTTGCAGTGAGCCAAGATCGCACCACTGCACTCCAGCCTGGGCAACAGAGCGAGATTCCGTCTCAAAAACAAATAAATAAATAAAATAAAATAAAGCAGGAATTTGCTGGGTGCAGTAGCTCATGCTTGTAATCCCAACACTTTGGGAGATTGAAGCAGGTGGATCACCTGAGGTCAGGAGTTCAAGACCAGCCTGGCCAACATGGTGAAACCCCGTCTCTACTAAAAATACAAAAACTAGCCGGGTGTGGTGGCAGGTGCCAGTAATCCCAGCTGCTTGGGAGGCTGAGGCAGGAGAATCGCTTGAACCCAGGAGGCGGAGGTTACTGTCAGCCGAGATCATGACGCTGTACTCCAGCCTGGGTGACAGAGCAAGAACTCTGTCTCAAAAAATAAAAATAAATAAATAAATAAATAAATAAATAAATAAAAGCGAGAATTTCTTTTTTTTTTTTTTTAGTACTCAAAGATTTTTATACTCAGGAAAGAATTTTATACTCAAAGATTCAAGATCACAAAAATGTACCGCTCATTCGTTTTTCTTTCTTTTTAAATTATTTTATTTTATTTTTTCAGGGACAGAGTCTTACTCTGTTGCCCAGCCGGGGGCACAGTGGCACGATCATAGCTCACTGCAGCCTCCACCTCCTGGTGTCAAGCAATCCTCCCACGTCAGCCTCCCAAGTAGCTGGGACTAAAAGCAAGCACCACCACACCCGGCTAATATTTTATTTTTTGTAGGGAGAGGGTGTTGCTATGTTGGTCAGGCTGGTCTTGATCTCATGGACTCAAGCAGTCCTCTCACCTTGGCCTCCCAAAGTGCTGGGATTACAGGTGTGAGCCACTGCACCTGGCCTCATTTGTTTTTCTTTTTGAGACAGAGTCTTGCTCTGTTGCCTGGGCTGGAGTGCAGTGGTGCAATCTTGGCTTACTGCAACCTCCGCCTCCCGGGTTCAAGTGATTTTCCTGCCTTAGTCTCCCGAGTAGCTGGGACTACAGGCATGCGCCACCATGCCCAGCTAATTTTTTGTATTTTTAGAAGAGACGGGGTTTCACCATGTTGGCCAGGCTGGTCTGGAACTCCTGACCTCAGGTGATCCACCCACCTCAGCCTCCCAAAGTGCTGGGATTACAGGCGTCAGCCACCTCACCTGGCCATTTTTTATTTAATAGTCTTTATTAATTATTAAAATTGCAGTAAAATATACATTACATGAAATTTATTTTCTTAACCTTTTTTTTCTTTTTTTTTTGAGACGGTGTCTTGCTCTGTCACCCAGGCTGGAGTGCAGTGGTGCGGTCTCAGCTCACTGCAAGCTCTGCCTCCTGGGTTCACGCCATTCTCCTGCTTCAGCCTCCCGAGTAGCTGGGACTACAGGCGCCCGCCACCACGCCCGGCTAATTTTTTGTATTTTTAGTAGAGACGGGGTTTCGCCTTGTTAGCCAGGATGGTCTCGATCTCCTGACCTCGTGATGCACCCGCCTCGGCCTCCCAAAGTGCTGGGATTACAGGTATGAGCCACCACGCCTGGCATTTTTTTTTTTTTTTTTGAGACGGTGTCTTGCTCTGTCACCCAGGCTGGAGTACAGTGGCGCAATCTCGGCTCACTGAAACCTCTGCCTCCTGGGTTCAAGTGATTCTCCTATCTCAGCCTCCCAAGTAGCTGGGATTACAGGCACCCACCACCACACCCGGCTCATTTTTGTAGTTTTAGTAGAAACGGGGTTTCCCCATGTTGGCCAAGATGGTCTCGATCTTCTGACTTTGTGATCCACCAGCCTCGGCCTCCCAAAGTGCTGGGATTATAGGCATGAGCCACTGCGCCCAGCCCTTAGACTTTTAATGCTCATAAACTAAGATTCAGGATCTCCAAGGAAGATTTTGAAGTTCGAAAGCCAGGGAGGCTGAGGCCAGAGGATTGCTTCAGGCCAGGAGCTCGAGACCAGCCTGCACAAAATAGTAAGATCTTCCTCTCTACAAAATAAATAAATAAAATAAAATAAAATAAAATAAAAAAATTAGCTCTGCATGGTGGCACACAACTGTAGTCCCAGCTACTCAGGAGGCTGAGGTGGGAGGATTGCTTGAGCCCAGGAGGTGGAGGCTGTGGTGAACTATGATTGCACCACTGCACTCCAGCCTAGGCAACAGAGTGAGACCTCATCTCTAAAAACCAACCAGGCCAGTCACAGTGGCTCACGCCTATAATCCCAGCACTTTGGGAGGCCGAGGCGGGCAGATCACTTGAGGTCAGGAGTTTGAGACCAGCCTGGCCAACATGGTGAAATCTCATCTCTACTAAAAATACAAAAATTAGCCGGGCGTGGTGGCAGGTACCTGTAATCCCAGCTACTTGGGAGGCTGAGATAAGAGAATCACTTGAACCTGGGAGGGGGACGTTGCAGTGAGATGAGACTGCACCGCTGCACTCCAGCCTGGGTGACAGAGGAAAACTCCATCTCAAACAAAAACAAAGAACAAAAAACAAAACAAAGCAAAGAAACAACCAAGTAACCAACTGACCAACAAAAGCCAGGGAGTTGCTTTTTGGGTAAATCTGCAGGCTGCTAGAATAACCCTTAGGAGGCAAAAAGATGGGCTGGCCTAAGCTGACAGGGCTGGGGAAGGATCATGGGCTATAAATTAATTTGGGGAAAAGTAGTTCATACTTCCAAATATATTACCCTACCATACTACTAACAGAGGCACCTCCCATGTCAAGTATTCAGTGTTGTCTGGCGCCATGAAAGTAAGCACTTCTTACACATTATCTAGATTAATCTCACAGCCAGCTTCGTGGTATTTTATCTTATTTTATTATTTATTTATTTATTTTTGAGATGGAGTCTAGCTCTGTCGCCAGGCTGCAGTGCAGTGGTGCAATCTTGGCTCACTGCAACCTCCACCTCCCAAGTTCAAGCGATTCTCCTGCCTCAGCCTCCCGAGTAGCTGGGATTACAGACACACGCCACCACACCCAGCTAATAGTTGTATTTTTAGTAGAGACACAGGGGTTTCACCATGTTGGCCAGGATGGTCTCGATTTTCTGACCTCGTGATCTGCCCACCTCAGCCTCCCAAAGTGCTGGGATTACAGGTGTCAGCCAACTGCAACCGGCCGGGTTTCTTTTTGTTGTTGTTGTTGTTTTTGAGACGGAGTCTCGCTCTGTCGCCCAGGCTGGAGTGCAGTGGCATGATCTCGGCTCACTGCAAGCTCTGCCTCCCGGGTTCACGCCATTCTCCTGCCTCAGCCTCTTGAGTAGCTGGGACTACAGGTGCCCGCCACCACGCCCGGCTAATTTTTTGCGTTTTTAGTAGAGATGGGGTTTCATCGTGTTAGTCAGGATGGTCTTGATCTCCTGGCCTCGTGATCCACCCGCCTCGGCCTCCCAAAGTGCTGGGATTACAGACGTCAGCCACTGGGCCTGGCCAGTTTTTATTTTTATATGAAATAGAGCATAGCGGTCAGGGCTCCAAGAGATTCTAGGGTCCTCTGTGCCCCTGTGAAATTAGCTACAAAGTTTTGGGAAAGACTTCGCCTCTCTGAACCAGAGAAAGATGAAATCAGCTCGCCACAGGCACAGAGTCGGTATGCACCTAAGCACAGAACCACGCTGTTAACCATCACTCTAGTGCCGGGTGGGGATCTTGGCATATCCTAGCTCTCTCTGCAACCCCAGGTAAGCCAACGCCTAGATGGTACCTGCACACACCTGGCCAGGTGCAGGATATAGCCTCTGAAGCCTGGAGTGAAGTGTTTTTCATGTTTGAGGAACCATGAATCTGGAAATGGATGTTGGAGGAAGCAATGCAGTCACAAGGGATCAGGAACTAGGATGGGGGGTTTCTGCCCCTCCCATGACTCCCCCAGAGTCACACCATGAACCTACCTATGGCCTAAGGTGGCTACCTGGGCTGTCTAGTTCAGGGTGTTGGTGAGGTTGAGGTCATGGACTTGTTCTTGGAGTTCCTGGGTGGCCCTCACCTTCAGCCCCAGGCTGTGTGAATGACTCAGGCGTAGACCTGCCTGAAAAGCACGTATAATCCAGTAGGGGACTGTAACAATCAACCAGGCAATTATAACACAGAGTTGATGAATTTCATAAGGAACACAGGTGGCTGTGGGAGCAAATACAGATCTAACCCAGGCTTCAGTAGGGGAGGATGGTCAGGGAGGGCTTCCTGGAGGAGGAAACATCTAAGCTGGCAACTGTATAATCAGCTGGATGGAGTCACCTAGAAAATAAATGAGGGGACAGCCGAGCACGGTGGTCCATGTCTGTAATCCCGGCACTTGGGGAGGCCGAGGCGGCAGATCACTTGAGGTCAGGAGTTCGAGACCAGCCTGGGCAACATGGTGAAACCCCCATCTCTACTAAAAATACAAAAATTAGCCAGTGTGGTGGCAGGTGCCTGTAATCCCAGCTACTTGGGAGGCTGAGGAAGGAGAATCACTTGAACCTGGGAGGCAGAGATTGCAGTGAGCTGAGATTGCACCAGTGCACCCCAGCCTGGACGACAGAGTGAGACTCAATAATAATAATAATAATAATAATAATAATAAAAAATAATGAAGGGAAAGTTTTTTAGGGAGAGGTGCAAATGATAGTGATCCTGGTAGGTTCTGGAAACTTCAAGGGGCTCATTTTGCTTGGAGAGGGAGGAAAGTGGGGGTGGGGTGGGTGAAAAGTTGTTGGGAGACTGGGCGTGGTGGCTCATGCCTATAATCCTAGCACTTTGGGAGGCCGAGGCAGGTGGATCACTTGAGCTCAGGAGTTCGAAACCAGCCTGGCCAACATGGTGAATGTACAACAGACAGCCCCCAATACAGACAGACAGACAGACACACACACACACACTCACTCACTCCTACGCCCAGCCCTAAGAATTTACAAACACTGATAAAGACAAATGAAATCAGCGGATATAGACTTCAAACACCGTCAGACAGACACCCACTAGATCAAACAGGGACATTCCTAAACATCACACAGACACACCGCCAGGCAGTCCCACCGCAGACAGCCACAAATTAAAGCCGCGCTTGCCCCCTGATGGACAGCAGCAGTAGTGCGCCACCTCGATAGCGCCATCTCCCAGAGCGCTGGGATTGCAGGCGTGAGCCAACGTCCGCAGCCAAACACGTTCATATTGTTGAGAAGGCAGAGAAATACAAAGTAGGTGGAAGGGTCTCTACCTACAGCTGTTTTCTGTGGTCTGAGGATTCTTCCCACGTCTTTAATTTCTAGTGCTTTCTAGGGGTCTCAACTTGAACTATTTAATATTTTCTGGAAGAGAAACTTTTTTTGTGGGGGGGGGGCGGCGGTGGGGTGGGGGTGGGACCGAGTCTCGCTCTTGTCTCCTAGGCTGGAGCACAGTGGCGCGATCTTGGCTCACTGCAACCTCCGCCTCCCGGGTTCAAGCGATTTTCCTGCCTCAGCCTCCCGAGTAGCTGAGATTACAGCACCCAGCTAATTTTTGTATTTTTAGTAGAGATGGGGTTTCACCATGTTGGCCAGGCTGGTCTCGAACTCCTAACCTCAGGTGATTCGCCCGCCTCGGCTTCCCAAAGTGCTGGGATTACAGGCGTGAGCCACCGCGCCCGGCCCAGAGGAACTTTTTTTTTTTTTTCAGAGGAACTTTTTTTTTATCCAAAGGAATGACTCCCTAATGGTGGAATTCCAGGCAATGAAGTGAGGCGCGAGGCAGATTGTCACATACGGAGCCGTCGTATTTCATGGGTACCATTCACGCAAGGCGGGACTTGTTCTTAGGCAGCCAACACTTCCGCATTGCCCTGGCATTTGAGCCGCCGAACCAAGTTCCGCGTATCTTGCCCATTGTAACCCCACAGCACCAATTTGAAGCTATGTAGTGCCCTCTGGTGGCCTTCGGTGATTTGGCTTCAGTGTCTCAAACTCTCTGATTAGACTGTTTCCAAAGAGAAGGCTGTTAGGGGGCCTCCGAAGTCAGGTTTGGATGTTTGAGCTCTAAGCTGCAGGATTTGGGGAGCCGTGGTGTGGGGGTGATTTATTTATTTATTTATTTATTTATTTTTGAGAAAGAGTCTCACTCTGTCGCCCAGGCTGGAGGGCAATGGTGTGATCTTGGCTCACTGCAACCTCCACCTCCCAGGTTCAAGTGATTCTCCTCCCTCAGCCTCCCGAGTAGCTGGGACTACAAGAGCCCGCCACCACGCCCAGCTAATTTTTGTATTTTCTTTTGAGTAGAGACGGGGTTTCACCATGTTGGCCAGGCTGGTCTCGAACTCCTGACCTCAGGTTATCCACCTGCCTTGGCTTTCCAAAGTGCTGGGATTACAGGTGTGAACCATGCCTGGCCGGAGTGGGGATGATTCAAACAGTGGATATTCGCATAGAATGTGCCCATTCCTCTGGTGTAAATAGTCCCACCACATCTGATTTCTTTTTTGTTTTTGTTTTTGTTTTTGTTTTTGAGATAGAGTCTCGCTCTGTTGCCCAGGCTGGAATGCAGTGGCACAATCTCAGCTCACTGCAGCCTCCACCTCCTGGGTTCCAAGCAGTTCTCCCTGCCTCCGCTGCCTGAGTAGCTCGATTACAAGTGCCCACCACCAAGCCCAGCTAACTTTTGTATTTTTAGTAGAGATGGGGTTTTGCTGTTTGCCAGGCTGGTCTTGAACTCCCGACCTCAGATGATTTGCCCGCCTCGGCCTCCTACAGTGCTGGGATTACAGGTGTGGGCCACCGCACCTGGCCCACAGCTGATTTCAAGTCATCATAAGTATCCTCACTTTCCTTGCCTCCAGTCCACCCAGCAAAAGCACAACTAACATCAGAGAGCTCAGGCACGGGGATAACCATAAGGTCCTATGTAATCTGCATCTCCCTTCCTGCCTTGGCCATGCTGGCCACAGGCAGCAGGAAGGGGCAGAGGAAGGAGCTGGGCGAGGATGTGGCCTCAGCTGGAGTTGAGTTAGAGATTAGCTCCATGGAGAAAAATAAAGTGGAGTAACATGCTAGCAAGTTTTTATTTAAAACTTTAAAAATAAAAAAGTTTTTGAGGCCGGGCATGGTGGCTCACGCCTGTAATCCCAGCACTCCGGGAGGCCGAGGCAGGCGGATCACAAGGGCAGGAGATCAAGACCATCCTGGCTAACACGGTGAAACCCCGTCTCTACTAAAAATATAAAAAATTAGCCGGACATGGTGGCAGGCGCCTATAGTCCCAACTATTCGGGCAGCTGAGGCAGAAGAATGGTGTGAAACCGGGAGGCGGAGCTTGCAGTGAGCCGAGATCGCACCACTGCATTCCAGCCTGGGCATTACAGTGAGACTGTCTCAAAAAAAAAAAAAAAAAAAAAAAAAAAAAGAACAGAATGCTTTGGCATATTTAAAAATGGTTCCTGCCGGGCACAGTGGCTCATGCCTGTAATCCCAGCACTTTGGGAGGCTGAGGCGGGTGGATCACGAGGTCAGGAGATCGAGACCATCCTGGCTAACACGGAGAAACCCCGTCTCTACTAAAATAATACAAAAAAATTAGCCAGGCGTGGTGGCGGGCGCCTGTAGTCCCAGCTACTTGGGAGGCTGAGGCAGGAGAATGGCGTGAACCCAGGAGACGGAGCTTGCAGTCAGCCGAGATCGCCCCACTGCACCCCAGCCTGGGCGACAGAGCGAGACCCCTCCTCAAAAAAAAAAAAAAAAGAAAGAAAGAAATCTAGCCCCTTCTTCAGGGCTGAGAGAATTTTGAGCACTAGCCGTCTCTCGGTCGCCTGAATTCGTCTCAGAGTGTGGCATTTCTCTGCAACTCACTCGGTTACAACACGGGGTGTGGATTATTCAGGAGTGTTCTGGGAAGGGGTTGAGGATTTTCCAGGACTAAGGGTTCCTCGCCTTTCTAGACTCTCTAGGATAGCTTCCGGACATTGCCATGGCATCTGTAAACTGTCATGGTGCTTGCGGGAGTTTCTTTTAGCAGCTAATACATGATAATTAGTGTATAATAAGAATGAACAATGAGGACAACCACAGGTCAGTTTTGTGGCCATCTTGGTTTTGGTGGGATTTGGGCTGGCTTCTCTACCGCAGCCTGTTTAATCAGTAGGGTCTTTATGACCTGTATCTTGTGTCGACCTCCTATCTCATCCTGTGACTAAGAATGCCTGATCTCCCGGGAATGCCCAGCAGGTCTCAGCCTCATGTTACCCAGCTCCTGTTCAAGATGGAGTCACACTGGTTCAAATTCCTCTGACAAGTTTGTAAAACTTATGAAACTGCGGGGGCTGCCCTGAGACTTCTGCACACTGAGTCTTGAGCGATTCGTCAATTACCGTTCAGGTTTTTCTACCCCGGTACTGGTTCCTGAGGTGTTTTCTGCTCCAGTAAACCGACACTCTCTGTCTCTCCAATTCATAACAAAACATTTCATGACACGAAACACAAACATACATAAAATGTACTTTTTTTTTTTTTTTTTTTTTTGAGATGGAATCTCACTCTGTCACCCAGGCTGGAGTGCAGTGGCGGGATCTCAGCTCACTGCAACCTCTGCCTCCCGGGTTCAAGCAATTCTCCTGCCTCAGCCTCCTGAGTAGCTGGGATTACAGGCACGTGCCACTATGCCTGGCTAATTTTTTGTACTTTTAGTAGAGACGGGTTTCACCATGTTGGTCAGGCTGGTCTCCAACTCCTGACCTCATGATCCACCTGCCTCAGCCTCCCAAAGTGCTGGGATTACAGGCGTGAGCCACCATGCCCAGCAAAATGTACCTCTTTTACCATTTTCTTTTTTTGAGATAGGATCTTGCTCTGTTGCCTGGGCTAGAGTGTAGTGGCATGATCACAGTTCACTTCAGGCTCAACCTCCCCAGGCTCAAGCGATCCTCCTCCGTCAGCCTCCGGAGTAGCTTGGATTACAGGCACCAGACACCACACCCAGGGCAGCTGTTTGCCCTGTGTCCTTGTAACTACCCAGTGGGTTCACCTTGCTCTCCGCCTAGACAGAGTCAATTTCTCAAGACAGGAATTGCAGTAGAGAAAGAGTAATTCACACAGAGCCGGCTGTGTGGGAGACTGGAGTTTTATTAATCAAATCAGTCTCCTTGAGCTTTCTGGGAGCAGAGTTTTTAAGGACAACTTGGTGGGTTGGGAGAAGCCAGCGAGCCAGGAGTGCTGATTGGTCAGGGATGAAATCACAGGGAGTCAAAGCTGTCTTCTTGCACTGAGTCAGTTCCTGGTGGGGGACCACAAGATCACATGAGCCAGTTTATCAATCTGGGTGGTGCCAGCTGATCCATCAAGTGCAGGGTCTGCAAAATATCTCAAGCACTGATCTTAGGAGCAATTTAGGGAGGGTCAGAATCTTTTAGCCTCTAGCTGCATGCCTCCTAAACCATAATTTCTAATCTTGGGGCTAATTTGTTAGTCCTCCAAAGGCAGTGTAGTGCCCAAACAAGAAGGATATTTGTTTTGGGAAAGGGCTGTTATCATCTTTGTCTTAAACTATAAAGTTCCTCCCAAAGTTACTTCCGCCTATGCCCAAGAATGAACAAGGACAGCTTGGAGGTTAGAAGCAAGATGGAGGCCAGGCGCGGTGGCTCACGCCTATAATCCTAACACTTTGGGAGGCCGAGGCAGGTGGATCACCTGAGGTTGGGATTTCGAGACCAGCCTGACCAACATGGTGAGGTGAGAGGATGGCTTGAGCACAGGAGGCTGAGGCTGCAGTGAGCTATGATTGTACCATTGCCCTCCAGCCTGGGCAACACAGCAAGACCCTCATCCCAAAACAAAAGCAAAAATAATAATAATAAAAAAACCCAACCCTCACCCAGTCTGTAGTACTTAGTTATGGCATTCCTAACAGACCAATACAGTGAAACTAGGTCTATCACCAGAAAAGCCCATTCTGTGAGCTGACAGAATATATTGTCCCTTATTTTTTTATTTTTTTTTTGACAGAGTATCGCTCTGTCACCCAGGTTGGAGTGCAGTGGTGTGATCTTGGCTCACTGCAACCTCCACCTCCTGGGTTCAAGCAATTCTTCTGCCTCAGCCTCCTGAGTAGCTGGGATGACAGGCGTCCACCACCATGCCTGGCTAATTTCTGTATTTTTAGTAGAGATGTGGTGTCACCATATTGGCCAGGCTGGACTTGAACTCCTGACCTGTGATCCGCCCACCTCAGCCTCCCAAAGTGCTGGCATTACAGCCATGAGCCACCGTGCCCAGCCTATTGCCCGTTATTTAGGCTGTATCTTTGTGCAGCTCCTCCACTTCCCAGAACCCGCTACCTTCTCAGAGGCTTAGCCTGGAGATCCATTTTCTTTCTCTAGATTCTTTGAGACCCACTTCCTTCAAATTCAGCTCCCCGTCTGCCTGGTCTCAGGGGCCCTATCTTTGGGGATGAATAAGATGATTTATTATTTTTTTCTTCAGTCATTTTGCACTTCCGCATATTCTTCTGGGTCATCTTCTCATAATGTCCAAAGACAGTCTAGACTATCAGTTCCTCTAGCTGGTTCTTCTGCCCCCTGTGAGATGCAAGGATAAGTAAAACCATTCGGGGAACTGGCTTGGAGCTCAGCCAGAAACCCTTGCAGAAATTGGCAGAGGGAGAATCTGTGCACAGCAACGCTTGCAGACGTTAGGTGTCCCTTGCAAAGGGAGTGGATAAACACACAGCTGCACGCTGTGTAAGTTCACCAGCCTGTGCCCCGAGCTCTAAACAGGACTGGGGAAAGGTTTCCAAGATGTATTTTTTATCAGCAGCCTGCAGTTAGGAAACAAAAATTGCAACAGTTTTTGTTGCTTTATTTTAGTTTTTAAGGAAGTATATGGTTAGATTGTTGCTAAGGTTTATAAGGTCATATGTCTTTTTCTTTTTTTCTTTTTTCTTTTTTGAGATGGAGTATTGCTCTGTTGCCCAGGCTGGAGTGCAGTGGCATGATCTCAGCTCACTGCAACCTCTGCCTCTGGGGTTCAAGCAATTCTCTTGCCTCAGCCTCCTGAGTAGCTGGGATTACAGGTATGCACCACCACACTCGGCTAATTTTTGTATTTTTAGCAGAGACAGAGTTCCACCATGTTGGCCAGGCTGGTCTCGAACTGTGGGCGGAGGATTACCTATGTGCCGAGTCAAGAGACTGAAGGCACAAACTGTTTCAGTATAATAAAGAAAATAGTTAGAATAGTCATAACACAAGTTAGATATAGAGATGATCATGAACAATTATTAATCATTATTATAAACATTATTAATCATTAGCTTTTAATATTACTCTTTGTTGCATTACTAATATAACCTAGGAATAACCGGCAGATATAGGGTCAGGTGCTGAAGGGACATTGTGAGAAGTGACCTAGAAGGCAAGAGGTGAGCCCTCTGACACGCCCACATAAGGGCTGCTTGAGGGCTCCTTGGTCAAGCGGTAACGCCAGTGTCTGGGAAGGCACCTGTTACTTAGCAGACCGCGAAAGGGAGTCTCCTTTCCTTGGAGGAGTCAGGGAACACTCTGCTCCACCAGCTTCTTGTGGAAGGCTGGATATTATCCAGGCCTGCCCGCAGCCATCCGGGGGCCTAAACCCCTCCCTGTGGTGCTGTGCTTCAGTGGTCACTCTCCTTGTCCACTTTCATGCTCCTGCAGTACTCCTGGTTCCTCTCTGAAGTTCATAGTAGATAGTGGTAGCAGAAATAGTGAAAGTCTTAAAGTCTTTGATCTTTCTTATTAGTGCAGAGAAGAAAACGCTGATGTATGCTGCCTTCTCTCTCTGCTACCTAAAAGGTAAGGGCCCCCTATCCTGTCATCATCCTGTAATCACGTGACTTGCCTCACCTTGTCAATCACTTAGAAGATTCACCCTCCTTACCCTGCCCCCTTGTCTTGTATGCGGTAAATATCAGCGTGCGCAGCTGTTCCGGGCTGCTTACTACCAGTCTCCGCATCTTGATGGTAGTGGTCCCCCGGGCCCAGCTGCTTTCTCTTTATCTCTTTATCTTGTGTGTTTATTTATTACAATCTCTCATCTCTGCACACGGGGAGAACACCCGCTAAGCCCCATAGGGCTGGACCCTACATTGAACTCCTGACCTCTGGTGATTCACCCGCCTCGGCCTCCGAAAGTGCTGGGATTACAGGCGTGAGCCACCGCACGCGGCTGGTCACATGTCTTCAACATTGTGCAATGAGATCAACTCTATATTAAAAGAAATTTAAGAGATCACATTTCATTGGAGATGCACAAAACCAATGTCATTAGGTCCCTTTATATGGCATACACAATAAAACAATTTGATTCCTCCATTTAGCAGGCACCATAAAATAATTTGGTTGCTTTGTAGAACATGCACTGACGAATAACGTGGTCCCCTCATGCAGAATGCACCATAAAATAATTGGACAGGATGGTGGGTGCTGTTTTATTTTGGGGCCTATTTTATCAACTTCATTGAGGAATAATTTATGTGCAACAAATGGCATGCTTTGGCAGTGTACAATGTGATGTTTTGACAAGCACTGTTAACAATGCTACAGTAAAAATATGGATCAGTCCGGACATGGTGGTTCATGCCTGTAATCCCAGCACTTTGGGAGGCCGAGGCGGGCAGATCGTTTGAGGTCAGGAGTTGGAGACGAGCTTGGCCAACATGGTGAAACCCCGTCTTGACTAAAAATACAAAAATTAGCTGGGCATGGTGGTGCGCGCTTGTAATCCCAGCTACTTGGGAGGCTGAGGCAGGAGAATCGCTTGAACCCGGGAGGCAGAGGTTGCAGTGAGCCGAGACTGCACCACTGCACTCCAGCCTAGGCAACAGAATAAGACTCCGTCTTAAAGAGTATACATAGATCATTTCCATCATTCCCCTAAGTCCCCTGGGACCCTCTTGCAATTCATCCTTCCCTCCACCCCGGCCCTAGGTAACCACTGATTTGCTTTCTCTACCCCTAACCATATATGGTTTGTGTTTTCTAGAATTTCAAATACATACAGTGGTTAATTTTATGTCAACTTGTCTAGACTGTGGGAAGGTATTTTTAAGCTATGATTAATGTTTACAGTCAGTTGACTTTCAGTAAATTAGATGACTCTCTATAAAGTAAGTGGGCCACTTCTAATCAGTTGAATTCCTTAGGAGCAAAGATAGGTTTCCCGAAGAAGAATGAATTCTGACTTCAGACTTTAACATAGAGATATAGAAATTCTGCCTGTGAATTGCAACAAAAGCAAAAATTGACCAATGGGATCTAATTAAACTAAAGAGTTTCTGCACAGCAAAAGAAACTGTCATCAGAGTGGACAGGCAATGGCCGGACCTGGTGACTCACGCCTGTAGTCCCAGCACTTTGGGAGGCTGAGGAGAGTGGATCATGAGGTCAAGAGTTCGAGACCAGCCTGGCCAACATGGTGAAACCCTACCTTTACTAAAAATACAAAAATTAGCGGGGCATGGTGGTGGGTGCCTGTAATCCCAGCTACATGGGAGGCTGAGGCAGGAGAATTGCTTGAAGCTGGGAGATGGAGGTTGCAGTGAGCCGAGATTATGCCACTGCACTCCAGCCTGGGTGACAGAGCGAGACTCCATCTCAAACAAACAACAAATTAACTGGGCATGATGGCACATGCCTGTAGTCCTAGCTACTGGGGTGGCTGAGGTGGGAGGATCACTAGAGCCCAGGAGGCTGAGGCTGCAGTGCCGAGATTGTGCCACTGCACTCCAGCCTGGGCAACAGAGCAAGACTGTGTCTCAAAAAACAAAACAAAACAAAACAAAACAAAAACAAAAACAAAAGCAACAAACAAACAAAAAACGAGTGAACAGGCAACCTACAGAGTGGGAGAAAATCTTTGCAATTTATCCATCTGACAGAGGTCGAATATCCAGAATCTACAAGAAACTCAAACAAATTTACAAGAAAAAGACAAACAACACCATTGAAAAGTGGGCAAAGGACATGAACAGACACTTCTCAAAAGAAGACATTCATGCAGTCAACAAAAATATGAAGAAAAGCTCAACATCAATGATCATTAGAGAAATGCAAATTGAAACCACAATGAGATACCATCTCATGCCAGTCAGAATGACCACTATTAAAAAGTCAAGAAACAATAGATGCTGGCGAGGTGGCAGAGAAATAGGAATGTTTTTACACTGTTGGTGGGAAAGTACATTAGTTCAGCCCTTGTGGAAGATGGTGTGGTGATTCTTCAAAGATCTAGAACTGGAAATACCATTTGGCCCAACAATCCCATTACTGCAAATATACCCAAAGGAATATAAATGATACTATTACAAAGATACATGTATGTGTACGTTCATTGCAGCACTACTCACATAGCAAGGACATGGAATCTACCCAAATGCCCATCAATGATAGACTGGATTAAGAAAATGTGGTACATATATACCATGGAATACTATGCAGCCGTAAAAAGGAATGAGATCGTGTCCTTTGCAGGGACACGGGTGAAGCTGGAAGGCATTATCCTCAGCAAACTAACGCAAGAACAGAAAACCAAATACCACATGTTCTCACTTATAGTGGGAGCTGAAAAATGAGAACATATGGACACAGGGAGGGGAACAACACACACTGAGGCCTGTCAGGGGGTGGGGTTGGGAGAGGGAGAGTATTAGGAAAAATAGTGAACTCATGTTGGGCTTAATACCTAGGCGACAGATTGATAGCTGCAGCAAACCACCATGGCACATGTCTACCTGTGTAACAAACTTGCACATCCTGCACATGTACCCCAGAACTAAAAATACACATTTAAAAATGTTTTTAAAAAGAAACAAGGCTGGGTGCGGTGGCTCACACCTGTAATCCCAGCACGTTGAGAGGCCGAGGTGGGTGGATCACCTGAGGTCAGGAGTTCAAGATCAGCCTGGCCAACATGGTGAAACCCCATTTTTAATCTCTACTAAAAATACAAAAGTTAGCCGGGCGTGGTGGCGCATGCTTGTAATCCCGGCTATTCAGGAGGCTGAGGCGAGAGAATCGCTTGAACCCAGGAGGCAGAGGTTGCAGTGAGCCAAGATTGCGCCATTGCACTCCAGCCTGGGTGACAGAGTGAGACTCTGTCTCAAAAAATAAATAAAATAAAATAAAATAAATTTTAAAAGAAGAAAGACATTCTGCCTGTGCTTTAAGCCTTTGGGCCCAAGACTGCAGTATCACCTCTTACCTGAATCTGCAGCCTGTCAGATTGCCTTAGGGATTTCGGACTTGTAACCCCTACAATCCCGTGAGCCAGTAACTTAAAATCACTCTCTCTCTCTTTCTGACTCTCTGTCTCCCTCTCTCTGTCTCTCTGTTTCTCCTCTTAGTTTTGTTTCTCTGGAGAACCTTGAATAATACAAGATCCTTTTAGTTTATTCCCTCTTTGTGTCTGGCTTCTTTTCTTTCTTTTTTCAAAAATTTGCATGAATGTATGAGGTACAAGTCCAGTTTTGGTACATGGATTACTGCTTAGTGGTGAAGTCTGGGCTTTTAGTGTAGCCATCACCCGAGCCATGTACATTGAACCCACTAAGTAATTTCTCATCCCTCACTCCCCTTCCACCCTTCCAAGTCCCCAATGTCTATTATTCTACACTCTACGTCCATGTGCACGCATTATTTAGCTCCTATTTATAAGTGAGACTATGTGGATTTGACTTTCTGTTTCTGAGTTGTTTTATTTAAGATAACGGCCTTCAGTTCCATCCAGGTGTTACCAAAGACACGATCTCATTCTTTTTTATGGCTGAGTAGTATTCCACAGTTCATATATGTGGGGGGTTCAGTCAGAGTGGTTGGAAAAACTATAAGGAAAGGACTCAAACCTTCTGAAAGTTTGGAAGGTTCTGCAGAGCCCCGGGGGAAGAATAGCTGAAGGCAGCTGTTCTATAACCCTGAGGCAGAGGGCAAGGAGTAGGTACAAGGGAGTGTGGGCGAATTTATCTTAAGCAGGCCTGTTTACTTATGTTGACCAGGAACTGACTTGATCATCTGCCTATGTGATGTTCCCTGAAAGGGGAGCAATAAATGTTAATTACCTACAGGTTGTGTGTACTCCATGTTTTCGGCATTGTGCCCGCACTGAACAAATGCAAGCAGCTCCAGCTTCTCGGGGCTGCTCTCTGGCCGCTAGAGCCAGGCAGTCACCTAGCTGCTCTTACACTGCATACCTGTGTCTGACTACTCATTTCATCCCATCGGCCAGGGTCTGTGGGACAGACCCAGTACACATACACCACATTTTCTTTATCCAGTTGTCTATAGATAAGACAGTTGGACTGATTTCATATCTTTGCTCTTGTGAATAGTGCTGTGATAAACCTACAAGTGTGGGTATTTTTTTGAGAAAATGATTTCTTTTCATCTGGGTAGAGTGGGACTGTCAGAACGGCTTCTCAATTTTTTTCTTTTTTTAGAGATGGGGTCTTCCTCTGTCACTCAGGCTGGAGTGCAGGGGTGCAGTCATGGCTCACTGCAGCCTCGAATTCCTGGGCTCAAGCGATCCTCCTACCTCAGCCTCCCAAGTAGCTGGGACTACAGACTTGTAGTAATTTTTGTATTTTTAGTAGAGACGGGGTTTCACCATGTTGGTCAGGCTAGTCTCAAACTCCTGACCTCAAGTGATCTACCCACCTCGGCCTCCCAAAGTGCTGGGATTACAGGCGTGAGCCATCACACCTGGCTCCCTCTTCTGACTTTTTGCTCTGTATCCTTTCACTGTAACAAATCATAACCATTAGCAAGACTATATGCTGAGTCTTCTTAGAGAATCATTGAGCTTGGGGAGGGGGGTCTCGGGGACTCCTGATAAACCACCCCTACCTTTAAAGAAAGAGCCTTAGGAGCCATAGATAAACCATGAAGTCTTTGGAGGACAATGAAGCCTTTGCATCCACCTCCCTCTTAGAAACCCTGATTCTTTTCTCCTGCAAAAGGGCAGCTGCTGTTCATTTCTCACCCCCTCAAGAATTGTGGTCTTCCTTCTGGGGAAGTGGGGTAGGGATGCAAAGTTCAGTAGATTCATCTATTTCTCTTCCCTTCTTTTTCCTCATTTGTTTCTTTATTTTCTAGGATACAACAGCCAATGAAATTCTTTCCCTGCCCTGAGAAAATGCTCAGTTTTTTGAGGGAAACAGACATTCAAGCAAGCATAGATAATACTGACTATGGTGATGGGGGCGGAGGATGGAGGAGGCACCTCACTCTCAAGTGGAAGTCAAGGAAGGCTTCCTGGAGGAGGTGATATTTACACAGAAAGGTTGTATAGGATTGGGGTGAATGTGCATTTCAGACTTGGTGTCAAGAGAGAACTGGGTTTGGTGGCACATGCCTGTAATCCCAGCACTTTGGAAGGCTGAGGCAGGAGGATCGTTTGAGCCCAGGAGTTTGAGACCAGCCTGGGCAATAAAGCAAGATCTCATCTCTAAAAGAGAAAAAAAAAATTAGCAGGATATGGTAGGGTATGCCTGTGGTCTCAGCTACTTAGGAGGCTGAGGTGGGAGGATTGCTTGAATTCAGGCAGTTGAGGCTGCAGTGAGCTGTGACTGAGCCGTTGCACTCCAGCCTGGGCAACAGAGCAAGTCCCTGTCTCAAAAAAAAAGAAAAGAAAAAGAGAGAGAGTTTGAAGTAGAACTTGCTGTGAGGTTTCTTGTGCACAGGTGTTTTTGAGGGAGAAGATCAGGACAGAGCAAGGGAATGAGCTAAGCAAGGAAGTGGTCTTAGCTGGAGTCCAGCCTTAGCCGGATCCCATGGGGAGCCCTGGAGTGTGACTGGCGCCGCCAGGTTGGTCTCACCCTGGGGGCATGGGGCTGGCCTTCTGCACCTCTGTGACCATCCGTTATGGCTGTGGGCTGGGTCTGACGGTTTGCACAGTTGCTCAGCTGAAGAGAAGGGGGAAGTTGTGAGCTATGAGCTATTGTAGGCAGCACTCACTCACAGCAGCCCCAGGATGGGTGCACCAACCTGGGAAAGGTCAGTGAGCAGAGCATTGACTGCACCCACAACAGGGGCTTCAAATATTTTATAATCACTGGGGGGCTTTTTGTTGTTGTTTTTCTGAGACAGGGTCTCACTCTGTTGCCCAGGCTGGAGTGTACTGGTGCCATCACGGCTCACTGTGACCTTGACCTCCTGGGCTCAAGCAATCCTCCCAAGTAGCTGGGACTACAGGCATGCACCACTACGCCTGGCTTATTAAAAATTTTCTTTTATAGAGATGGGGTTTCTCCATGTTGCTCAAGCTGGCCTTGAACTCCTGGGCTCAAACAGTCCTCCCACCTTGACCTCCTGAGTAGCTGGGACCACAGGTGTGCACCAGCCACTGTGCCCAACTAATTAAAAAAAATTTTTTTTTCTGTAGAGTCAGGATCTCGGTATGTTGCCTTGAACTCCTGGGCTCAAGCGATCCTCCTGCCTTGATTTCCCAAAATGGCGGGATTACAGGCATGAGCCACTGTGTCTAGCTGGTCACTAGGTCTTTAGGGGGAGTGGAGATCAATAAAACAAGATGGGGAGACCAGAGTCAGACTACGCAGAGCCTTGAGTGCCATATTAATAAGGCTGAACTTCATCCTGAGGGCAATAGGGAGCCATGGAAGGGTTTAGAGTCTAAGCAGGGCGTGGACAGGTTAGGCAGGGATTCCCCAACTTCCCTGCCCCTTCCCGGCACTCTGTGTGACGGTAAGTGATGTTCCTGCAGCTCCCCAGGCTGATTTCTTCAATCTTGAGAGTCCCTTGTATTCCCCTTTGCTAGGGAAGTCATTAGGGATTAGATTTTGTAAGCTTCTTGGCCAGAATTGTTGATTTCCTCTTCCACATCCTTCCCCTTCTCGTTCTTACACCCTCACCCGCAATTCTGCAGGGCCGCTGCAGGACAGTCTTTATATAGCTTCGGTCACCTCTGTGGGTTTGAAGGGTGTCTGGAGTCTTGGGTCTTCAGTGTCTCACCAGGACCCGATACCCTGCCTGTGGTAGGTGGGATAAAGGGCCTCCTCTCCCTCCACGAGGCACCTACAGCCTAATCCCTAAAGCCCAAGGATGTGTTCCCTTCTATGACAAAAGGGACTTTTGCAGATGGGATTCAGTTAAGGACTATATTTTTTTGGGGTGGGGGGTGGGGGGAGTGGGGACACAGTCTTACTCTGCTGCCCAGGCTGGAGTGCAATGGCACGATCTCAGCTCACTGCAACCTCTGCCTAATGTCATTACAAGAATTCTTACGAGAAGGAGACAGGAGGATCAGAGAGAGAGAGAGATGGAGAGATAGAGATACACAGAGAGTGAGAGAGAGAGAAAGAATGAGAGAGAACGAGAGAGAGAGAGAGAACAAGAGCAATAAGGAGAGAGAACAAGACAGACAGAATGGGCCAGGCACAGTGGCTCGCACCTGTAATTCCAGCACTTTGGGAGGCCGAGGCGGGCGGATCACCTGAGGTCAGGAGATTAAGGCCAGTCTAGTCAATATGGTGAAACCCCATCTCTACTAAAAATACAAAAGTTAGCCAGGTGTGGTGGCAGATGCCTGTAATCCCAGCTACTCGGGAGGCTGAAGCAGGAGAATCGCTCGAACCCGAGAGACGGAGGTTGCAGTGAGCCGAGATCGTACCACTGCACTCCAGCCTGGGTGACAGAGTGAGACTCTGTCTCAAAAAAAAAGGAGAAAAAAAAAGAGAGAATGAAAGAGCAAGAGGGAGGGGAAAATGAGAGAATAAGCAAGAGAGAGAACTAGAGAGAGAGACAGACAGAGAAAAAGAGAGAGAGAGAATGAGAGAGCAAGAGGGAGGGAAAATGAGAGAGAGAGCAAGAACGAGAGATTTAGAGTACGCAAGAGACATTTGAAGCTGCTAGCTGCTGGCTTTGCATAGGAAGGAAGGGACCATGAGCCAGGGCATGTGGGTTGCCTCCAGAAGCCAGAAAGGACAAGGAATAGATTCTGCCCTGGAGCCTCAGGAAGGAGTGCAGCCCTGCTGGCATCTTGGTTTTAGTCACATGAGACTCGAGAGGACTCTGACCTCTGGACCCATCATATACTAAATCTGTGTTTTCCCCAAGCTGTCAGGTCCGTGGCAAGCCTCATCCCATCCCCATCCCCAGGAGGGATCTGGGCTTGATTGCAAAACCTTCCAACTCTTTAGCCCAGCCTCCAAATGTCGAATCCTTCTTCTGTCTCAAACTCCCCTGCTACATCTAGACAGTCCCCAAATTCGCTTGTTCCTGCCTCCTAAATTCTCCGTCACTATAGCCCCTGCCCCAGACCAGGCCACTGTTCTCTCTCCTGGCTGTATCCCCAGCCTCCTCCCTATCTGCCCACCTGTGAACCCATCCTGTCCAATACCCACCTACAAAACACAAGCATAAAATTCCAACCTGAGCCTGTGGCTCCCTTGCTGAACCTCCTTTTATTGCCCCGAGGGTAAAGCCTAAACTCTTTCACCCACGTTATAAGGTTCTGTCTGATATGAAATTTGCTGGCTTCTCCAATTCAAGTTTTGCTGGTATCAGGATTTTTTCTATGAGTAGCTGCAACTATTTAGCATGGTGGAGTAATAATAATACCAATAATAACTAATAGTATTTAAGCATTTAATCTGTGCCAGGCACGGTTTTATTATTGTATCACCTTAAACCTCAAACTCCATGAAGTTAGATCCTTTATTTATTTATTTATTTATTTATTTATTTTTGAGACAGAGTCTCGCTCTGTCACCCAGGCTGGAGTGCAGTGGTGTCATCTTGGCTCACTGCAACCTCCGCCTCCCAGATTCAAGTGAGTCTCCTGCCTCAGCCTCCTGAGTAACTGGGACTACAGGCGTGTGCCCCCATGCCTGCATAGTTTTTTGTATTTTTAGTAGAGACGGGGTTTTACCATGTTAGCCGGGCTGGTCTCAATCTCCTGACCTCATGATCCACCCGCCTTGGCCTCCCAAAGTACTGGGATTACAGGCGTGAGCCACCACACCCGGCCCTAGTTAGACACATTATTACCCTCATTTTATTAATGGTGAAAACTGCTTCTTAGGTGTATTGGTTATCTCTTGCTGTGTATCAAATTACTCCAAAACTTAGCAGCTTAAAATAGGGAACTTTTAGTCTCTTACAGTTTCTGAAGATCAGGAGTCTGGGGGTGGCCGAGCTGAATAATTCTGGCTCAAGCTCTTGCTTGAGGTTATAGTCAAGCCATTGACCAGGGCTGGCTCATCTGAAAGTTCGACTGGGGTGGGAAGATTTGCTTCCAAGGCAGCTCACTCACATGACTGTTGGTGGGAGGCTCAGTTCCTCCACAGCGCTGCTTGAATCTCCTTACAACATGGCGACTGGCTACTCCCCAGTGCATGACCCTGGAAAGAGAGAGCAATGAGGATGCCACAATGGCACGTATGACCTAGTCACAAACTGTCATGTGCTCCTTTTTCTGATCAATAGAAACAAGTCACACTGGGCATAGTGTCTCATACGTGTAATCCCAGCACTTTGGGAGGCTGAGGCAGGAAGACCACTTGGGCCCAGAGTTCAAGACCAGCCTGGGCAACATAGCAAGATCCTATCTCTGCAAACAAACAAACAAAAAGTCAGCTGGGTGTGGTGGCACATGCTTGTCATCCCAGCTACTTGGGAGGCTCATGTAGGAGGATCACTTGAGCCCAGGGCTTGGAGGCTGCAATGAGCTATGATCACGCCACTGTACTCCAGCCTGGGCAACAGAGCAAGATTCTGTCTTAAAAAAAAAAAAAGAGAGAGAGAGAGAGAAACAAGTCACTAAGTCTATGTTCAAGGAGAGAGGGATTAGTCTCTACCACCTGAAGAGTATGAAAGAACTGATGGATATGTTAAAACCACCACATTGGTCTGCCTGCCTCTAGAGTCCACACTCCTGGATACACTGAACAAGGATTATAGGAGAAAGTGCAAGCCTCTGGCAGTCACTTCTAGTAGATAACATTACCTGAAAGGGAATTATGGAGGGAGGAGGAGAGCAAGGACCAATATCACCAGGGGATGGGAGGTGGGAGGGGAGAGCTACATCTGTGGTCTCTGCAGAGCAGACACTTTTCCAGGGAAACCCTTTTCTTTCTAATCTTTGTGAGTCCCCCGGTGGATATTTGTGTATCTGAGACCTATGAGATACTCGTCCTATGAGACCTCCTAGGACGCTGAGACCCCACATTCAGCATTCTATGATCAGGAGCATATGGAGAAGATGTGGGTGCAGAGACATTCCTCAAAGAATACAAAGTTTCAGTTGACAAGAGGAACATGTTCAAGAGATCTATTGTAGAACACGGTGACTGTAGTTAATAACAATGAACAATGTAGCATATCCTTGAAAATTGCTAAGAGGGCAGATGTAACTATTCTTACCACAAAAAAATGACGTGCATGCAAAGGAACAGATAGGTTTATTGCCTCGATTTAGCCATTCCACCACATATACGTATCTCAGAACACCATGTTGTACACCATAAATATATACAATTTAATTTGTCAATTCAAAAAAAGAATTTTTTTTTTTGACGGAGTCTTGCTCTGTCGCCCAGGCTGGAGTGCAATGGTGCAGTCTAGGCTCACTGCAACCTCTGCCTCCCAGGTTCAAGCAATTCTCCTGCCTCAGCCTCCATGTAGCTGAGATTACAGGCACCCACCAGCACACCCAGCTAATTTTTGTATTTTTAGTAGAGACGGGGTTTCACCATGTTGACCAAGCTGATCTCAAACCCCTGACTTCGTGATCCACCTGCCTCGGCCTCTGAAAGTGCTGGGATTACAGGCGTGAGCCACTGTGCCTGGCCCAAAAAAGGAAAAGAAAAAAAGAGAGCACATAGATGTCACATATTAACTAGGGGAAATAAGAAGTCAAAATAAACCGAGGCTCAGAAGCCAACGAATTAGAGCTGGTGTTTCTCATAGGTCTCAGACACCCAAATATCCACCTGCAGACTTTATTTTTTTTCTTTTTTTTGAGACAGGGTCTCACTCTGTCACCCAGGCTGGAGTGCAGTGGTACAATCTCAGCTCACTGCAACCTTCTCCTCCTCCCGGGTTTAAGCGATTCTCCTGCTTCAGCCTCCCAAGTAGCTGAGACTACAGGTGTGCACCACCATGCCCAGCTAACAAAGATTGTAAAGAAAAGGATTTCCCTGGACAAGTGTCCGCTCTGCAGAGACCACAGATGTAGCTCTCCCTGCTCACCTCCCAACCTCTGGTAACATTAGTCCTCGCTCTCCTTCTACCCCCATAATTCCCTTTCAGGTAATGTTATCTACTGGAATGGACTGCCAGAGGCTTGCACTTTTTCCTACAATCCTGGACTCTGGATACAGCGTGGAACAGAAAAATGTAGAAGGAAGCTGGGTGCGGTAGCTCACACCAGCAATCCCAGCACTTTGGGAGGGTATCGTGGGAGGATTGATTGAGCCCAGGAGTTCAGGACCAGAGACCAGCCTGGGCAACATTACCAGACTCCATCTCTACCAAAAAGTGTTAAAAAAAAAATTAGCCAGGCATGGTGGCGGGTGCCTGTAGTCCTGCTACTCAGGAGGCTGAGGTGGGAGGACTGCTGAAGCCCAGGAGATGGAGGCTGCAGTAAGCTGTGATTGCACCACTGCACTCCAGCCTGGGCAGCAGAGCGAGACTCTCTAAAAGAAATAAAAATTTTTAAAAGATTTAAAAATTACAGAGGGGGCCAGGCCCAGTGGCTCATGCCTGTAATCCTAGCACTTTGGGAGGCGGAAGTGGGTGGATGACAAGGTCAAGAGATAGAGACCATCCCGGCCAACATCGTGAAACCCTTCTCTACTAAAAATACAAAAATTAGTGGGGCGTGGTGGCATGTGCCTTTAGTCCCAGCTACTTGGGAGGCTGAGGTGGGAGAATTGCTTGAACCCAGGAGGCGGAGGTTGCAGTGAGCCGAGATCGCGCCACTGCACTCCAGCCTGGCAACAGAGCAAGATTTGGTCTCAAAAAACAATCGAAAGAATTGCAGAGGGAATCCTAGAGCTGTGGAAGTCTGGATAGGTGCCCTCTTCAGACAGCAGCTTCTTTCGAACTTAATGAGGCTTTGCACATGCTTTATTTTATTTTTCTTTTGTATTACCTTTTCTGCTAAGTGTGATTATCTCCTGCTCATTCTCCAGGGCTAAGCTTAGACGTTAGCTCCTTTGGGAAGCCATTCTCTCAACCCCCAACCTGGGTCAGGCCTCCTCTGGCCAAGTAATAGCTTCCTCACCTCTGGCTTTCTGGATCTTACAACGGGGAGGACAATCCTGTCTTTTCCCCAGCAACCCTGGGGTGTTGGGAGTGTGGACATCATCCATGCCTGATAACAATACCAACCATCTCAACCAAGGGAAATGAGAAGTCAAAAGACACCAAGAGTCAGAAGCCAACAAGTTAGAGCTGGTGTTTCTGTTTGTGGAGCTCATGGCAGGCACTCACCTGCTGCATATGCTGAGCGGTTTCCAGCACCCCTACATGCTCAAGGATCCTGCGGGACAGGGTTGATCATTATCCCTATTCTCCTGAAAAAGAGACCGAGGCTCAGAGAGGTGAATCACCTCCTGTGGTCACTTTGGAAATACCTTACAGAGTCAGGATTTAAACCCATGGCTGTCTGAGTTCAGTTCCTGTCACTGCAATAACTAACACTTGGAACGTTGGGTGCCAGGCTCTGTTCTTGGTATGCCATATATACCCACTCCTCTGATGCCCACACCAGGTCCATGAGGCAGATCCTACTCTTTTTTTTTTTTTTTTGAGACAGAGTCTTGCTCTGTCACCCTGGCTGGAGTGCAGTGGCACAATCTCAGCTCGCTGTAACCTCCGCCTCCCGGGTTCAAGCGATTCTCCTGCCTTGGACTTCCAAGTAGCTGGGATTACAGGCGCGTGTCACCACGCCCAGCTAATTTTTTGTATTTTTAGTAGAGATGGGATTTCACCATGTTGGCCAGGCTGGTCTCGAACTTCTGACCTCAAGTGATCCACCTGCCTCCCAAAGTGTTGGGATTATAGGCGTAAGCTACTGCTCCTGGGTGAGATCCTATTCTTAATGTGCCCATTTTACAGATGAGAATATTTGAGGCAAGCAGTGGAGGTGGGATTTGAACCTCCAGCAATATGTTTCCAGAGTTCATCTCCAGTGCTTCTGGAAACCACAATGCAGCTCTGTTTATACCCCTTCCTGATGGAATTTACTGTATTTTCATGCTGACTCTTAAGTTCAGCCTCTCCAGGCAGTGTCCCTTATTTTCCCCTTTAAGAAAAAAAAAAAGTGCAACTGGCTGTCAGCACTTACTTAATTTTACATAAACACCCTTTTTGGGGCTGAAGCAAATCTGACTTCTTTTCTTTTTTTTTTTCTTTTAGAAAAACACACTTTATTCATATTCCTTTGGGGTTTTGTTTTGTTGTTGTTGTTGTTTTTGTTTGTTTTTTGAGACGAAGTCTTGCTGTGTCACCCAGGTTGGAGTACAGTGGTGCGATCTCGGCTCACTGCAACCTCTGCCTCCCAGGCTCAAGCTATTCTCCTATCTCAGCCTCCCAAGTAGCTGGGACTACAGGCACGTGCCACCATGCCGGGCTAATTTTTGTATTTTTAGTAGAGACAGAGTTTCATCATGTTGGCCAGGCTGGTCTTGAACTCCTAGCCTCAGGTGATCCACCCACCTCGGCCTTCCAAAGCGCTGGGATTACAGGTGTGAGCCACCGTGCCCAGCCAAATCTGACTGATTTTCAATGTGAAAATAAAATATAAAAACAGTTCTTGGAGTTATTTCTAACCAGAACTAACATCAGAATCGTCAATTTTGGAAAAATTGGATTCATCAAATAAATTTGCAGCCAACAACTGTTTGAGAATGATATTAACATCATGCGTAGGAATGCTACACTTTTGTAGGATCTGACATTTTCAGCAATCAAGAATTACTGTATTTTGTAAAATATACTATAGTATATAGTAAAAAATACCATATTTTGTAAAATACAGTAATCTGGAAATATCCCTATTAAAAACAGAACGCTATAAATAGAATCATGTCTTTTGTTTTCAAAGTTGATACACTAGAGCAATGCAAAAATAATAATAAAGGTGAGATATTTCACAGCAAAGTTATCTCTGGGTAAATGCTGCAGCCACAAGTGCCACCAGCTAGTATTCTTGGGGCCAATGGGGAAAGAATGAAGGCACAAACAGAAAGCCACTGATGAATCTGGCTAGACGCGGTGTCTCAGGCCTGTAATCCCAACACTTTGGGAGGCCAAGGTGGGAGGATCACCTGAGGTCAGGAGTTCCAGACCAGCCTGGCCAACATGGTGAAACCTCGTCTCTACTAAAAATACAAAAGTTAGCTGGGCATGGTAATGCACGCCTGTAATCAATCCCAGAAACTACTCGGGAGGCGGAGGTTGCAGTAAGCCAAGATCACGCCACTGCACTCCAGCCTGGGTGACAGAGCGAGAGTCCATCTCAGAAAATAAAATAAAATAAAATAAAAAAAGAAAGCCATTGGTGAATCTTTGTTTCAGTGACAATAACTCCAAAGCTGGTAGTTAGCTTTGCGAAGAACAAAAGGGGAAGGCAAAAACACGTGGAGCTTTTCTTTCTAAGAATTCGGGGATGTTCTATGCACCTCCTTTGTACCTTGTAGCAGCTGCTATCAGTGGCTGCCCACACCCATAAGCTAACAACACATTAATATGCCCTAGCTTAACGCTGATACGGGAGCTAGAAAGAAGTTATTTAGGCAGAGAGTGAGGGCAAGAGAGTCCTCGGTAAGGTTTGCCTTTTAATAAAAAGCAGCCCCCAAATCATTTTTTTTTTTTTTTTTTTTTTTGAGACAGAGTCTTGCTCTGTCGCTCAGGCTGGAGTACAGCGGCACAATCTCGGCTCACTGCAAGCTCCGCCTCCCGGATTCAAGCAATTCTCCCTCCTCAGCCTCCCGAGTAGCTGGGATTACAGGCGCGTGCCACCATGCCCGGCTAATTTTTGTATTTTTAGTAGAGACGGGGTTTCACCATGTTGGTCAGGCTGGTCTCAAACTCCTGACCTTGTGATCCACCCGCCTCGGCCTCCCAAAGTGCTGGAATTACAGGCGTGAGCCACCGCGCCGGGCCAAATAATTTCTTTTCTAACAAAGAGCAGTCTGAAAAATCAGCCGGCAGACATAGAAAAGCAAGCTGGAAGCTTGCTCGGGTGAATGCCGGCGGCTGTGCCAATGGGAATAGGCTACCTGGGTGCCAGGCGTGTTCAACATGCAGGCTTGCTCCATGTTCCCTTTTCTTTATCAACCACGTGTATGGTAAAGGAACAGGCAACATGGTCCTGGCCAGGTAGAGACCCCATCTGCATAATAAAATATTAGGGTGGGCAGCCAGCTTCTTTGTACTCTATGTAAACGGCACACCTGGTCCAACTAATCTTTGGGCCCTTATGTAAATCAGATATCACCACCTAAAGCTCATCTATAAAACCCCGTGCATTTCACCATGAAACTGGAAGACCCACTTGGGAGCCCCCTCTCTCTACAGGAGAGAGAGCTTTTCTCTTTCTCTCGCCTATTAAATTTCTTTTCTTTTCTTTTTTTTTTTTTTTTTTTGAGATGGGGTCTTGCTCTGTCACCCAGGCTGGAGTTCAATGGCACGATCTCGGCTCACTGCAACCTCTGCTTCCCGGGTTCAAGCGATTCTCTTGCCTCAGCCTCCTGAGTAGCTGGAATTACAGGCATGCGCCACCACACCTGGCTAATTTTTGTATTTTTAGTAGAGATGGGGTTTCACCATGTTGCCCAGGCTGGTCTCAAACTCCTGATCTTAGGTGATCCACCCGTCTCAGCCTCCCAAAGTGCTGGGATTACAGGCATGAGCCACTGTGCTCGGCCTAAACCTCTGCTCTAAAACTAATTTTATGTGTGTCTGCATTTTATTTTATTTTATTTTATTTTAAGACAGAGTCCCACTCTGTTGCCCAGGCTGGAGTGCAGTGGCATGATCTCGGCTCACTGCAGCCTCCGCCTCCTGGGTTCAAGCAATTCTCTGCCTCAGCCTCCGGAGTAGCTGGGATTACAGGTGCCTAACACCATACCACACTGGCTGATTTTTTTGTATTTTTAGTAGAGACGGGGTTTCCCCATCTTGGCCAGGCTGGTCTTGAACTCCTGACCTCGTAATCCACCCTCCTCAGTCTCCCAAAGTGCTGAGATTACAGGTGTGAGCCACGGTGCCCGGCCATGTCTGTATTTTCTATTTCCTTGGTGTGAGGCAATGAACCTCGGGTATTACCCCAGATGGATGACACTGCTTCAATATCTGCCAGTCACTACACTTTGTTATCAGTGGGATTACATCAACTGGAGCCCATTCTATCTGCTTGGAGCCCAGGCCTGAAGATTCAAGGGGTTGACACCCTCTAGGAGCAAGCCTCAAGTCAACCCATGACTGATAGTAGGTGGGATATAAATACCTCAGCTCCCTCACCCCTCGGTTGGAATAACTGAAGAGTATGTTCCATGCCGCTCCCCAGTCACCCCTGGGGAGGTTAAGTTCCACTTTCTCACCATGTAACTTGTTTGAAGACACACCCAGTATTGGCTCTTTGCCTTTCCTGATTCACTTTCTCCTCCCCCAGCTGGTGTTTTCTGGGGCCACCTTCTTGATAAACTACTTTTGCTAGAATCCTTGTCTGAGGGTCTGCCCTTGTGAGACCCTAAGATGTTACCAGAGAGAGTTAGGAAGCTGGGAATGGGGTGGAAGTGTTGCTGTATAGTCGTCAGACAGAGTTGAGATCTGAAGGAAAATAAGATGGTTAAAGCTCTTGACTCTGGAATCAGAGGGTCCTGGGTTCAAATCTCAAGTCTGAGAGATCTTGGACAAGTTATAACTCCTCTGCAAGTCTCAGTTTCCATTTTGTTGGTGAATAGAGGGAGGGAGGGGAATTCCTACTTTACGAGGTTAACATGATAATGAAATTACACTTTGTTGCCAATGTGCCTAGCACACTGCCTGGTACATGATGGTTGTGATGGCTGTCTTTGTACAGGAGACTGGGAAGAGACCCTAAAGGCTGAGATTTGCTTCAACTGGAGGCAGGAAGCGGAAGCTCCTTTATTGGGTGCAAGGAAAGAAGGTGTTGAGAGATGGGAGATAGATGTTGATGGGAAAGAAAAAGGGAGAGACGGTGGGAAGGAGAGAGAGAGAGAATGATACGCATTAGGCAGATTAACTTCTCTTTATTGTGAAGAAAGGGGGAAATTAGGATTTTCTAGGCTGTCTTTTAGTTGCAGCAACTCAGCAAAAAGGGCTATGATGACCAGGCAGCATTGAGCAACTCTGACTCCGCCTTCCCCTCTTCGCACACCTTCTGGTTACTGAAAACCCAGCGTTCGTAGAAAAGTTTCTTCTCTTTGAATGACAGAACCACAGCATAATGCGTGGCTTCAACCTGCTCCTCTTCTGGGGTGAGTGTGAGGCTGAATGGGGGGCTAGGGGAGGCCTGGGTTGGAAATAGATTTCAGGAGAAATGGGAGGGCCATGGATGGTCCAGCCAAGAGATCATACGTCCAGGCTGGATGCTGCAAACACCTTCATTCGGGGAACCTTTGACAAAATTCCATAGCTCAGGGAAGTCCATCTGTTAGGATAGATTTTTCTCTACAGTCATGCATTTGACCTGAGCAAGTCCTGTGTGTCAGGTGCTGTTCTAGGCACTAGAGGATATAGCAGTGAGAAAAAAGGACTAAGTTCCTGCACTCTTGAGGCTGATATTCTAGTGGGTAGGAGCAGACAGGAAAGAAGGCACAGACGATCATAGCCCACTTAGCACTGCTGTAACTTCTTTAAACATAGAGTGTATCCAATTGTCACAACATTTCTATGACATTGGGTCATTATTAGTCCTATTTTGCAAATGAGAAAACTGAGGCAAAAGAGATAAAATAATTTTCCCAAGGCCACTTAGTCAATAAGGGGTAGAGGCAGGATTTCAAGCCAGGCAGTCTGACTTCAGAGTCTGTAAGCTTTTCCACTATACTATGTTGCCCCAAATAATAAGTAAACATAGGAATTTCAGGTAGTGATAAGTGCTATGAAAGAAGTTGTTATAGAATGTGGTCGGGAGTTATGTTGAAGGGAGAAGTCTGGGGTTGAGGAGGGGCAGTTCGAGCTGAGTCCTGAATGATGAGATAGACCCTTCCTGTGCTCTTATTTCTCTTTCTTCAGGTGTCAGTTTGTCTCAGCCTTGTTTATCTTCTGTGTTTCTGGTTTTTCTTCTATGTCTTGTGTGTTTTGGTCATTGGATCAAATTTAAGAATGGAGGATATTGGGGACATATTCTAAGTAGCAAGTATGGGTTTCCTCTGCTGTTGAAGAGTGGATCTGAATACCCTATTTTACCAAGGAGGAAACTGAGGCACAAAGAGATTAAATAACTTCCTCAAGGCCATGCAATCATTAATTGGTGAAGCCAGATTTTTAAACCTAAGCATTTTGACTTCAGACTTTGTATGCCTAAACAGCATGCTGAATTACCTCTAAAATAATTAATGAATGAGCAGAAGAATTTTTGTTAGTAATAATAGATAGAATTTGGGAGTTTAGATCTGTGGGACTTGTTGACTGGCAGGCTACATTAGAAGAAATAGGTGGCCTGTGGACATCAAATGTAGGAATGCAGAGTTGTTATTTTGGGGTGTTGGCAATGGTATTAACCATTAACACTCCCTATTCTGCCCTGAAGATAATCAGCAAAGAGTTGTCATAATGATAGTGATGATAATGATGGTGATGATCATGATGGTGGTGGTTATAATAGTGATGATGAAAATGGTGATGATGATGGTGATGGTGATGATGATGATGATGATAATGGTGATGATAGTGATAATGAAGATGATGGTGATGATGATGGTGTGATAATGACCATGAAGATGGTGATGATGGTGATGATGATAATGGTGATGATAGGGATAATGATGATGATGGTGGTGATGATGGTGTGATAATGATGATGAAGATGGTGATGATGGTGATTATGGTGGTGATGATGATGATGGTGATGGTGATAATGGTGATGGTGATGATGATAATGGTGATGATGGTGATAATAATGATGATGATGATGGTGATGATGAAGATGATGATGGTGATGATGATAGTGATAATGATGGTGATAATGATGATGGTGCAGGAGACCTAAATGCTGCAGGGCTGCATTGCCTTTAAACACTAAAAAATGGGCAGGGCGCAGTGGCTCACGCTTGTAATCCCAGCATTTTAGGAGGCTGAGGCAGGCAGATCATGAGGTCAGGCGATCGAGACCATCCTGGCCAACATGGTGAAACCCCGTTTCTACTAAAAATGCAAAAATTAGCTGGGCGTGGTGGTGCGTGCTTGTAATCCCAGCTACTCGGGAGAGTGAGGCAGGAGAATAGCTTGAACCAGGGAGGTGGTGGTTGCAGTGAGCCTAGATCGCGCTACTGCACTCCAGCCTGGTGACAGAGTGAGACTCCATCCCAAAAAAAAAAAAAGAAAAAGGAAAGAAAAACGAATTGCCCTACCCTCTCATGAAATGTTAATACTACAGATATACTGTATACCTATATATGTATTTTCTGTATATACATATGTATCTTATACATAAAAGAGTAAGCTTAAAAAGATCTCTTCCTGAGAACCAAGTTTGGGTTCTTTGAGGAGATATCACCCCTTTTGAGAATGCATGCTTTAATGTATGTTTTTGAAAATCAGCTAGAACTTTTTTTTTCAGACAGGGTCACCTAGGCTGGAGTGCAGTGGCATGATCTTGGCTCACTGCAGTCTCTATCTCCTGGGCTCAAGCAATCCTTCCACCTCAGCCTCCTGAGTAGCTGGGGCTACAAGTTGTCACCACCACCCAGCTAATTAAAAAAAATTTTTTTTTGTAGAGACAAAGTCTCACTGTGTTGTCCAGGCCGGTGTCAAACTGCTGGTCTCAAGTGATCCTCCCAACTTGGCCTCCTGAATAGCTGGGGCTACAGGCATGTGCCACTATGCCCAGATAGTTTTTCTATTTTTTGTAGAGATGGGGTTTTGCCATATTGCCCAGGCTGGTCTTGAACTCCTGGGCTCAAGCAATCTACCCACCTTGGCCTCCCGAAGGGCTGGGATTACAGGTGTGCACCACAGTGCTTAGCCTGGAACTATTTAATCAAAAAGAAAAAGAAGATAAAGACAGACAAAATGAAAAGCAAAAGCAAAGTACAGAAAACCAGGAATGGTCATTGTTAAGCTTATGCAAAATAGTGTATGTTTGTTCCTTAACTAGATGACAACATCTAGCCTCTTCAAACCTATTTCTGTGGGGCCAAGCCAGGACTAATTTTGCAGGTTGAGCCCAAAAGGTTTTTTTTTTTTTTTTTTTTTTGGTGGTTCATGTGTTTTTCTTTTCTTTCTTCACAGGATGTTGTGTTATGCACAGCTGGGAAAGGCACATAAGACCCACACGGAAACCAAACACAAAGGGTAAGTTGGCCAGAGAGAATGCAGATGCCTGAAGGGGTAGAGAAAGTTTTCTCCCCGGGAAACATCCCAGGAAGCTGAGCCTCATCCAGATGCTTGCTGGGAGCTAGTTAGCGGCAGAGCAAGGGTTAACATGCAAGTCTCCTGATTCTCACTTCAGGCTCTTTCCTTTGTGCTTAGAATTGCTGTGTGATCTCAGATAAGTCACATAACCTCTCTGAACTTCAGTTTCCCAAGCTGTGAAATACAGATAACAATAGGGATGTTGTGAAACTTTAATTCAAAGAGGTAGCTTTGGAAACCACCTGGTATGTAGTATGAGCTTTATAAATGGTAGTGTAGCGAGAGTAGGGATGGAATTTACTCAAACTACAACTCAATGTGCAAAAAAAAAGTGACTTCTTTATGTTTTGTTAAATACTCTCATCTTCTACATAAACTCTTGCTGGATAAAGGAAGAAAGACATTGTCAGTTCGTAGTTGTTGATATGGTTTGGCTATGTCCTCACCCAAATCTCACCTTAAATTGTAAGAAACCCCACGTGTCAAGGGCGGGGCCAGTTGGAGATAATTGAATCATGGGGGATGGTTTCCCCCATACTGTTCTCGTGGTAGTGAGTAAGTCTCACGAGATCTGATGGTTTTATAAATGGGAGATCCCCTGCACAAGCTCTCTTGCCTCCTGCCATGTAAGTAAGACATAATTTTGCTCCTCATGATTGTGAAGCCTCCCCAGCCATGTGGAACAGTGAGTCAAATTAAACCTCTTTCCCTTATAAATTACCTAGTCTCGGGTATGTCTTTATTAGCGGCATGAAAACAGACTAATACAACTGTTCCCAGTGTCTCTGTTTCCTGGTTCTTCTTTGGGCAACTTAGCAACTTAGTCTATATTGTGTTAACAGCTCATCTTTCACATTTTTTTTTTTTTTGAGATAGAGTCTCGCTCTGTTGCCCAGGCTGGAGTGCAGTGGTGCGATCTTGGTTCACTGCAAGCTCCGCCTCCCAGGTTCACGCCATTCTCCTGCCTCAGCCTCCCGAGTAGCTGGGACTACAGGCGCCCGCCACCATGCCCAGCTAATTTTTTTTGTATTTTTAGTAGAGACGGGGTTTCACTAGAAACCAGGCTGGTCTTGAACTCCTTAGGTGATCTGCTCACCCCAGCCTTCCAAAGTGCTGGGATTACAGGCATGAGCCACTGCGCCTGGCCCCTTTGTAGGACTTTTTCAAAAGGGCTTTATTGAGATGGTTGGGAAAATTTTCTCAAGGAAGTGATGTTCCAGTGGACTTAAAGGATGGATGAATTGATGTTACCCAGGCAAAGGGGCAGGGTGGGATAGGGCGTGCCTGGTGGCCAGAACGGTGGGTGCAAAGGTCCTGAGGTTGGAAAGAATTTGGAGGACCGAGTGAAGGTGAGTGTGACTGATGACACAGGGCAGGAGATGAGATGGGGAGGTGGACAGGTACCTAGTCCCACAAGACCGGGTTGTTACTCTGACCTTGGTGGGTTTCAGTTGTGAGGGAGAGGGCTAGTGGAAGAGGATGGTGGGAAACTTACAGCATTAAGAGACCACAAGTGATAAAATGCCGGAAGTCTGCATAGAGAAATGTTGCCTCTACAGATGAAAAGAGGAAGCTGGAAATGAGAAGAGAGATACCATCTGAGGCCTCATGCAGGGAAGGGAAATAAACAAGGCACATTATAGGAGCAAAGAACGTAGATCTCAAAACCAAATGTGTAACAAAAACAGGGTGAATAATGTCACAATCACGATAATCCATTCCTTCTGTTTTTATGATACTTTTTAGTTTTTCCATACTCCTAATTGATGTTGGCATTATCGTTGGTTCCTCTCTTTTCACTCCTCACATCCAATCCATCGGCAAATTTTGTTAGTGTTGCTTTAAAAAATCCTGAATTGCATTTCCTTCATTGATCCTCTCTGGGTTGTATCTACTGACATCTTTCACCTGGACAAGCGCAGTCACCCCCTCCTTGGTCAGTTTATTTCTGATCTTCTATAGTTCGTCTTCCAACCAGTGGCCAGAAGGCTCATGTTAAAACCTTATGTTGTGTCCCTACTCTGCTTGAAATCCTCCCATGACTCCCATCTTTCTTTGATAAAAAACCCAACTCCACTATTCACAATAGTCAAGATATGGAATCCACCTCAGTGTCCGTCAACAGATGAATGGATGAACTCAATGTGGTCTGCATACACAACGGATTGCTATTCGGCCATAAAAAGAATGACATTCCACAATTTGCAGCAACATGGATGAAACTGGAGGTCATTAAGTGAAACAAACCAGGCACAGAAAGACAAATGTCACATGTCCTGACTCATAGGTAGTTGCCCTACTGTGCTACTGAGCACTCGATCTCATTCCTTCCATCTAACTGTGGTTTTTCTACCAACCAGTCAATCCCTCTTTATCCCCCTTCCCCACTATCCTTTCCAGCCTCTGGTAATTGTCATTCTGCTCTCTACCTCCATTAGATAATGATGATGATGATTTTTAGCTCCCACGTAGGAACGAGAACACGCAATATTTGTCTTTCTGTGTCTGGTTTATTTCACTTAACATAATGTCCTCCAGTCTTCCAGTTCCATCCATGTTTCTGCAAATGATGGGATTTCATTCTTTCTTTCTTTTTTTATTTTTTATTTTTTTGAGACGGAGTTTTGCTCTTGTTGCCCAGGCTGGAGTGCAATGGCGCAATCTTGGGTCACCGCAACCTCCGCCTCCCCAGTTCAAGTGATTCTCCTGCCTCAGCCTCCTGAGTAGTTGGGATTACAGGCATGAACCACCATGCCTGGCTAATTTTTTTTTATTTTTAGTAGAGACGGGGGCTTCTTCATGTTAGTCAGGCTGGTCTCGAACTCCCGATCTCAGGTGATCTGCCCGCCTCGGCCTCCCAATGTGCTGGGATTACAGGCGTGAGCCATCACGCCTGCCCGATTTCATTATTTCTTATGGCTGAATGATATTCCATTGAGTACGTATACGACATCTTCCTCACCCATTCATCCACTGATAGACACTTAGGTGGATTCCATCTCTTGCATGTACTTTGGATTTTGAAAGGTCTGGCTCTGCTGCTCTCCAGCTGTGTGTCTTTGGGTAAGTCACTCAACCTCTCTGAGTCATGTTTTATTTTCACATATGGGTATTGGGAATGGTGTTCATTTCCCGTGGCTGCTGTAACAAATTGCCACAAACTTGGTCGCTTAAAACAAAAAAAACTTACCTATCATTCTGGAGGTCAGAAGTCTGAAATGGGTTCCACTGGGCTAAAATAGAGGCAATGGCAGAGCTGCGTTCCTTCTGGATGCTCTACGGAAGAACTATTTTCTTACTTTTTCCTGTATCTAGGGTCAACCATGTTTCTTGGCTCATGTCCCCTTCCCCCAACTTCAAAGCCAGCAATGGCTGGCCAGCTCTTTCTTACATCACATCACTCTGACAATGCTTTTCTTGGTTTCAGCTTTCACTTATAAAGACTCTTGTGGTTACATTCATTGCCCCTGGATGATCCAAGATAATATGCCCATCTTGAGATCAGCATGATTAGCAACCTTAATTCCATCTGCAACCTTAATTCCTCCTTCGCCATGGACCATAACATATTCACAGGTTTCAGGGATTAGGACATGGTCCTCTTGGAAGGGTCTGTTATTCTGCCTGCCACAAGGATGACAGCAGCAAGTGAGCCTCTTTCCTAGCACCTGGGAGCCTGCTCCCACCTGTGGTCTTGTCCTTTTGAAGCTCACAGTGTGGTGGTGAAGGTGGCCATGAAGGAGCAACTCACTGAAACAATCAAGCAGTCACGGTTTTGATGAATTCCATAAAAGAAGAGCTCAGGGAGCTGTGGAGGAGTCAGGGAAGGCTTCCTGGAGGAAGTGATGCTAAAGCAAGATCTGAAAAATGAGTGGAAGCTGGCCAGGCCAAGCAGAGGCAGAGGGAACAGCGTGTGCAAAGGCCCTGCGGTAGGAAGGCTAGAAATGGAGTGCAAAGAGAAACTGACATGATGAGGCTGAATGATGTGGTTGGGTCTGGTCACTGGGGGCTTTGCAGTTCATGTTGAGTAATTTGAGTTTTATTTCTAAGGAGAATAAAGAGCATTATAGGCAAGGGGTGGAGGTAGGAGATCAAATGTGCATTCAAAGATGACCATGATGTGGAGTAGAAGATTGTGGAGGACAATGGGGTATATAGAAATGTTAAATTCAGAGGAAGATCTGGATCAGGCATAGCCAAGGTGGTGGGGTTAAATGGGTAATTGTCAAATTATATTTGGGAAGGGGGATCAACAGGGCTTGGAGGCTTATTAAATGTGGTGGCTAAACAGGCAACCTGAGGTACAGAGATGTGAAATCACTTGTCCCAAGATTGGATTGGCTAGGATAGAGTGTTGATTGTTTCCATAGAAACAAAATAACTATGAATGAAACAATGCAGATGTTTATTTTTATCTGTCTCATAAATCTCCAACTTGAAGATGGAACAGGGTCGTGGAACAACCTTGCCTAGGAGGTCATTCCATCTCCCAGGTGCCTTTTGCCTTGTTGCCTCTCCAACCTTAGGCGTGAGCCTCATCCCCATGGTTGGAAATGGATCACCCCAGTCTGTCCATCTTCCAGCCCGTGTGAAAAGGGAGAAAAAGTGTAGAGTATGCCCTTTCTTTTCAAGGGTGTGACCAGACAGTACACACATCACTTCTATTCATTCTCCTTGGCCAGATTTTCACCAGGTGGCCACAGCTAGCTGCAAGAGAAGCTGGGAATGCAGTCCTAAACTGGTTGGTTCTATTATTATAAGGAAGAGGGTGGAATGGGTTTGGGGGAACAGCTACCATTCTTGGCTTTGAGGTTTGCTGCTGGAACTTGAACTCAGATCTGCCTTGTCCCGAAATTTGCAGTTTTCACTCTCACACTTTTCTGTCTGGTGCTTGGATGTTCATGGTGTGATCCATGGAGCAACAGAATTGGCATCCTCCGGGCACTTGTTAGAAATGCAAAATCCCCGGCCCCCTTCCCCAGACCTGCTGAATCAGTACCTGATTTTCCAAGATGTTCTTGGAATCCAAGGGGAGGCAGGTGATACTGGTCTGTGGATACTTTGGGTAGCAAGGATCCAGATGAGTGCTTCTCAAACTTCCCTGTGCACACACATCACCTGGGATCTTGTTTAAACGCAGATTCTGATTCAATGGATTTAGCATTTCCATCTAACTCCCAGGCTATGCTTATGTGGCTGACTCACAGACCCTACTCTGAGTAGAAAGGGTCTAGGATCTTTGAGGTACACGGTTAAATATGATTGGTTGCTGTATCAGTTTCCTAGGGCTGCTTAAAATGACAGAAATTTATTCTCTTCAAGTTCTGGAGTCCAGAAGTGTGAATTCAAGGTATTGGCAGGGCCAGTCTTTCTCCAAAGGCTATAGGGCAGAATCTGTTCCATGCCTTTTTTTAAGGCTTTTGTTATTGCTGGCAATCCTTGGTGTTCCTTGGCTTCTAGACATATCACTCTGATCCCGGTTTCCACTGTTGCGTGGCACTGTCCCTGTGCATGTCTGTGTGTCTCTTCTCTTCTTATAAGGACACCTGTGGCCCACCCTACTCCAGCACTACTTCATCTTAACTTTTATCTTAATTGCATCTACAAAGACCCAGTTTCCAAATAAGATGAAATTCACAGGTACCAGGGTTTAGGACTGTAACGTATCTTTTGGGAGGAACACAATCCAACCCATAACAGTCACCTCCACCTTTGTATGCTGGGTTCCCTTGCAGCCTCACTCTAATGCTCTAATCTTATCTAAACTTTTCTTTATACACTGCCTAGGTAATAACTGTAGAGACAGTACCTTGTGCCCAGCTTATGCCACCTGCACCAACACAGTGGACAGTTACTATTGCACTTGCAAACGAGGCTTCCTGTCCAGCAATGGGCAAAATCACTTCAAGGGTCCAGGAGTGCAATGCAAAGGTGAGTTCATGTCCCCTCAAACCCTCCAGCATTTGGTAGGAAAATCAAGTCAAAGCTGGCTGGGTATTGAATGTAGGTACTCCCCCACCCCCAACTTTTTTTTAAAATCTGGTGTAACAATCTATATATTTTAAGTGGAGCATTAGGCCATTTCTGTTCAAGGTTAATATTGATATGTGGGGATTTTGTTACTGTCACAGCATTGCTAGCTAGTGTTGTTAGCAAACATGATTTTCTTCCTTCCTTCCTTCCTTCCTACTTCCTCACCCTTCCTCTCTTTGATCATGTAAATAATTCCTGGTCACTGTACAATTTCATGGATGGTTGAGTTTCCTCACAATATGGTGGCTGGATTCCAAGGATAAGCATCCTGAGAGAACAAGGTAGAAGTACATGATATTTTTATGACCTAGTGTCACTTCCACCATAGTCACAAGCATGCTCAGATTCAAGATGGGGACATACCTTCCATTGCTTGACGGAAGAAGTACCAAAGTGAAGTGCATATGGGATGGGAGATATTGTTTTAACATTTTTTTTTTTTTTTTGCAAAATACAGTCTTCTATCTAGTATAAGTAAATTTGTAACTCCAATTCTCTGTCTAGATATTGATGAATGCTCTCAAAGCCCCCAGCCCTGTGGTCCTAACTCATCCTGCAAAAACCTGTCGGGGAGGTACAAGTGCAGCTGTTTACATGGTTTCTCTTCTCCCACTGGAAATGACTGGGTCCCAGGAAAGCCGGGCAATTTCTCCTGTACTGGTAATGCTCTCAGGCTCCCAGGGATGGGTCTTGGGTGGATATCTATCAGTGGGGTGAGTTCATGTATTTCTGAACTGAGGCACCCAATTTCTTATCTGCTCACCCTCTTCCACTGCTTCTCAGATATCAATGAGTGCCTCACCAGCACGGTCTGCCCTGAGCATTCTGACTGTGTCAACTCCATGGGAAGCTACAGTTGCAGCTGTCAAGTTGGATTCATCTCTAGAAACTCCACCTGTGAAGGTATACATGACCATCTCTTTATTATTTACCTGCTTAATTAATTAAGGGTCATCTCACTTGGAAGACCATATGAGAAAAGGATTTTCTCATGTAGGGATGAGAAAATTGGGGCTCAGAGAGGTAAAAATATATAGTTGCCTATATCTTTTTCTCTCCCTTTACTTTGGGCCTGTGGGTGTCTTTACATGTTAGGTAGGTCTCTTGTAGGCAGCACATGGGTTGGTCTTTTTTACAAAAATTTTTATCTGGTTTAACAATCTATATCTTTTAAGTGGAGCATGAGGCCATTTCTGTTCAAGGTTAATATTGATATTTGAGGGTTTTGTTCCTGTCACAGTGTTGCTAGCTACTTGCTTTGTGATCTCAATTGTGTAATTGCTTTATAGGATCTGTGAACTATATGCAAATATTAAGTGGAAGAGCTGGGATTTGAACTCCTGCTGAGGACCTACTATAAGTCAAACAATGGTATCAGAATATAATGGGGTGCACTTGTCTCCAGACCGATATTTCCCCCAGGGGTCATTGGCAACATCTGGAGATATTTTTGATTGTCCCAACTGGTGATGGTGGGGAGAGGTGCTGTGTATGGCATCTACTGGGAAAAGATCAGAGATGCTGCTAAACATTCTATAATGCACAGAAAGGCCCCCACAACCAAGAATAATCTGACCCTAAATGCCAATAGTGCTGAGGTGGAAAAACCTTATTCTGGGCTGGGTGCGGTGGCTCACGCCTGTAATACCAGCACTTTGGGAGGCCAAGGCCGATGGATCACTTGAGGTCAGGAGTTCAAGACTAGCCTGGCAAACATGGTGAAACCTTGTCGCTACTAAAAATACAAAAAATTAGCCGGGCATGGTGGCAGGCGCCTGTAGTCCCAGCTACTCGGGAGACTGAGGCAGGAGAATTGCTTGAACCTGGGAGGCGGAGGTTGCAGTGAGCTGAGATTGTGCCATTGCACTCCAACCTGGGCAACAGAGCAAGAGTCTGTTTCAAAAAAAAAAAAAAAACCCAACAACAACAAGAAGAACAAAACACACAAAACCTATTCTGGGGAGATTCTAAAGTCTAAACTTCAGAACGTTCCCCTAAAAGGTATTTGAATTAACAGTTGAAAGTTATCTTTAATTAGCCGGGCGCAGTGGCTCCCGCCTGTAATCTCAGCACTTTGGGAGGCCAAGGCGGGCAGATCACGAGGTCGGAGATGGAGACCATCCTGGCTAACAAGGTGAAACCCCATCTCTACTAAAAATACAAAAAAAAAAATAGCTGGGCCTGGTGGCGCGTGCCTGTAATCCCAGCTACTTGGGAGGCTGAGGCAGGAGAATGGTGTGAACCCAGGAGGCAGAGCTTGCAGTGAGCCGAGATCACACCACTGCACTCCAGCCTGGGTGACAGAGCGAGACTCCATCTCAAAAAAAAAAAAAAAGAAAGTTATCTTTAATCTTTTCTCTCCCTTCACATTAAAGCAGTCATCACACCTTGGGGAATCTACCTGCTAAATATGTTTTGAGACTGGGTGTGGTGGCTCACACCTGTAATACCAGCACTTAGGGAGGCTGAGATGGGAGAATCGCTTAAGACCAAGAGTTTGAGACCAGCCTGGGCAACACAGTGAGACCCTATCTCTACAAAAAAAAAAAAAAAAAAATTAGAAAATTAGCCAAGTGTGGTGGCATGTGCCTGTGGTCCCAGCTACTCAGGAGGCTGAGGTGGGAGGATCACTTGAAACCGGGAGGTTGAGGCTGCAGTGCACTATGCTTGCATCACTGCATTCCAGCCTGGATAACAGAGCAAGACCTTGTCTCAAAAATAAATATATAAATAAATATGTGTTGAATTCCTCCACTGTTTTCCATCCTTGGTTCAGGCTTGATCATCACTGCAGCAGCCTCCTCTCTAGTCTTGCCTTTTTCAGTCTTATTCTCTCCAATCCATCCTCTACACTGCAGCCAGAATGTCCTCACCAAGAGACAAGAGCTCCATCTTCCTGTGTCTAGTGCATTGTTATTCTCCACATTCATTTATGGGATGGTGACTCCATTGAGAAAGGCAAGGAGTGGTCAAGCCCTCATTATATCCCCTGGCTTAGTTTAAGAGATGTTTGAAATCATCTCTGCCTTTGCTACTCCATTTGTAGCGGTGAGCTACCACTGGGTAACAAATTGTCTTAAAAATTAGTGTCTAAAAACAACCACCATATATTTAGCGCTTGATTCCATGAGTTGACATTTTAAGTGGTCTATTCTAGCCAGATCTTTTGGTCTCAACTGGTCTTGTTCTTGTGTCTGCAGTCAGCTGATCTTGGCTGGGCTTTTGTCTTGTTGCCTCTCCCACCTTAGGTGTGAGCCTCATCCCCATGGTTGGGAATGGATCACCCCACTCTGTCCATCTTCCAGCCCAGGTGAAAAGGGAGAAGAAGTGTAGAGTATGCTCTTTCTTTTCAAGGGCATGACCAGATGGTGCACACATCACTTCTATTTATTCTCCTTAGCCAGATTTTCACCATGTAGTTACACCTAGCTGCAAGAGAAGCTGGGAATGCAGTCCTCAACTGTATTGTTACATTATTACAAGGAGGAGGGAATGGGTCTCACATGTCTGGGGCTCATCTGGGATGATTCATTTCTCTCCCATTTGGTCTTTTGTTCTTCATTAGGCTAGTCAGGGGCTTGTTCATATGGCAGAGATCAGAGGCCCAATAGAATGAACAGAAGCCAACAGGTCTCTTGAGGCCCAGGTTTGGAATTAACACCTCGTTACTTCACTGTCTTCTATTGGTCAGTGCAAGTCATAGGGCCAGCTGTATTTAAGGGGTAGAGAAACAGACTCCACCTCTTAGTGCAAGGTATGGTAAAGTCACATCTCTTGCAATCTACATCTTGGGGTGTAAATACAGAGAGAAGTAAAGGACTATGGCTACTTCTGCAATCTCTGATAATTATGTTTTGAAACTATTTGCCACCCTTCTGCTTACATGCTATTGGCTAGAATTTGCTCTCATGGCCATGCCTATTGAAAGAAGGGACTGGGAAATATGTCCCACTGTGTGCCTGGGAAGAAGGGGGGAACATGGATATTGGGGAGCATCAGCCCTGTCTGCTGAAAATCAACACTCAGAGTGCATCTCCTATTTGTAGTCTCTACTCCTTGCTTTCTCATTTACCTTGACCTGGGTTTTCTCTTCCACTCTTCAGACGTGGATGAATGTGCAGATCCAAGAGCTTGTCCAGAGCATGCAACTTGTAATAACACTGTTGGAAACTACTCTTGTTTCTGCAACCCAGGATTTGAATCCAGCAGTGGCCACTTGAGTTTCCAGGGTCTCGAAGCATCGTGTGAAGGTAGGTGGGGGTGTCTTCTGAGAAGTCAGGTCCAAGTCTGTTTGAAAAGACAGCAGTGAGGGGATTAGGGTGGGTCTTGGTTGAGTTTGAGACTTTCATCTGCAAATCTGAAGCCAATAATCATTCATTCACTCATTAAAGAAATACCTCTTGAGCACTTACAGTATACGTGGCACTATTCTAGGCACTGGGGATAGAGCAGTAAATAACATCTCCAAATAACATCCCATTGGGGCTTAGGGCTTCCATATAGGAATTTGGAGGAGGGGCACCATTCAGTCCATAGCACCCATGAACAAACAGCCTGTAAGTGACAGAGCCAGGCTATGAACCCAGAATGTCCATGTTCTCAACCCCTCCACTGTGTGCCTCTTTTTGTTTGTTTGTTTGTTTGTTTTTTGTTTTTTGGGGTTTTTTTTGTTTTTTGTTTTTGTTTTGAGATGGAGTCTTGCTCTGTTGCCCAGGCTGGAGTGCAGTGGTACAATCTCGGCTCACTGCAACCTCCCCCTCCTGGGTTCAAGCAATTCTCCTGCCTCAGCCTCCCAAGTAGATGGGATTACAGGCATGTGGCACCACATCCAGCTAATTTTTGTATTTTTAGTAGAGACAAGGTTTCACCGTGTTGGCCAGGCTGGTCTCAAACTCCTGACCCCAGGTAATCTGCCTGCCTCGGCCTCTCAAAGCGTTTGGATTACAGGCATGAGCCACTGCGCCCAGCCTGTTTTTTGTTTTTGAGATGGAGTCTTGGTCTGTCGCCCAGGCTGGAGTGCAGTGGCATGATCTCAGCTTACTGCCACCTCTGCCTCCCAGGTTCAAGCAATTCTTCTGCCTCAGCCTCTTGAGTAGCTGGGATTACAGGTGTGTGCCACCATGCCCAGCTAATTTTTTATTCGGGACAGGTAAGTCCCAAAGTGGGGTTTAGCTCACAAGGGTTCTTGGCTTTGCCCAAGAGAGAATTCAAGGGCAAGCCAGAGGTAGAAGAAAACAGCTTTATTGAAGAAGCAGTGTTACAGTTCTGTAAGTGTTACAGCTCCTGCAGAGCAGGGCTGCTTCATAGGCAGAGAGCAGCAGCTCAGGGCAGTTTTGCAGTCATACTTATACCTACTTTTAATAATATGCAGATTAACAGGTGGTTTATGCAAAAATTTCTAGGGAAGGGGTAGTAACTTTTGGGTCATTGAGTCATTGCCATAGAAAGGGGCAGTAACTCCCCAATATTGCCATGGCAATGGTAAACTGACCTGGCACACTGGTGGGCATGTCTTATGGAAAGCTGCTTCCACTCTGTCCTTGTTTTAGGTAGTCCTCAATTTTGTCCAGTGTCCAAGTCCCTCCTCTGGAGTTGAGTCCTGTTTCCTGCCTCATTACTAGCTTAGCATAATAGAAATGTATCACTCTCATAATAATTCAATATGGATATACCTGGCTGATGGGCAGCTTTTCCCCACATGGTGATAAAGGAGTTCAATCTCTCTCCATCTTTTGGTTCTTGCATTCCTTAGAGCCTTGGTGTTCCTGGTTTAGCCAGTTGAGGTGAAAGAGGGAGGAGAGAAGTCACACCCACTTCTTGACCACCTTGGCCCTGAAGTGACATATATCATGGCTCTCATATTCCATGAGTGAAAAGTAGTCACATGACCTCACCTAGATGCAGAGGGTTCTGGGAAATGTAGTCCCTGGCTGGGACACCATTTTCTAGTGAAACATGACTCCATATTTTGCAAAGGGAAGCATGATTTTGTTGGCTCATTGGCCAACTTGGCTCCACACCCATTCTGTACCCCACAGATATTGATGAATGCACTGAAATGTGCCCCATCAATTCAACATGCACCAACACTCCTGGGAGCTACTTTTGCACCTGCCACCCTGGCTTTGCACCAAGCAATGGACATTTGAATTTCACAGACCAAGAAGTGGAATGTAGAGGTGAGCACAGAGTTTGATGGACAATCCAGAAAAGACATTTCTCTTTGCTCTTCTGGGTTTCTTGATATTCTCCAGTTCTTTGCAGATATTGATGAGTGCCACCAAGATCCATCAACCTGTGGTCCTAATTCTATCTGCACCAATGCCCTGGGCTCCTACAGCTGTGGCTGCATTGCAGGCTTTCATCCCAATCCAGAAGGCTCCCAGAAAGATAGCAACTTCAGCTGCCAAAGTAATAATCTCTTTGTATGTCTTGGCAATGGAATCTGTTTCTGGCTTTGGTTGGAAAATTCTCATTCTACCCAACCTTGGGATCTTCCTCTTAGTGTTGCCTCATCCACATATTGTTTCTTTTTCTTCTTCATCCATTTACTCTTTCAACAAATGATTTTTGGAGTACCTATTAATTAATTAATTAATTAGTTAAACAGGCCCCTGCAGTAGGCACTGAAGATTTGGTCCTGAATATGATAGGCATGATTCTTGTCCTCTTGTAGCTTATAGTCTAGGGAAGGAGCCAGAACACACACACACACAATTATTTAATTATAACTATGAATGAGACAACAAAAAAAAAGTGTGCTTTTTTTTTTTTTTTTTTTTCACCCAGGCTGGAGTACAGTGGCAGGATCTTGGCTCACTGCAAGCTCCACCTCCCTCCTGGGTTCATGCCATTCTTCTGCCTCAGCCTCCCGAGTAGCTGGGACTACAGGCGCCCACCACCACGCCTGGCTAATTTTTTTGTATTTTTAGTAGAGACGGGGTTTCACCGTGTTAGCCAGGATGGTCTCAATCTACTGACCTCGTGATCAGCCCACCTCGGCCTCCCAAAGTGCTGGGATTACAGGCATGAGCCACTGCGCCCGGCCAAAACATAGTGTGCTTTGAAGTGGCTAATAGGATATTGATTATGCTCCAAGCAAACAACATTTAAGCAGAAACCTGAAGGAGGAGAAGGACTTCTCTAGAGGAAGAATGGAGATCATGCTGTTCTGGGTTATAGCAGATGCAAAGGTCCTGAGGCTCACACCAAATGAGGACAAGGGGAAGTGTCAGTAGACATATCTGATGAAGTGGACACAGGTCAGATTCTGCAGGGTCTTGGTGGCTTGTGAAGAATTTTGAAAGGGCTGGATGCAGTGACATACCTATAAACAGCACTTTGGGAAGCCAAGGTGAGAGGATCACCTGAGGCCAGGAATTCAAGACCAGCCTGGGCAACATTGCAAGACTCCGTCTCCACAAAAAATAATGATAAAAAATTAGCCAGGTGTAGTAGCATGGGCTTGTAGTCCTAGCTACTCAGAAGGCTGAAGTGGGAGGATCACTTGAGCCTGGGAGGTTGAGGCTGCAGTGAGCTGTGCTCATGCCACTGCACTCAAGCCTGGGTGACAGAGTGAGACCCTGTCTTTTTTTTTTTTTTCTTTTTCTTTTATTTTATGGAGTCTCACTCTGTCGCCCAGACTGGAGTGCAGTGGCGTGATCTCAGCTCACTGCAACATCCACCTCCCAGGTTCAAGCGATTCTTCTGCCTCAGCCTGCCGAGTAGCTAGGATTACAGGTGCCCATCACCACGCCCAGCTAATTTTTGTATTTTTAGTAGAGATGGGGTTTCACCATGTTGGCCAAGCTGTTCTTGAACTCCTGATCTCGTGATCCTCCCACCTCGGCCTCTCAAAGTGCTGGGATTACAGGTGTGAGCCACCGTGCCTGGCCAACCTTTCTTTTAAAAAAGAATTTCAGAGTCCTTTCCCCCCCCACAAGAATAATGGGGAACCGTGAAAGGTTTAAAACTGTTAAATTATGTATTATTTATTACATTAAAAATATGTGTAACTTATTGGAGGCAATGAAGTATAACAAGCAAATGAATATATCTGATGTATTTCCAAATATAATAAAGATAATATCATCAATGTCGCTGGTTCTCTTATATGTTTCTTCTCCACTCTATCTCCTTGTATCCTCCTTAGACAGCCACTTGGAATTTTGTGTTTATTATCTCCCTACTTAAAAAAATATTTTCCCGTGGTACATACCCCTAAACAATATCTGCCTAGTATTGCTTGTGTTTGGAGCTTTGTAAAAATGATATACTACATATGACTATAGATGTATGTCTTTTATATGTATGACTTCTCTAATTTGCTGTTTCACTCGATATCATGCCTCTTAGAGTGTAAGCTGTGCAGGGACACAATATTGAGTGAGAAGTCACACATATAAAAGACATACATCCACAGTCATACGCATGATTGCCTCTAAGAGGCATGATATTGAGTGAAACAGAGCAAATTAGAAAATTGTGTGTTGTAGTAAACACGTCCTTCATGTTGTAGTGTGTAGTTGTGGTTTGTTCATTTTCCCCCTTGTGTATTAGGGTAATAGATGGATTTTAAGTCAGGGAAGGGAGGACATGAAATCAGACTGGAATTTTCATCATATTTTGCTGAGGTTGAAGTTTGGTTTGGTTGCTGTTGTTTTCATCCTAGGGGTTCTCTTCAAATGTAAGGAAGATATGATACCCGATAAGAAGCAGATCCAGCAATGCCAAGAGGGAACCGCAGTGAAACCTGCATATGCAAGTATTTTTTAAGGTTCCTAGTTTTTGAGGTTTTCTTAGAAGCCATTTAGGTAGAATGTTGTTTTTGCAGTTGTAACAAAGGCAAAAGTAATAGTGGCCAAAACCAGACAGCAGTTTATTTTTCTCCTCTGTAACCTGCTGAGTGTAAGCTGTGCAGAGCTCATACCATGGCTCCATTATGCTCTGCCAGCATCAACACAAGACTCCCACTTTGTGGCCCAAGGTGGCTGCTCCAGCTCCTGCCCTCACATCTGCATTCCAGCTTGTGGGAAGGGGAGAAGAGGAAGCGAAAAGCACGGTCCTTCTCTTTAAGCGTATGATCCAGCACCACTTCTGCTTGCACCTGATTGGGTAGAAATTAGTCACATGGTCCCACCTAGCTGCAAGGGAAGCTGGGAAGAGAGAATGTTTGCCTATCTAAAACTTGAGGATTCTCTTAATAAAAGAACGGGAGAATATATTGGAGTCTTCCTGCCAGTGAAGGTGTTGATGCTGCAACTGAGTAATGTTGGTGTGGGGGTGTTACACAGCCAGCCAGGCCAGAAGGAATTTGGACATCCTGACTGTCTAATGAAGTCATTACAATGAGTAAAGACTCCATGACCTCTTTAGAAATCAATGTCACTATTCTAAATATGAGCTTGTAAATTGGCTGTGGGATTCCCACGTGCCTTGTACCACTGTTTTTCTTTTTTAATTGTGGTGAGGTACACATAACATAAAATTCACCACTTTAACTATTTTAAAGTGTGCAATTCAGTGGCACTTAAACCATTCACAATATTACGCAATCATCACTTCAATCTAGTTCTAGAAATTTTTTTTTTGAGATGGAGTCTTCCTCTGTTGCCCAGGCTGGAGAGCAGTGGGGTGATCTTGGCTCACTGCAACCTCCGCCTCCTGGGTTCAAGCAATTCTTTCTGCCTCAGCCTCCCAAATAGCTGGGACTACAGGCACCCACCACCATGCCTGGCTAATTTTTGTGTTTTTAGTAGAGATGGGGTTTTGCCATGTTGGCCAGACTGGTCTCAAACTCCTGACCTTGAATGATCCACCTGCCTCAGCCTCCCAATGTTCTGGGATTACAGGTGTGAGCACCATGCTCAGCCAAGTTCTGGAATATTTTTATCACTAAGCAGTCACTCCCCATTCTCCCCTCCCACTAGCCCATGGCAAACACTAATCAGCTTTCTGTCTCTGTGGATTTGTCTATTCTTGACATTTCACAGAAATGGAATCATGCAATGTTTGCTCCTTTGTGTCTGGCTTCTTTCACTTAGCATGATATTTTCAAGGTTCTTTCATGCTGTAGTACATGTCAGAGAACTCCATTCCTTTTTATGGCTGAATAATATTCCACATGGACCACTGTTAGTTCATACATTTCCTCTTCTTTTAATATCACTGGTTGGGAACAGGCCCCCCAAAATCTGGCCATAAACTGGCCCCAAAACTGGCCATAAACAAAATCTCTGCAGCACTGTGACATGTTCATGATGGCCATAACACCCACACTGGAAGGTTCTGGGTTTACCGGAATGAGGGCAAGGAACACCTGCCCAGCCCAGGGCAGAAAAATCGCTTAAAGGCGTTCTTAAACCACAAACAATAGCATGAGCCATCTGTGCCTTAAGGATATGCTCCTGCTGCAGATAACTAGCCAGACCCATCCCTTTATTTCGGCCCATCCCTTCATTTCCCATAAGGGATACTTTTAGTTAATCTAATATCTATAGAAACAATGCTTATCACTGGCTTGCTGTTAATAAACACTTGGGTAAATCTCTGTTCAAGGCTCTCAGCTCTGAAGGCTGTGAGACCCCTGATTTCCCACTTCACACCTCTATATTCCTGTATGTGTGTCTATAATTTCTCTAGCGCCACTGGCTTAGGGTGTCCCCGATTGAGCTGGTTTCGGCAATCACTAAGTAGTTTTGCTATTTGTTTATGTTTGCTTTTTTTATTCATGGAAGGAAAAGGTGATGTGATTCTAATTCTGATCAAGTAATGAGTTTTAATTTCCCTGAGAATTCTAGAGACTCAGGAATTCAGAGCCACCTCATATGATGGGCTTTATGGGCTAATTTGTAGATTACATGCTTGGGGGAATACATCAATTCATGCTCACAAATGCTCTTTTTTTTTTTTTTTCTGGGACGCAGGTCTCCTTTTGTGCACAAATAAATAACATCTTCAGCGTTCTGGACAAAGTGTGTGAAAATAAAACGACCGTAGTTTCTCTGAAGGTAACGATTGGGTCTTTTAAATTGTGTTTTGAGTTTCAAACATCCTGGGCACACTTTGGGTGCAGAAAGATGTCTTTATGGCTGGGCGTGGTGGCTCACACCCATAATCCCAGCACTTTGGGAGATTGAGTCGGATGAATCACTTGAGGTCAGGAGTTCAAGACCAACCTAGCCAACATGATGAAACCCTGTCTGTACTACAAATACAAAACTTAGCCGGGCATGGTGGCAGGTGCCCATAGTACCAGCTACTCAGGAGGCTGAAGCAGGAGGATTGCTTGAACCCGGGAGGTGGAGGTTGTGGTGAGCCAAGATAGCACCACTGCACTTCAGCCTTGGCAACAGACTGAGACTCCATCTCAAAAAGAAAGAAAGAAAGAAAGAAAGGAAGAAAGAAAGAAAGAAAGAAAGAAAGAAAGAAAGAAAGAAAGAAAGAAAGATCTCTTTATAATGAATGGATTGTGAATTAATATTTAATTTTTTATAGCTGTAAGATTTGAAAAATTAGCATACAGTAAAATTACCTTTTTACTTGTATAGTTTGATGAGTTTTCTCACCTGAATAGACTTGTGGAACTACCACTACAATTAGGATGCAGAACAGTTTAATTATCTCCAAACATTCCCTTGGGCTTCTCCTTTGTAGTCAGATACTCCCTCCACCACTAAACTCTATAAATCCCTGATCTGGTCTCTGTCACTGGAGTTTTGTCTTTTGAAGAGTGTTATATAAATGAAACCACATAGTATGTGGTCTTTTGAGACTGGCTTCTTTGACTCAGCATAGTGCATTTGAGATGCCTGGATAGTGTGCATATAAACAATGCCATTTCCTCCTCCTCCTCCTTCTTCCTTCTTTCTTTTCCTTCCTTTTTACTGTTAATGAGATTCAGCACATTCTCATTGCTGTATATAACCATCACCATTATCCATCTCGAGAACTTTCTCATCTTTCTCATCTTTTCAGGGGGACAGAATTGGTTGGTGGTTTTTTTGTTTGTTTGTTTTGTTTTGTTTTGTTTGTTTGTTTGTTTTGAGATGAAGTCTTGCTCTGTTGCCCAGGCTAGAGTGCAATGGTGCGATCTCGGCTCACCGCAACCTCCACCTCCCGGGTTCAAGCGATTCTCCTGCCTCAGCCTCCCGAGTAGTTGGGATTACAGGCATGTGCCACCATGCCCGGCTAATTTTGTATTTTTAGTAGAGACGGGGTTTCTCCATGTTGATCAGGCTGGTCTTGAACTCCCGACCTCAGGCGATCCACCTGCCTCGGCCTCCCAAAGTGCTGGGATTAGAGGTGTGAGCCACCAAGTCCGGCCAAAAGCTAGTTTTTCTTAAGCTTTAAGTTGAACTCATTGATATTGTCATTTTCTTTATAAATCTTGTTATTTTTGTATGAAAATAAGAATAACACTTTTACTTATAATTGTATTAATTTTAAATTAATACATTTATTTTTATTCATGAAGTATACATTCATCCCTAGGGTTTTCAGATTAAATTTTGATAAATGGTTAATCCTATTTACAAACTTAGTTCAATTTCCTCAAATGTTTTATACTATGTTTATAAATATTCCAATTCTCCCCTCCCGCTCCACCCAAATTTCAAGTACCTGGTGAAGAGGATTTACAAATCTAATAGGCAAAGTGACTTGGGTCCTGAGCGACTCATAAATCCACTCAATCGAATCTATAAATATAATAATTCAGATGCTGTTAGACATTCAATATGGTTTATAAATAGCCACGTTCTCTTAAATTGTTCATATTAAAATAACAAGTCTAATTGCTTTTTGCAATAAAATTATGTGGTTTATTGGTTAGCTTCTCTAATGTGTCAAACTGTTCCAACTCTTTTTTTTTTTTTTGAGATGGAGTCTTGCTCTGTTGCCCAGGCTGCAGTGCAATGGCGCGATATTGACTCACTGCAAGCTCTGCCTCCCGGGTTCATGCCATTCTCCTGCCTCAGCCTCCCAAGTAGCTGGGACTACAGGCGCCCACCACCAAGCCTGGGTAATATTTTGTATTTTTAGTAGAGACGGGGTTTCACCATGTTGGCCAGGCTGGTCTTGAACTCCTGACCTCAGGTGATCCACCCACCTCAGCCTCCCAAAGTGCTGGGATTACAGGCATAAGCCACCACACCCGGCCCCAACTCTTTAAATAGGAGATGTTTCTAGATTATGCTAAAGATGTCAAAAACGTCTAAATTTAACACAAATCCTACTAAGGATGTTTAGTTTGCCTAAAATTTTCTAACTTTCCTGAGGATATAAAATAACTTTCCTAGCTAAGAAGAATAAATTTAACATATCAGAGGGGCGGGATTTGAAGAGATTTTGCCAGTTGTAGAACTGAGTACTATGTTTCCTGGAGATGGTCCTAGTTGAGATGTTTCTGCTATGTCAGTGGGGAGGGGAGTCCCACACCCATGCCTTTTGGGGATTACAGAGCTCAGGGCTTCCTGTTTCTCTTGGTCAAATATCTCTCAAATGTCCCGCTTACCCCGTGTTTATTGAAATCCTTTTTTTCCTTTTATCATCTAATTTGGATAGATAGAAACTTGTATCGCTGCTCAAATTTCAGTTTAATTTCCTCTACCATCTGACTGGATTTAATTCATTTAATGCATTTTCCTGCATTTATTAGGTTCTGGATTCCTTTTAGTTTTTTTTTTTTTTTTTTTTTGCTTAGGTCAGACTGTTTTTGCTTGGGTTGGACTATCACATGTGATAGTCCATTTATTGATAATAATCAATAATAAGGGGAATCATATGAATATTACTATTACTATTGTTGTTATTATTTTTCTTACCTTAATCCTATTCCTCAAACATATCCAGTGTTAAGAGGTAGAGAAGTATCTTCCCCTATCTTTTTACCTTGTAAGCATGTACACACATACACAAATATACATACATACACATACAAATAAACACACACATATACACACACGTGCACACACATACGCATACATACAAATACATACACATATACACACGTGTACACACACATATACACCTCCCACACATGCACACACATGCACACACATATGTACACACATACACACATATACATATGCATATACACATATAACACATAACACATACATACACACATGCACACATACACATACAAATGCATACACACACCCCCACACACATTTACACACATACACACACCCCACACACATTTACACACATACACATATGTATACACACATCTATGCATATACCCATACACACATACAGACATACACAGACATCAACACACAGATACACACATACACATCCACACACATATACACACTCATGACACACATACACACATATATACATACAGGCATATACAAATGTACACACATACACAAACACACATATATACACACACGTATACATACATATGCACAAACACACATACGTACATAGGCATACATAGACATACACAGAGATATACACACATGCACACGCATGTACACAACCCAACACATACACACATATACAGACACCCACATATATAAGCACACACACACACGTGCACACAGAGTGGAGTCATTTTATTGAGCACTTACTATGAGAGGTTTAGGACAGTGATTAATGATTCAGCCTCTGCTGCCAGACTGCCAAGGTTCAAATCGTGGTTATTCCACCTGCTAGATATGAGTCCTTGTTTCTCCTTTCAAAAATCAAAATAATCATAAATAGCCCCTACTTCATAGATATCTTCTACAAATTAAACAAGTTAATATATAAAAGACATTTAGAGCAATACCTGGCTCATAATAAGTGTGTGCTATTTTTATTTCTATATGCCAGAACATAAATACCATAATATAAAATTTTAAATTAAACCAATTGTTTCTAAACCAAATGCAATACTATATACATGATACTCTGTAATTTGCTTTAGTGAACAGTGGCTCAGAGACCCTTTTGCTTATTAATGCCTATAGGTATACTGCAATATTCATTTTAACAGCTGTATGGCTATCTCATTATTTGATTTCATCTTCATTTATTGACCCAGTCTGTAGGGCATTTAGGCTTTCCACAAACCATCCTGAGATGAACATCACTGGACTGGATCCTTGCACATCTTTTAAGTATTTCTGGAAAGATTAATTCCACGAAGGGGAATTGCTGAGTCAAAGGGTATATGCAATTTACATGGCTATAGGTACAAACTTACTGCATTGCATAAAGGTTACATCAGTTTGTCTTTCTTGCTTGCTTTCTTGCTTTCTTTTGACAAGATCTCACTCTGTCACCCAAGCTGGAGTGCAGTGGAGTGATCATAGCTCACTGCAGCCTTGAACTCCAGGGCTCAAGAGATCCTCCCACTTCAGCCTCCTGAGTCGCTGGGACTAGCGTCATGCACCACCGTGCCTGCTCTTTTTAAATTTGTTTGTACAGATGGGGTCTCGTTATGTTGTCCAGGCTGGTCTTGAATTCCTGAACTTCAATTTGTATTTCTTTTTTTTTCTTTTTTCAGACAGCCTCTCTCACTGTCGCCCAGGCTGGAGTGCAGTGGTGCGATCTCAGCTCACTGCAAGCTCTGCCTCCTGGGTTCAAGTGATTCTCCTGCCTCAGCCTCCCAAGTAGCTAGGATTACTGGCATGTGTCACCATGCCCAGCTAAATTTTTTTGTATTTTTAGTAGAGACAGGGTTTCACTATGTTCGCCAGGCTGGTCTCAAACTGCTGACCTCATGATCCACCCGCCTCAGCCTCCCAAAGTGCTGGGCTTACAAGTGTGAGCCACTGCACCCGGCCTGAATTTGTATTTCTAATGGGGCTTCTTGAATCAGAAAAAGGAGCCCGAGTGGATGCCCCTTTTAATTCTCCTTTGGATGGACTCCCAGCCTATTCTTAATCAGAAAAAGGACAGCTGTTATTTCATTAATGAGAGAGAGAGAGAGAATGAACAAACACATCTTTCCTTGCAGAATACAACTGAGAGCTTTGTCCCTGTGCTTAAACAAATATCCACGTGGACTAAATTCACCAAGGAAGAGACGTCCTCCCTGGCCACAGTCTTCCTGGAGAGTGTGGAAAGCATGACACTGGCATCTTTTTGGAAACCCTCAGCAAATGTCACTCCGGCTGTTCGGACGGAATACTTAGGTAGGAGACACCCTTCGTGGCAAGGTTACACCTAGGTGATGATTTTAAAAGTTGACTTTGGCAATGGGATATTCCCTGGGTTTCCCACCCATTCTTTCCCCAACTGTTTAAAAACTTTGAATTCACAGCAAAGCAAGTCTAATCATATTAACAACATTTTCCATTCACTGAGTGCTTGGCAAAGGCCAGGCACTGTGCTAAGACCATATCATTAATTTATTCTACAAATATTTGCTGATTAGCTGCTATGTGCTGGGCTAAGGTATGACAGTCATAGGCTGTGCTCAAGTACTTCCTGTTTGCCCTGCTGGGCCCATGGTAGAATTGTACTTCCTGGCTACTGTGTGGTTAGGTGGGATTTGGGGAGTAGCTCAGGCCAATAAATATGGGAATAGAGTAGTTGCAGGTATGAGACTTTCCAGAACTTTCCCTCTGCCCATATGAATAACAGTGCTTCAGATCACAGCTGCTCCTTCTGCCTGGGTCCCAGAATAAAGACAATATAGAACATGGCCTCAAGTCAATTTACAATAGACCCAAAGCATTAATGAGATGTAAACACTTGTTATTTTTTAATCCACTAAGACTTAGGGTTGTTTGTTACTGCTGCAAGACTGATCCTTTCCTGACTGATACATACTTGATAGATAACTACTTGGGAATAGTGGTTGCTGTAGATCTTTTACATTAGCACCCCACTCCTGGTAGTAGTTCCAGTATCATTCACATAAACCTACGAAATTCCAACCTAATGGATGCCCAGACGGCCAAGAGGTGGAAATAAAGTATTTGGTGGACTCCAACCAGTAGTGAACAAAATTAGCCTCATGAATCTCATATTTTAGTGAGTTGAGTCAGATAATAAACAAACAGACATCTGGTATACCAAATAGAGGTAGTGCTATTGAGAAAAAGTACAGCAGGCTAGGGAGGTTAGAGAGGGTTGGGATTACAGGGAGAGTTGCTATTTTATATAGCAAGATCAGGGTAAGTCTCATTGGGGCAGGGATGTCAGGGAAGAGAGCCACGTAAATATCTGCAGAAAGAGCAAGTGCAGGAATACCTGGAGAATTCAAGGAACAATGAGGTGCACAGTGTGGCTGAAGTGGCATTGAAGATGGTGAGAGCAGTAGGAGAAAGGAAGGGAGATGGAAATGTAGATAAATGTAGGGAGTTAAGGTTTTTTTTTTTTCTTAAGACAGGGTCTCACTCTGTCACCTAGGCTGGAGTGCAGTGGTGTGATCATAGCTCACTACAGCTTTGCACTCCCAGGCTCAAGCGATCCTCCTGCCTCAGCCTCCTGAGTAGCTGGGAACTATAGGTGTGCACCACCATGCTTGTCTAGTTTTTAAAATTTTTGGTAGAAATGAGGTCTTGCTGTGTTGCCCACGCTGGTCTTGAACTTCTGAGCTCAAGTGATCCTCCTGCTCGGCCTCCCAAAGTACTAGGATTACAGGCCTGAACCACTGTACTCAGCCAAGATTTTATTTGAAGATGAAAGGACATTGGAAAATTTGGGAACAGGTATGGTATTATCTGGCTTATATTTTACAAGGATACTTCTTATTCCATTATCTAGTTTATTTTCATGAAGGGCCAGTGGGTTAGGTCCTGCAATGCTTGTCATGATAGAGATGAGAAATTGGAGGCACAGAGAGGTTAAGTCAATGCGCAAATTTAGGCAGCTAGTGCGTGGCAGAGCTGGACCTCCCAGTTACCACCATCTGACTACAGAACCGGAGCTGTTGTGTACCATGCTAGGCTTGCCCCAATCCCTTACTATTTCTTTTGGTTTTAGAAAACTTATATAAGGCCGGGGGCAGTGGCTCACACCTGTAATCCTAGCACTTTGGGAGGCCGAGGCGGGTGGATCACGAGGTCAGGAGATCGAGACCATCCTGGCTAACACAGTGAAACCCCATCTCTACTAAAAATACAAAAAATTAGCTGGGTGTGGTGGTAGGCACCTGCAATCCCAGCTACTTGGAAGGCTGAGGCAGGAGAATGGCGTGAACCCGGGAGGCAGAGCTTGCAGTGAGCCGAGATCGTGCCACTGCACTCCAGCCTAAGTGACAGAGCGAGACTCCATCTCAAAAAAAAAAAAACAAAACAAACAAACAAAAAAAAACTTAGAGAGAAAATCATGACTGTTGCCTTCCATCACTGTTGACTTTGACCCCATCTTTCCCTGATGCACCCCCTAGGAGATGAGAGTTCACTTCTAAGGCTCCAGCCGGGTTACTCATTTATTTGATGCTATGGTCCCCCTATCATTCATCATGGGCCTCAAAATCTTTCCTATGATGAATTGAACTTTCTGTTCTTTTCCTTTGCTCGCCATGATGGAGGTGTACCTTTTTTTGGACAGAAACCAAATTCAGGACTGACTTCTGGGTGACCTCATATGAACTCTCCCTTTCTCTTTGTAGACATTGAGAGCAAAGTTATCAACAAAGAATGCAGTGAAGAGAATGTGACCTTGAACTTGGTAGCCAAGGGGGATAAGATGAAGATCGGGTGTTCCACAATTGAGGAATCTGAATCCACAGGTACAGGTCCTCTCCTGAGAATGCAGGTTATGGTGTATTCCATCAATAAGTATTTATCGATCCCTTTCCAGGTGCCAAGACCAGTGCCAGATAGTTGAGAACCAATGAGGGCAGAAATGGTCCATGCTCTCAGAGAGTTTTCCATGTGCTAGGGAAGTCAAACATTAAATAACCTTATAATACTGGAGTACTGAGACCTTCACTGGCCTATATGATATGTACTGGTCACATTCTGCTGTTGAGTAGTTGAAATTTGTATAAGCCAGGTTGAGAGGTACTGTAAACCTAAAATAAACACTGTATTTCGAAGCTTTGTTGCACAAAAAGAAGGATTAAAACGTCTCACTCATCTTTTTTTATATTTAAAATAATTTAAAAATAAAAAATATTTAAAATTTTAAAATATGTAATATTTAAAATTTTAAAATATGCAATATTTAAAATATATCTTTAAATTTTAAAATATCACATTTATATGTTGAAATGATAATATTTGGCTTATATTGAGTTAATATATTATTAAAACTAATTTTATCTTTTTTTTACTTTTAAAAAATGTGTACTAGAAAATTTAAAATTACGTATGGGGTTCATACCATATTTCTGTTGGACAGTGCTAATCTGTGTCAGGGATGGCAAACTTTTTCTGTAGAGGGCTCGTTAGTAACTATTTTAAGCATTGCAATTAATACAGCCTCTATCACAATGATTTAACTACCATTATAGTGCAAAAGCATCCATAGACAATATGAATATGAATGTGCCTGGGCATGTTTCAATAAAACTTTATTTAAAAAAGTAGGTGACAACCAGATTGGCCCATAGGCCACAGTTTTCCAGCCCCTGATCTGATCTATGCATATGATTAATGCTGTGATTAATACTTTAATGTAAAAGCACAGTGTGCAATATGGAAGAGCTATTTAAGCGAAGTCCTGAGGAATAGGTAGAGAAAGCAGGAGAGAGTGTGTTACAGGAAGTATAAGCTATGGCTCTGTGTTGAAAAAAAGCTTGGTATGGTCATGGAACTAAAAGTAGAGTGGGCTGGAGCATCAGGAATGTGGGGGAGAGAGGGAAAAGAATTGAGGGTCGCTGGGCGTGGTGGCTCACACCTGTAATCCCAACACTTTGGGAGGTCAAGGTGGGTGGATCACCTGAGGTTGGGAGTTCGAGACCAGCCTGACCAATATGGTGAAATCTCATCTCTACTAAAAATATAAAAAATGAGCCTGGTGTGGTGGCGGGTGCCTGTAATCCCAGCTACTCAGGAGGCTGAGGCAGGAGAATTGCTTGAACCCGGGAGGCGGAGGCTGCAGTGAGCTGAGATCGCGCCACTGCACTCCAGCCTGGGTGACAGAATGAGACTCCATCTCAAAAAAAAAAAAAGAATTGAGGGTGTTGCATCCCAGTTTATTACATTTGGACTTTCTCTGTTGGGCACAGAAAGCCTTGGAAAGTTCTGTATACAGCAGGATGATCTGATTATGTCTTCCAGATAGATGTCTTTTTAGAAATAAATCCTCTGGCTGTGATATGGGCAATCCATTGGAGAGGTGAGGCTAGGGGAAGGCAAGGACATTTGTGAGGAAGCCAGTGGTCTGGGAGAGAGATGTGAGGCTTGGTCTAAGGCTATTTAGAAGGGAGAAGTGGGGAGAAGACAGGTTCAAGGCACATTAAGGAGGAGGAATCTGTTTTGCGGGGAGAAGAATTCAAGGATGACTCTCCAGGTTCCAGATCAGGTAATATCAGTTATTGAAGTAGGAGATGCAGATAAAAGAAGATGAGAGAGCCAGGCATGGTGGCTCACGCCTGTAATCCCAGCACTTTGGGAGGCCAAGGCGGACAGATCACCTGAGGTCCAGAGTTCAAGACCAGCCTGGCCAACATGGTGAAACCCCGTCTCCACTAAAAATACAAAAAATTAGCTGGGTGTGGTCTCGGGTGCCTGTAATCCCAGCTACTCGGGAGGCTGAGGCAGGAGAATCGCTTGAACCCGGAAGGCAGACGTTGCAGTGAGCCGAGAACCTGCCATTGCACTCCAGCCTGGGCAACAGAGCAAGACTCTGTCTCAAAAAAAAAAAGAAGAAGATGGGAGAGGAATTGCTCAATTTATGATGTCTGGGGGGACATCCAAGGGGCAGATGAAGCCTGAGGGATGGTACTGTCTGGTTGGGACAGGAAGTGGCATAGGACGTATCCCTGGAGACCATCCATATTTGGGACACTCCCCAAAGAGACGAAACAGAATAACCATAGATGTGGGAGAACTTATTTCCCACTGAGTTGCATTGTCCCTTAAAAACACAGTTCAAATTTATTTTTAAATGTAGCCAAGACTTCTCCAGGTAAGAGCACTGGGAGGTCTGTTTTGTTTTGTTTTCGTTTTTTGTCACCCAGACTGGAGTTCAGTGGCGGGATCTTGGCTCATTGCAACCTCCGCCTCCCGGGTTCAAGCGATTGTCGTACCTTGGCCTCCCGAGTAGCTGGGACTACAGGCACCTGCCACCACGCCTGGCTAGTTTTTTTATTTTCAGTATAGACAGGATTTCACCATGTTGGCCAGGCTGGCCTCGAACTCCTGACCTCAAGTGATCTGCTTGCCTTGGCCTCCCAAAGTGCTGGGATTACAGGCGTGAGCCACTCTGCCCAGCTGTGGAAGTTTTTGTTTTGTTTTGTTTTGAAACGGAGTCTTGCTCTGTCACTAGGCTGGATAGCAGTGGTGCGATCTCGGCTCACTGCAATCTCCGCCTCCCGGGTTCAAGCGATTCCCCTGCCTCAGCCTCCCAAGTGGCTGGAGCTACAGGCGCGCATCACCATGCCCGGCTAATTTTTTGTATTTTAGTAAGACGGGGTTTCACCATGTTGGCCAGGATGGTCTCGATCTCCTGACCTCGTGATCCACCCGCCTTGGCCTCCCAAAGTGCTGGGATTATAGGCGTGAGCCACCATGCCCGGCCAGAGGTTTTTTTTTTTTAATGGTTCTAGAAGCCCGCTGGTTATTTTAATCTCAGAGCAGCACGGTGAGGTGCATGACTCTCTCTCTCTCTCTCCCCCTCCCTCCCTCTGTGTGTGTGTGTGTGTGTGTGTGTGTGTGTGTGTGTTTTGGGTCTTCTATAATAACAATTGAGCAAACGATTCCCTCCTTTTTTTCATTTGGGGAAACCTGCAGAGACCACTGGTGTGGCTTTTGTCTCCTTTGTGGGCATGGAATCGGTTTTAAATGAACGCTTCTTCCAAGACCACCAGGCTCCCTTGACCACCTCTGAGATCAAGCTGAAGATGAATTCTCGAGTCGTTGGGGGCATAATGACTGGAGAGAAGAAAGACGGCTTCTCAGATCCAGTCATCTACACTCTGGAGAACATTCAGGTTTGTGAAGAGGTCTCTACTGAAATTCCTGTCTACCTGTTGGGAACTCCTCGTCTCTCGATTGCCTTAACTCTCATTTTTAACGGGAAGCTATTGAGGCCGGTAAGCTTCCACAATTTCTAGCAATTCAAGCCAATTAAGAGAAGCTACCTCTAGAGGAATGAGGTCTCCCACTGTCACCAAACAGAACTAGGTCCATTTGCCCATGTGCAACAGAAAGCCAAACACTGAAGCACCGGGTTTTTGTAGAGAGAGAAGTTTATTGCAAGGCTGCCAAGCAAGGAGACAAGAGTCTGGCTCAAATCTGTCTTCCCACCCTGGGAGGCTGGGGCAGGTTTTATAGTCGGCGGGCAATGAACTGCGATCTGATTGATCTTACAATGAAGTGATGCAGGGAGGTGTGATCTGATTGGATCTGGCCACGGGGCGTTGCCAGGTCTTGATCTGATTGGATCCTGGATCCTGCTATGTGGTGGTTGCTTCTTTTTTTTTTTTTTTTTTTTTAGACGGAGTCTCACTCTGTCGCCCAGGCTGGAGTGCAGTGGCACAATTTCAACTCATTGCAAGCTCCACCTCCCAGGTTCACGCCAGTCTCCTGCCTCAGCCTCCCGAGTAGCTGGGATTACAGGCGCCCGCCACCACGACCGGCTAATTTTTTGTATTTTTAGTGCAGACGGGGTTTCACCATGTTAGCCAGGATGGTCTCGATCTCCTGACCTCATGATCCGCCTGCTTCGGCCTCCCAAAGTGCTGGGATTACAGGCATGAACCACCATGCCCGCTTTTTTTTTGAGATGGAGTTTCACTCTTGTTGCCCAGGCTGGAGTTCAATGGTGCAATCTTGGCTCACTGCAACCCCCACCTCCCCGGTTGAAGCCATTCTCCCGAGTAGCTGGGATTACAGGTGCCCACCACATGCCCAGCTAACTTTTTTGTATTTAGTAGAGACGGAGTTTCACCGTGTTGCTCAGGTTGGTCTGGAACTCCTGACCTTAGGTGATCCACCCGCCTCAGCCTCCTAAAGTGCTGGGATTACAGGCATGAGCCACTGTGCCCACCCTTCTAGGATACATTCTTAAAGCATGTTGTTCTTAAACTGTTACTAAAAATATTTCTCTGCTTACTCGGTTTTTATGATTTTTTCTCCCACTGCACTATGATCTCCTTTTGGGGGAAGAACTGTTTACTCATGTCTCCCGTAAACAGCACAGATCAAGGCATGTAATAGGTGTTCAATAAAAACACGTTGAATGAGGCTGGGTGTGGTGGCTCTTGCCTGTAATCCCAACACTTTGGGAGGTCTATGCAGGAGGATCACTTGAGGTCAGGAGTTCGAGACCAGCCTGGCCAATATGGAGAAACCCCATCTTTACTAAAAATACAAAAATTAGCTGGATATGGTGACACACACCTGTAATCCCAGAACTTTGGGAGGCCCGAGGCGGTGAATCACTTGACATCAGGAGTTCAATACTGGTCTGGCCAACATGGTAAAACCCCATCTCTACTAAAAGTACAAAAATTAGCTAGGCATGGTGGCGGGCACCTGTAATCCCAGCTACTTGGGAGGCTGAGGCAGAAGAATCGCTTGAACCCCGGAGGCAGAGGTTGCAGCGAGCTGAGACTGCACCACTGCACTCCAGCCTGGGCAACAGGGTGAAACTCTGTCACACACACACACACAAACCACACATTCAATGAATAAGTGAATAATGAGTGACTATGCAGAAGGCTTTATTATGGATTTGATGAAAGGAGGAGTTTTCTTCTAGCAACAGCAATGTGAGCTGCCCTATCAGATTGGCCCTCACTGCATAATGAAATACCAGCATTTTTCCCCATTCCCTCAGAACATACCCTGTGTATTCTTGTTCCCAGTGACTCTTGAGGATGGTCACATTTAATCCATTTGATGGGGATTCCCAGAAGACCTTTGTTTTTTTGTTTTTTTGTTTTTTTTTTTAGCCAAAGCAGAAGTTTGAGAGGCCCATCTGTGTTTCCTGGAGCACTGATGTGAAGGGTGGAAGATGGACATCCTTTGGCTGTGTGATCCTGGAAGCTTCTGAGACATATACCGTCTGCAGCTGTAATCAGATGGCAAATCTTGCCGTTATCATGGCGTCTGGGGAGCTCACGGTCAGTACTGATGATTTGTTCCCTGAGGCAGAGTATCTGCCTCCAAATCCAAAGGGAAAATATTGATTAAACATCTGTTGTGTGTCTCCCATGGGGTTGGGTGTTGTGGGATGGAGTCATGGGGACAGAAGGGGTAGGTGACATGCCTTTGCCCCTGCAGAATTTACAGTCTGGTTGGGAGGCCATGAAACTCAAATATACAATGAGAAATAATGACCCTAAGTAGGGCCAGGCACTGGAGCAATCACAGGTCTTACTTAATGAGCACATACAGTGTGCTGGGCTCTTTAAGTTAAGTGGTTTTAGACCCATTTCACAGAATGGGTAAAGTGGCCCGTCTAGTCCTGAAGCTAGAAATTGGAGCAGGTGGAATTCCAATCTGGGGAAGTCTCTTTCCACTAACACATGCAAATGGGTCAAGAAGAAATGCTGTAAGAATTCAGAGGTGTTGGCCGGGTGTGGTGGCTCATGCCTGTCATCTGAGCACTTTGGGAGGCTGAGGCGGGCGGATCATGAGGTCAAGAGATCGAGACCATCCTGGCCAACATGGTGAAACCCCGTCTCTACTAAGAATATAAAAATTAGCTGGGCATGGTGGTGCATGCCTGTTGTCCCAGCTACTTGGGAGGCTGAGGCAGGAGAATCGCTTGAACCTGGGAGGCAGAGGTTGCAGTGAGCCGAGATGCCACCACTGCATTCCAGCCTGGCAACAGAGCGAGACTCTGTCACACACACACACACAGACACACACAAAGAATTCTGAGGTGTTTCCAAGAGAGCCGATGATAGATCAGGAGGAAACAATATGAAATAAGCCTTGGTAAATGAGTAGATTCGGAAGAGAGGAAGGACATCCTCATTAGTGTTGCTGAAAGTATCCTTTCACCTGGCGCGGTGGCTCACGCCTGTAATCCCAGGACTTCGGGAGGCCGAGGTGGGCAGATCACGAGGTCAGGAGATCGAGACCATCCTGGCTAACATGGTGAAACCCCATCTCTACTAAAAATACAAAAAATTAGCCGGGCGTGGTGGCGGGCACCTGCAGTCCCAGCTACTCGGGAGGCTGAGGCGGGAGAATGGCGTGAACCCGGGAGGCAGAGCTTGCAGTGAGCTGAGATCATGCCACTGCACTCCAGCCTGGGTGACAGAGCCAGACTCCGTCTCAAAAAGAAAGAAAGAAAGTATCCTTTCCTATCATGGTAGATCCAAGGTTTAATTCCCTACCAGGGAGGCCATAAGTAAGTGCCATTTCGAGGACCCTGTGGCTTAGGATTTAAGACAACTGGATCCAGAACAAAACTGACTTAGTTTCAAGTCCTGTCTCTACCACTTTCTAGCTGTGTTTTCTTGGAAAAGTCACTTAACTTCTCTGCACTGAGCCCAGCTCTCTCATCTCAAAAATGAGAACAACAATAACAAAAAATTACTGATAACTAGTATTTATATAGTATGCTTCTGGCACAGTTGTACTTGAAATGTTTTCATTTAATCCTAAAACAACTCTATAAGGCAATTACCATTAATATTCTCTTTTCAACAGATGAGGAAACTGAGGGCACAGAGCAGTTAAGTGTCTTGTCCAAAATCACACAACTAGAAATTGGCCAGTTTTCTTTCTTTCTTTTTCTTTTTTCTAGACTGAGTTTCACTCTTGTTGCCCAGGCTGGAGTGCAGAGGTGTGATCTCAGCTCACTGCAACCTCTGCCTCCCAGGTTCAACCAATTCTCCTGCCTCAGCCTCCCGTGTAGCTGGGATTACAGGTGCCCACCACCATGCCTGGCTAATATTTTTTGTTTGTTTGTTTAGTAGAGATGGGGTTTCGCCATGTTGGCCAGGCTGGTTTCAGGCTTCTGAGCTCAGGTGATCCACCCGCCCCAGCCTCCCAAAGTGCTGGGATTACAGGCATGAGCCACTGCGCCCAGCCAATGGTCAGTTTTCTTAACCACTTTGTGACAATATCATAGAGAGGTGCTCATAAGATGGTGCCTGGCTTATCTTTAACCCACAGAAACCACTCAGAGACATTTAAAATTAATTTTAAAATTAATTATGAATAAATGGCATAGAAGAAGGACTTAGCTTGTCACGTTCCACTCCTGAAGTTGAAGCATTCCTGAATGTCTGCATTATCAGTTGGGATTCAGTACAGGAAGCAAAAACCACCCCAGGTATTTCAAGCAGAAAGGCATTTAACACAGGGAATTGGGTGCTCACAAAAATCTCTGGGAGGGGATGGAGGAGTTGAAGTCAGGGGGCTGTCACTTCAATTTTGGCTTCAAGGTCATCCCCCAATGCAGCTGTAACTCAGAGGTCAGAAATTGCTGCTGTCATTTTGCCACCCCACTCCACCATGAAATTGGGGACTGGACAGTTGAAATGTGGAATTAAGCTCACTACTGTCTGCCAAAAGCTGATATTTGCCTCCCTTCTGCATTCCAAAACCTTCACAGATGTATCTCACTGGAGAAGTTAAATTACATCCAGGACCTTAGTTCCAAAGGATTCTGGGAGATGTAGTTTGTGGACATCAAGCCCCAGTAATACATGGAGTAACGCATAGGACAGGACTGGGAATAGGTGCTGGTGGATGCCAGTGGATTGCAAAGGATAATGAAGGACAGTATCTAGTTCACTCTGAGTGTTAGAGGGAGAAAATTCCCCCAAGCTAATTTTGCCCGAGCCAGGGTTTTAGATAACTCTTCTTCCCGCCTGGGGGGATTTTGATCTCATTCTCAGGCCAACTCTGGAATTCCTTCCTGACAGATGGACTTTTCCTTGTACATCATTAGCCATGTGGGCATTATCATCTCCTTGGTGTGCCTCGTCTTGGCCATCGCCACCTTTCTGCTGTGTCGCTCCATCCGAAATCACAACACCTACCTCCACCTGCACCTCTGCGTGTGTCTCCTCTCGGCGAAGACTCTCTTCCTCGCCGGTATACACAAGACGGACAACAAGGTCTACATCGCTCGGGCTGTGTCCCCACCAAGCCCCATCTTCTCCCCACCTGCCTCAGCTCATTCCTAGCCAACTCCCTCTATCCCTGTTCCTACCTCAGGGCCTTTGCCTATGCTGTGCCCTCTGCCTATAACACTCACTTCCCAGCTTCTTACCTGCTTGACTCCTTGTGACAGCTCTCAGTTTAAAATTATGTCCCTGATCATGTTATGAATTGTAGTGGTTCCTCCTATTACTTGTTTTTGTTTGTTTGTTTGTTTGTTTGTTTTTGATACTGAGTTTCGCTCTTGTTGCCCAGGCTGGAGTGCAATGGCACGATCTTGGCTCACTGCAACCCCTGCCTCTTGGTTCAAGCAATTCTCCTCCCTCAGCCTCCTGAGAAGCTGGAAATACAGGCATGAGACACTATGCCCTGCTAATTTTTTTGTATTTTTAGTAGAGACGGGGTTTCACCATTTTGGCCAGGCTAGTCCTGAACTCCTGACCTCAGGTGATCCACCCGCCTTGGTCTCCCAAAGTGCTGGGATTATAGGCTTCAGCCACCACGCACGGCCCCTCCTGTTACTTTCTAAACCAGAGGTTCTCTCCCTGGGTGCTTTTTGTCCCCAGGGGAGACTTGGCAATGTCTGGAGACATTTTTGCTTGTCACAACTGGAGCAGCGTGCTACTGCTCTCTGGTGGGTAAAGGTTAGGGATGCTGCTGAGTATCTTGTCGTGTCCAAGACAGCCCTCCATGGCAGAGAATGACCCTGCAATAATGTTACAAATGTCGATAATGCTACAGTTTAGAATCTCTACTTCCCTTTATTTTTCTTTTCTTTTTTCTTTCTTTTTTAAAATTTTTTATTTTTTTTGTTTTTTTGAGACAGGGTCTTGCTATGTCACCCAGGCTAGAGTGCAGTGGCCGAATCACAGCTCCTTATAGCCTCCCAGGCTCAAGCGATCCTCCCACCTTTGCCTCCCAAGTACCTGGGACCACAGGCCTGTGCCACCATGTCTGGCTAATTTTTGTATTTTTGTATAGAGAGGGGTGTTTCATCATGTTGCCCAGTCTGGTCTCAAACTCCTGGGCTTGAGCGATCTGCCTGCCTCAGCCTTCCAAAGTGCTGGGATTACAAGCATGAGCCACCACGCCCAGCCAATAAAACTTTATTTACAAGGCAGGCAGCCAGCCTATGGGGTCTAGTTTGCTGAACCCACCTATTTTCAACCATTCCCTAAAGTACGGTGATCGACAATCAGTTTTCCTAAAACTCTTCCTGTTTTAGAACTGAAAGTCATGCGTCTTGGGAAATCTCAGTTCCAGACAAACTAGGACCGTGGGTCTCCTTACCAAGAAGTGCTGCTCCCTGTGGTCAAGAACCACTGCACCTCTCTATAAATGTTTGTGAGATGAATGAGTGAGCTAGGTTTGGGGAATTTCCAGCCGAGGAGTCTCTCTCTTCCTTTCTTCTTTTCGATTTCTCTCTGGGGTGGAGGATTCTGACGCGCATGCTTCTCCCCTCCAGACGGGCTGCGCCATCATCGCGGGCTTCCTGCACTACCTTTTCCTTGCCTGCTTCTTCTGGATGCTGGTGGAGGCTGTGATACTGTTCTTGATGGTCAGAAACCTGAAGGTGGTGAATTACTTCAGCTCTCGCAACATCAAGATGCTGCACATCTGTGCCTTTGGTTATGGGCTGCCGATGCTGGTGGTGGTGATCTCTGCCAGTGTGCAGCCACAGGGCTATGGAATGCATAATCGGTGAGTGACATCCTCTCTCTTCCTGAAGACCCTGCTGCCAGGGCTTATGGTGATAATGACATGAGCAACAAGAAGAGTGACAACAGTAGCAGTAGTTGTGGCTACCATTTATCGAGCTCTTCTATTATGTACTGTTGGTTTCAGGACCACCATGTACAGCAGCATGGGTTGTGCACTGCACAAATCCAGGATCACTACTATTTGAGGTTTATGTTCCAGGAAGAGAACATCTGGTTTACCTAACTTGATTATTTTCCTTTTCTTGCGTGTATGACATGGGGGGTGGTGGGGGTGAAAGTGGGAAAGGAATACTTCTGCATGGTGGTGTGCACCTGTGATCCCAGCTACTCGGGAGGCCGAAGCAGAAGAATCACTTGAACCCGGGAGGCGGAGGTTGCAGTGAGATGAGATGGCATCATTGCACTCCAGCCTGGGGGACAAGAGCGAGACTTCATCTCAAAAAAAAAGGGGGGGGAATATTGGGGTGCTGTTATTGAACATGACGGAATGGTTGTTGTGTCGTAAAAGCAGGTAATGTACACTAGAGACATAATAAAAGGAGCCAATCCATTCTTCCTCCCTCCCACTCTCCCTCCCTCCCTCCCTCCTCCCTTCTTCCTCCCTCCCCTCTTCCCTCCCTCCTTCCTTCCTCCCTCCCTCCCTTCCTTCCTTCCTTGCCTTCCTTGCCTTCCCTCCCTCCCTCTCTTCCTCCCTTCCTTCCCTTCTTTCCCTTCCTCCCTCCCTTCTTTCCTTCTTTCCTTCCTTCCTTCCTTCCTTTCTTCAAATAAACAATTTTATGAAATATCTTGTCCATGCTAGGCTTTGCTCTGAGTGCTGAGTATTCAGAGATGAACAAACACCTAAGGCCCAAATTCTCATGAAACTCATAGTCCAGTAGTGGAAGACAGTTTGCAGTTACACAAGCAATTAAACAAGGTAACTTATGATAGTGATAGCTGCTGTTTTAAAAATGCAGTGAGCTCTGCTAGATGGATACCAGGAGCAGAGACAGGTTGCCCTATCTAAGAATAGTCAGGAGTGGCTTCTCAGAGGAGGTGACATTTGAGCTGAGATTTATTTATTTATTTATTTGTTATTTATTTATCTTGAGACAGAGTTTTGCTCTTGTCGCCCAGGCTGGAGTGCAGTGGCGTGATCTCAGCTCACTGCAACCTCCACCTCCCGGGTTCAAGCGATTCTCCTATCTCAGCCTCCCAAGTAGCTGGGATTACAGGCGTGAGCCCCCACGCCCGGCCTGAGCTGAGATTTGAATGATAAGGTGTACCAGTGGAGAGTTCTGCATAGAGGGAAACAGGATTACAAAGTTGTGAATTGGGAAATGAGCTCAACCTTGGGCACTAGGTAAGCATTTCAGGTACATTTGCCCAGGAAGAAGGTCTAAAAGAGGGAGCACGGTGATCTAAAGGGAACTGAACTACAACCGGGACCATCCTGAGCATCGTCTGAGTCTCACCTCCCAGTGTTCTCCTCCACTAGGGCATTTGTTGGGACAGGGTTAACTGTAAGGTCAGGACTCTGAGACAAGCGCTGACTCCTCCTATTTCTCTCCATAGCTGCTGGCTGAATACAGAGACAGGGTTCATCTGGAGTTTCTTGGGGCCAGTTTGCACAGTTATAGTGGTAAGCAAATACTACAACAGCCTGGCGAAGTGTGTTCTGAAGGAGGAGCAAGGAGACCTGCGAGATCTGGAATTTCCAGGGACGTGTGCAGCTGAGAGGGTCACTTATTCCCATCAAAAGTTCTCCTTTCCAGGCCGGGCGTGGTGGCTCACGCCTGTAATCCCAGCACTTTGGGAGGCTGAGGCGGGTGGATCACCTGAGGTCAGGAGTTCGAGAACTGTCTGGCCAACTTGGCGAAACCCCATCTTTGCTAAAAATACAAAAAATTAGCTGGGTGTGGTGGTGAGCACTTGTAATCCCAGCTACTCAGGAGGCTGAGGCAGGAGAATCGCTTGAACCCAGGAGACATGGAGGTTGCAGTGAGCCAAATTCATGCCACTGTACTCCAGCCTGGGCGACAGAGTGAAACTCCGTCTCAAAAAAAAAAAAAAAAAGTTATCGGCCAGGTTGCGGTGGCTCATGCCTGTTATCCCAGCACTTTGAGAGGCCCAGGATCACTTGAGGTCAGGAGTTCAAGACCAGCCTGACCAACATGGAGAAACCCCATCTCTACTAAAAATACAAAATTAGCTGGGTGTGTTGGCACATGCCTGTAATCCCAGCTACTCAGGAGGCTGAGGCAGGAGAGGAGAATTGCTTGAACCAGGGAGGCAGAGGTTGCGGTGAGCCGAGATTGCGCCATTGCACTCCAGCCTAGGCAACAAGAGCAAAACTCCATCTCAAAAAAAAAAAAAAAAGTTCTCCTTTCCAATCCTTCATTCTTGAGATTTCGAAGTTAGAGAGTAATTTCTTTGACTTGGGAATTTTGTTTTTCCTTCTGAAAGGCAAATACCCCTGGGAGGGACCATAATTATATCCGTCTTGTGCACAGGTCCATGAGTCTCTCTGAAGCAGTGTCATTGTCTGGGGGTAATAATACCTGAGGTTCGTTGCCTCGTGCTAAGGAAATGAAGGACACAGACACACACAAGGAGTGAGTTTAAGAGCAGAGGTTTAATAGGCAAAAGAAAGAGAAAGGAGACTAGCTCTCTGTGTCTTGCAAGAGAGAGGGCCTCCTGAGTGGGACTTCTGGCCCGCAGCAAAGTGCAACAGATTTTAGACTGTCTTGGGGGGGCGGTGTCTGATTTACATAGGGCCCAGAGATTGGTTGGACCCAGTGTGACATTTACGTAGAGCGCGAGGAAGCTGGCCACCCACCCTGATCTTTTATTATGCAAATGGGGTCTTTGCTTGGCTGGCACCATGTTGTCTTCTCCTTACTGTCTACATGGTTTACAAAGAAAAGGGAAGACGGAGCTGCCATTTTCTTTTTCTATTTTTTTAGACGGAGTCTCACTCTGTCACCCACGCTGGAGTGCAGTGGTGCAATCTCGGCTCACTGCAACCTCTGCCTCCTGGGTTCAAGCAATTATTCTGCCTCAGCCTCCCGAATAGCTGGGATTACAGGCACGCACCACCACACCCGGCAATTTTGTATTTTTAATAGAGATGGGTTTTCACCACGTTGGCCAAGCTGGTCTCAAACTCCTGACCTCAGGTAGTTTGCCTGCCTCGGCCTCCCCAAGTGCTGGGATTACAGGCATATGCCACTATGACCAGCTAATTTTTGTACTTTTAGTAGAGATGGGGTTTCACCACGTTGACCAGGCTCCTAACTTCAGTTAATCCACCTGCCTCAGCCTCCCAAAGTGCTGGGATTTCAAGCGTGAGTCTCTGCGCCCAGCCAGAGCTGCCATTTTGAACATGCCTATTCCCCAGGTAACCGCTTTCCTATTGGCACAACTGCCAGCATTCACCCATGCAAGCTTCTAGCTTGCCTTTCTATGTCTATAGCTCGATTCTACCGGCTGCTCTCCATTAGAAAAGAAAATGATTTGGGAGCTGCTTTTCATTAAAAGGAAAACCTTACTGAGGACTTCCTTACCCTCACTATCTGCCTAAATAAATCTTTTTTAAATCCTATGTCATCTCCTAGGCACAGATGTTGAATGAAAGAAAAAGTAAAAAGAAATTAGGAGGAATTGTGGGGGAAGGAGTGAGATGACAGAGGGAAATGGTGGATTGAGGCAAAGGGAGGCCAGGGAATGTTAAACACCCATCTCTGCCTCCCAACCTCCATCCAGACTTGACAGCCCTGCCAGATGATGATTCTTCTGACTCTCACTCATGGTGGCTCATTCCCTTATGTCTTTTGTCATATTTTTCGAGGATTAAATTTTTTTTATTTTTAATTTTTGTGGGCACAAATTAAGTGTATATATTTATGGGGTATATGAAATATTTTCATACAGGCACAGAATACATAATAATCACATCAGAGTCAACGAGGTATCCGTCCCCTCAAGCATTTGTCCTTTGTGTTACACACAATCCAATTATGTTCTTCTGGTTTTTGTTTTGTTTTGTTGTTTGGTTTATTTTTATTTTTATTTTGAGACAGAGTCTTGCTCTGTCACCCAGGCTGCAGTGCAATGGCATGATCTCAGCTCATTGCAGTCTCTGCCTCCTGGGTTCAAGCGATTCTCCTGCCTCGGCCTCCCGAGTAGCTGGGATTACAGGTGTGCGCCACCACGCCCGGCTAATTTTTTGTATTTTTAGTAGAGACGGGATTTCGCCATGTTTTCCAGGCTGGTCTCGAATTCATGACCTCAGGTGTCCCACCCGCCTCGACCTCCCAAAGTGCTGGGATTACAGGCATGAGCCACTGTGTCCAGCCTCTCCTGGTTATTTTTAAATCTACAATGCAATTATTATTAACTATAGTCACCCTGTTTTGCTAACAAATACTAGATCTTATTCATTCTTTCTATTTTTTTGTACCCATTAACCATCCCCTCTTCCCTGTTCCCCACCCACCCCTTCACTATCCTTCCCAGCTTCTGGTAACTGCTGTTCTACTCTCTAGCTCCATGAGTTCACCTGTTTTAAATGTTTAGCTCCCACAAAGAACTGAGAACATGTGAAATGTGTCTTTCTGTGCCTGGCTTCATTTGTAATGTTTACTTGACTGATCTAAGTCTTGGGAATGCTTGAAATTATATTCCTCCACAGAGGTTTTGTGCTGATGTCTATCAGATTTTTTAAATGAGGGGCATGTATTAATTTTCAGGGGTCACCGTAATAAGCTACTGCATGCTGGGTGGCTTAGAACAACAGAGACTTGTTGTTTCACAGTTCTGGAGGCTTGAAGCCTGAAATCAAGGTATTGGCAGGGCCACGCTCCCCATGAGAACACAAGGGTCTGTTCCAGACCCCTCTCCAACAAATTTTCCCATTTGTAAGATCACCGGCCAGGTGCAGTGGCTCATGCCTGTAATCCCAGCATTTTGGGAGGCCGAGGCGGGTGGATCACCTGAAGTCAGGAGTTCGAGACCAGCCTGGCCAACATGGCAAAACCCTGTCTCTACTAAAAAATTCAAAAAATGAGCCAGGCGTGGTGGCAGGCACCAATAGTCCCAGCCTCGGGAGGCTGAGGCACAAGAATAACTTGACCCCTGGAGGGGGAGGTTGCAGTGAGCCGAGATAACATCACTGCACTCCAGCCTGGGTGACAGAGGGAGACTCTCTCAAAAAAAAAAAAAAAAAAAGGAACACTAGTCATATTTCAGTCAGATTAGGGTCTGCCCTAATGAGTTCATCTTAACTTGATTATTTCTGTAAAGATTCTATTTCCAAATAAGGTCTTGGGGCGCCTGGCCCCAACAGACAGCCTCTTAAGCTCGTAAGAACATAAAAACAAATCTTCAGAGGCCATAAATTACACAGCAGTAATGAACCAGAATGCTGTAGCTGCCCTAAGGGTATTTCCTAAAATCAAGAATCTAAAACCTTGGAGATTGAATGGTCATTTGTGGAGTGGGAGGGGCAAGCCCTAGGGTCTGAAGAAGGTGTAGAGTCCACCAAATAAAATAAAGACCCCATTCTCATTGAAAGGGTGCACTAGAAAATAAAATTCTGGGCCGGGCGTGGTGGTTTATGCCTGTAATCCCAGCACTTTGGGAGGCTGAGGCAGGCGGATCACGAGGTCAGGAGATCGAGACCATCCTGGCTAACATGGTGAAACCCTGTCTCCACTAAAAATACAAAAAATCAGCCAGGCGTGGTGGTGCACGCCTGTAGTCCCAGCTACTCAGGAGGCTGAGGCAGGAGAATGGCATGAACCTGGGCGGTGCAGCTTGCAGTGAGCCGAGATGGCGCCACTGCACTCCAGCCTGGGTGACAGAGCAAGACTTGGTCTCAAAAAATAAAATAAAAATAAATAAATAAATAAATTTAAAAGGCTATCTGTTGGGGTTCCTCCAGCATTTTTGGTGTTTTGTAGTGAGAGGGATTTTCAGAGTGAGATTCCTAAAACTCAAAGTTGATCCTGATGCTCTTCTGCGTGAAACTGTTCTATAGCTTCTCCATTGCACTCAGGGTGATGTCCACTCCCTGAGCCTGACACCTCAGATCCTTCACTGCCTGGCCCTACCCAACTTCCCTAGGGTCCCTTTCTGGCTTTTTCCTGCCTGCTCGGCCCTCTGGCTGTACCAGCCAACTTTCTACTTCCTTGAAATGCCAAGTTCTCCCCTCTAGACCTCTCTCATGGAGGTGGTGGTGATGATGAACAAACCATGTGTGTGAGATGCTTAGTACAATGCCAGGCATTGCCAAGAGTGCAGTAAATATTAGGTATGAACAATCATGGAAATAATAATTATGATGATGTTGGCCAGACATGGTGGCTCATGCCTGTAATCCCAGCACTTTGGGAGGCCAAGGCAGGCGGATCACTTCGGGTCAGGAGTCCGAGACCAGCCCGGCCAACATGGTGAAACTCCGTCTCTACTAAAAATACAAAATTTAGCCAGGTGTGGTGGCCCGCGCCTGTAATCCCAGCTACTCAGGAGGCTGAGGCAGGAGAATTGCTTGAACCTGGGAGACAGAGGTTACTGTGAGCCGAGGTTGCGCCATTGCACTCCAGCCTGGGAGACAAGAGCGAGACTCCGTCTCAATAATAATAGTAATGCAATGTTTATCTTACCCATTCCCAAATCTTCAAGGACATTGGGCTTTCTTGTTAGTTCTACTCATCTGGAAAAAATAATTCCCCTGGGGCCGTGATTCTCCACTGGTGCAGTTTTCCCTCTAAGGGGAAGTTGGCAAAGTGTGAAGACTTTTTTTTTTTTTTTTTTTTTTTGAGACAGAGTTTCTCTCTTGTTGCCCAGGCTGGAGTACAATGGCATGATCTCTGCTCATTGAAAGCTCTGCCTCCCAGGTTCAAGCGATTCTCCTGCCTCAGCCTCTGCAGTAGCTGGGATTACAGGCATGCACCACCACGGCCAGCTAATTTTGTATTTTTAGTGGAGATGGGGTTTCTCCATGTTGGTCAGGCTGGTCTCGAACTCCTGACCTCAGGTGATCCACCCACCTTGGTCTCCCAATATGCTGGGATTACAGGCATGAGCCACCGCTCCCGACCAGAAGACATTTTTGGTTGTTACAACTAGAGAGGCGGGTTCTACTGCCATTTAGTGCGTAGAAGCCAGGGATGCTGGTTAACATCCTACCGTGCACAAGGCAGCCCCCTTCTCCCCGCTGCCCCCACACACCAAGAATGGTCTGACCCAAATGTCAGTATCGCCATGGGTGAACAGACCCTGCCCCAGGTGTATGTATATCTTGCTCACGGATGCTTTTGAGGGAGGGCTTTAGAAGATAATAAACTCAAGATAATAAACTCCACTCAAGTTCGCAGTCTATGTCCTAACATACTGGATGCACTTTGGGAAAATAAACAGAGACCGTACCATTGAGAACAAGCAAAGGCTGTTTATTCCGAGATTTCCGTAGTCCAGTAGTACGAGAGTCAGCTACCATCATCACTCGCGTTGGCTCAGACTCAAAGGCAGGCAGAGAAGTGGGGAAGGTTTATAGAGGAAAAAAAGAGAAGGCTACAGGTAAGTCCTGCTTGGAGGCTGTTGCACGGATGGGCAAGCTGTAGGTGGCTAACTAGGAGCGGGGTATCCTGTGTGATTGGTTAGGGGTACCTATTGGCTTCTACCTGTTGGTCCTAAGTTGGAAGTAGGGACAAAAATTAAGGAAGCTGTCAATTACTAACTAAGTCCTGCTGTCTTGGTTCAATTGCTGCAGGGGTCATTCTTTGGCTTTCTGGATTGGTTGCTATAAATCGTGGGTCAGAATTCTTCTTTTTTTTTTTTTTTTTTTTTTTGAGACAGAGTCTTGCTCTGTTGCCAGGCTGGAGTGCAGTGGCACAATCTCAGCTCACTGCAACCTCTGCCTCCCAGGTTCAAGTGATTCTCATGCCTCAGCCTCCCAAGTAGCTGGGATTACAGGTGTGCACCACCACACCTGCCTAATTTAATTTTTGTATTTTTTTTTTTTTTTTTGAGATGGAGTCTCACTCTGTTGCCAGGCTGGAGTGCAGTAGCGCAATCTCAGCTGTCTGCAACCTCTGCCGCCCAGGTTCAAGTGATTCCCCTGCCTCAGCCTCCTGAGTAGCTGGGATTACAGGCATCCACCACCATGCATGGCTAATTTTTTTTTTTTTTTTTTGTATTTTAGTATAGACAGGTTTCATCATGTTTGCCAGGCTGGTCTTGAATTCCTGACCTCAAGAGATCTGCCTGCCTCAGCCTCCCAAAGTGCTGGGATTACAGACGTGAGCCACCACGCCCAGCCCAGAGTTCTCTTTTTATAGGTGTTCTGGCCCTTGTCTATTTGTATATCCAGTCTCTCCATCCTTCTGCTTGACTTTGCAGATCAACTCCCTTCTCCTGACCTGGACCTTGTGGATCCTGAGGCAGAGGCTTTCCAGTGTTAATGCCGAAGTCTCAACGCTAAAAGACACCAGGTAAAGCCCTCTTTCACCTCCCCTCCTCTTTTAATTTCCTCTTTCTTCTTCCCAGAAAAGTTCTTTGAGCACTTTTTGTGTGCTGGGTCCTATGCCTGAGACAGAGGTGATGAGGTCTGTTTAGCATATCACACCATCTAGATCTGGAGGCTTAAAGTCCAGCTCAACTATTTACGAGCTGTGTGACCTTAGGCATTAGTTACGTAACCTCTCAGAAGCCCATTTGCCTCACCTACAGAATGGGGATATTAACATTGCTTATTTTAGGTGCCTTACAAAGCATTTAGCACTGCTACTAGGAACAGTGAGTGTTTCATATATTACAACTATTAATAAACTGTCTAATTTTTCTCTGTGCATACTTATATGTGCACATTTACAAGAAACTGAATCATACTATTTGGTTTTTTATGGTTTTTTTTCTCTCGAGAATGTCCTGATGATTTCTGACTTAATTAGATATTATTCTACAATATGGTGTAAATTTGTAGCACATTGTATTTAAGTCATACCATATTCATGGACACTTAATTTGCTTCTGTGTGTTTTTGGTTTTGGTTTGTTCTCTGTATAAACAATACTGCCTTGAGCACCCTTGTAGGTAAATCCTTCCACACCGTGGTTATTTAATTACAACACTAAACATGAAACTACCCAAATCCAACTGCCTGAAGAGTAGGTTGGACTGTAATGCTTTTAGAATGTGCGTCGTAAATTGATTTTCAGAAAATTTGTTTCCGACGGTGAGAATACCTATTTACTTGCAACATTGTCAACACTGGAGTTTATTGTTTTTGATGTATTTTCTGCTGATTTAATGCGTGAAATATTCTATCTCATTACTTTTGTTATACATGTTTTATATTAGGGATTTGGGACTTCTTAAATATTTTTACAGATCAATTGTGTTTCGTAACTTCCCCACTCAACTACTGTTCATTTTAAGAAACTTCAGCAACCATCATCTAGGTTTTATTGTCAGTAACCTAATAACATTCTTTGCTTCTTTTTTCTTTGGTATCCAATCCCTTATCCATTTTAAATATGTTTGAAAAGTTAGTACAAAAGTCAAAAAGGAGGCCTGGTGTGGTGGCTCATGCCTGTATTCCCAGCACTTTGGGAGGCTGAGGCAGGTGGATCACGAGGTCAGGAGGTCAAGACCATCCTGGCTAACATGGTGAAACCCTGTCTCTACTAAAAATACAAAAAATTAGCCGGGCATGGTGGTGGGCGCCTGTAGTCCCAGCTACTTGGGAGGCTGAGGCAGGAGAATAACTCAAACCCAGGAGGCGGAGCTTGCAGTGAGCCAAGATCACGCCACTGCACTCCAGCCTGGGTGACAGAGTGACACTCCATCTCCAAAAAAAAAAAAGACAAAAAGGTAAAACAAAGTTGATACATACACATACTCATAGCAGAAAATGTAAGCAATAAGTTTCACATCAGATGAAATTCACCATTTTAACCATTTTAAAGCGTGTAACTCGGTGGCTTTTCGTACATTCACAGTGTTGGGCAGTGACCGCCACTATCTAGTGGCAAATCCTTATTATTTTTTTTTTTTTTGAGACAGAGTCTCTCTCTCGCCCAGGCTAGAGGGCAGTGGCACGGTCTCGACTCACTGCAACCTCCGCCTCCCAGGTTCAAGCGATTCTCCTGCCTCAGCCTCCTGGGTAGCTGGGATTACAGGCATCTGCCACCATGCCCGGCTAATTTTTCTATTTTTAGTAGAGACGGGTTTTCACCATGTTAGCCAGGCTGGGCTCGAACTCCTGTCCTCAGGTGATCCACCAGCCTTGGCCTCCCAAAGTGCTGGGATTACAAGCACCCACCACCACACCCAGCTAATTTTTGTATTTTTAGTAGAGATGGGTTTTCACCATGTTGGCCAGGCTGGTCTCGAACTTCTGTCCTCAGGTGACCCGCCCACCTCGGCCTCCCAAAGTGCTGGGATTACAGGCTTGAGCCACCGCACCCAGCCTGATTACATTTAAATGTCTATAGGATTTGATTTTGCAACATCTAGGCTTGGAGACCCCACCCTACATTTGTCCACACCTAGGTGGCAAATTGGAGAGTGGCCACCTCAGACCATTCCTGGAAGTGTGGCCTGCAAGGACAATAGCCACCTCCCAGAGCCTTACATGCTGTACATCTTCTCCCCAGGTTACTGACCTTCAAGGCCTTTGCCCAGCTCTTCATCCTGGGCTGCTCCTGGGTGCTGGGCATTTTTCAGATTGGACCTGTGGCAGGTGTCATGGCTTACCTGTTCACCATTATCAACAGCCTGCAGGGGGCCTTCATCTTCCTGATCCACTGTCTGCTCAATGGCCAGGTGTGTAGCTGCTGCCCTCCCCATCCCCCTCCTCCCATCCCCCTCTCCCCCCTTCCCCACCGCATCCCTCCACCCAACATCCCTGTCACTGGACCATTTCCCTGCATCTGGATGATGTGTCTCCTTCTCCAGGTACGAGAAGAATACAAGAGGTGGATCACTGGGAAGACGAAGCCCAGCTCCCAGTCCCAGACCTCAAGGATCTTGCTGTCCTCCATGCCATCCGCTTCCAAGACGGTGAGAGACTGCATGCTCCCTGCGGGTGCTGGTCGAGGGAGGTGCCGGCCTCTTGGTGACACTCAGCTCTGCCACGTGTTGGGTACTGAATGGGAGCTGAGGGTGCCCACCCTAGTTAGCTCATGGATGAAGTGTGGAGTTGAAGACTGGGGATTTATATGTATATATTAGCAGACACACACACATTATCTATCTATCTCTCTATTTAAATAAAATTTCAAGAATAAGACATATATAATTTATAACAGATTTACATAGATACATTTGTATATGAATTATGTAACATATTAAAAATAATACATATTTATATGTTATGTTTATAAAATACATTTATATACACTTATTATATACATATAATGTATAATATTACATACATATAAATGTAAGATGTAAGTTTAAATATATATACCGGCTGGGCGTGGTGGCTCACACCTGTAATCCCAACACTTTGGGAGGCCAAGGTGGGCAGATTACCTGAGGCCAGGAGTTCGAGACCAACCTGGCCAACATGGCAAAACCCCCGTCTCTATTAAAAATACAAAATTAGCTGGGCATGGTGGCAGGTGTCTGTAATCCCAGCTACTCATGAGGCTGAGGCAGGAGAATTGCTTGAACCCAAGAGGCGGAGGTTGCAGTGAGCAGAGATTGTGCCATTGCACTCCAGCCTGGGCAAAAAGAGCGAAACTCCGTCTCAAAAAAAAATTAATTAAATAAATATAGATATCTTCACATGTATATTTATATAGAGAAAATTTTTATGTATTATGGATAACATTTATATATGTAGATTTTCAGGAATATTGAAATATTGGAATGAATATGCAAATGGAGGCAAAGCTGGTTTTCCCACTAGAATGTCTTATTTTTTTTAACAATGTATTCCACGCCCCTAAAATGCTGTCTAGCACACAGTAAGTTCTTAGTGAGTATTTTCTGAGTAAATAATAATTCAATAGCTTAGTTTCCTCACTGATAAAATGGGGATAATGGTAATCCTTACCTTGGAAGGTTATACTAGATATTAGATGAACTAGTATGCAATGGGGTTGGAAGAGTGCCTCGGACATAGCAGGATCTCAGTGTTAAGCCTTGCAGAAGTCCAGTGAGGTAGGTATCATTGCTCTATTTTCTTTTTTCTTTCTTTCTTTCTTTTTTTCTTTTTTTTTTTTGAGATGGAGTCTCGCTCTGTAACCCAGGCTGGAGGGCAGTGGTGTGATCTTGGCTTATTGCAACCTCTGCCTCCTGGGTTCAAGCGATTTTCCTGCCTCAGCCTCCCAAGTAGCTGGGATTACAGGCGCCCGCCAGCACACCCAGATAAATTTTGTATTTTTAGTAGAGACAGGGTTTCATGATGTTGGCCAGGTTGGTCTCGAACTCCTGACCTCAGGTGATCCACCTGCCTCAGCCTCCCAAAGTTCTGGGATTACAGGTGTGAGCCACCATGCCCGGCTGGTCTATTTTCATTATGAGGAAACCGAATGTCATAGAGGTTAAGTCCAGTGATTTCAGAATGAGCCACAGGAATCACCCCACTGGAAAAATTGCCCATATCATGGATGACATATTCTCTTGGCAATACATTTTTAAACATAATGAAGTTTACTATAGTTTTAATGAAAAAGACAGTATAGGTATAGAACATTTTAGAAAACATTTGTAAGCATTGAAAACAAATAAAATTTCCCATTATCCCATCACATACAGATCCCAGTGAGTCATATTTTTGGATGCAAGCACCTTAGATCCAGTGGCTTAATTAAATAAGGAAATGATTTTCCTTGCAAGAAGTCCAGAATTAGGTGTTGCGAATATTGCTGGTGTTGCTGGTTCTATGCTTAGTGGTGTTGTAAAGGCTCTAAACTAAGAATCTGGGTTTTCCCCAGTTTTCCATTCCACCATCAACATGTTGACATTTTATTGTATTTTCATGGTTGCAATATGGCTGCCACAGCTCCAGACATCATGACTATGTTCAAGTCAAGAAGAAGAGGGATGGACAGGACCAGAAAGCCCTTCTTTCATGTCTCTGTCTTTAACAGTAAACGAAAGCCCAGAAAACTCTCAGATTTCCCTTTACCTAATTGGTCAGAAGTGTATCATGTGACCACTCATATTTTGGCTTCCTAAAGTCCAGAGTGGGCGCTGTCAATGCTGAGGAGGTTGAGAATGGCTTTTGGGTTTTCCAACTCTGCCTGCCACACTAGGGACAATCGCATTTAACATTTTAATATTTATCCTTCTAGTCTTTGTTACTGTATTTTTAATACTTCTGTCCCTGTAGACATGACCCTTGGAATCACGTTTGTATTAATTCTGCTGCAGACTCTGAGGAAATTCTTTTCTCTCTCACAGGGTTAAAGTCCTTTCTTGCTTTCAAATATGCTATGGAGCCACAGTTGAGGACAGTAGTTTCCTGCAGGAGCCTACCCTGAAATCTCTTCTCAGCTTAACATGGAAATGAGGATCCCACCAGCCCCAGAACCCTCTGGGGAAGAATGTTGGGGGCCGTCTTCCTGTGGTTGTATGCACTGATGAGAAATCAGGCATTTCTGCTCCAAACGACCATTTTATCTTCGTGCTCTGCAACTTCTTCAATTCCAGAGTTTCTGAGAACAGACCCAAATTCAGTGGCATGACCAAGAACACCTGGCTACCATTTTGTTTTCTCCTGCCCTTGTTGGTGCATGGTTCTAAGCGTGCCCCTCCAGCGCCTATCATACGCCTGACACAGAGAACCTCTCAATAAATGATTTGTCGCCTGTCTGACTGATTTACCCTAGGATAAAGACTCTTTGTGATTTTAAAGAAATGGTCAGTAAAACTGTAATGAGAGTCCCAGGGAACCAAGATGGCACATAGACAGATAAGCTACTTTGGCACAAACACTTAAAAATAGTTGTGTTGGTAAGTAGGGGGATGTTTGATGTAGCAGAATTCTAGCACTCCCTGGAGGGTTGAAGCACTTGGTGACAACAACCTTTGGAAAGTGCTTTGGTTTCCTGAGGTCCTTCAGGTAACCAAGACCTCCCTGTTTTCTAGAAACTTTCTAATGACTTGGCTAGGATTTAGGATTTTCTCTGTCACAGTTATCGCTACCTATCCTTAATTTTTTTTTTTTTTTTTTGACAGAGTCTCGGTCTGTTGCCCAGGCCAGAGTGCAGTGGCATGATCTCGGCTCATTGCAACCTCTGCCTCCCGGGTGCAAGTGATTCTCCTGCCTCAGCCTCCCAAGTAGCTGGACTGCAGGCGTGCACCACCACGCCTGGCTAATTTTTGTATTTTTAGTAGAGATGGAGTTTCAGCATGTTGGCCAGGCTGATCTTGCACTCCTGACCTCAGATGATCCACCCGCCTCACCCTCCCAAAGTGCTGGGATTACAGGCATGAGCCACTGCGCCCGGCCACCATCCTTAAATTCTCGAGCTTGGGAGAGAAGATGAAGGTTTAAATGCAGGTATTTTCACTTCTATGGGCACTCTAAAACCTCCCAATCCAAAGCGTGGTCCCTGGATCATCAGCATCACCTGAGAGCTTGTTAGAAAAGCAAAGAAGAATGTCAGACCCCACTCCAGACCTCCTAGATCAGGACTTTCATGTTAACAAAATCCCCAGGGGATGAGTATAACCATGGGTGTCTGAAAAGCACTATTGTAGAACATTCTTCTGTTTGCCATGCTGACAGCAGAGCTTGTCTTTAAAGCCAGAGAGAAATGTCTTCTTCTTGACTTGGACCCTTTGCATCTTCTCTTAGAATAACTTCCCTGAAAACTCAATTGATGTCTTCTGTCTCTTTGAGTTGCAGTGTAGTCATCCCCTCTGCTAGGAAGCATTCTTTGAATCACCTACAGTAGAATTTGGCATTATTTTTGTGTGTGCCAAAAAGCTTCATGCTTTTACTCACCCTGTATTATGATTTCTCTTTTTGTTGGGTGTCTCCAACATAGACTGTGAGCTTCGTAAGTACAGAGATTTGCATTAAGTAGCGTCTCAATAAATATGTTGAATGAATGAATGAATGAATGATTAGAATGATTACTCTTCATTTTGAAGACAGGGGAACTGAAGCTCAGAGAGGTTAAGTGACTATCCCAGGATCACACAGCCACATAGGTCGTTGAGCTGGGTTTTGAGCTCTTGACCATAAAGCTCCTTCTCCAGATGCCTTGTTCCCCTTTTTCTCTTCCTTTCATGCCAGGAATACTTAGTTTAGGGTTACAGAGACTAGAATAATATTTACTCTGAGTCACGTAAGCAGTTAGGATTCAATGAGCTCAGTCATATCATGCACTGGACAAATTGTTAACAATATTAAACTCAGTTGATGGAGGCTCTGTCTTTGTTATTCTTGGCAGCCTAACTTGGGAGGTGGGACACATGTTTGTGAACAAGAGTTCATCTATGATAAATTAGTCTTCAACGCTTGGCTTATCCAGAGTGCTCAATACAGAGGTGATAGTTCTTAGAGAGATGGAAGCAAGAGATGGCACTGCTCCTATCCATAGCCAATTGTCATAGGTCAATGGCATCAATGGGCCCAATAATGATCTCCATCTAGCCACATCCCTTTCCTGTAACTTTGTAACTCTCTCCTTGTCTGACTCTGGGGTTGGACTTGAGATTTGCTGCAGCCAGTGGAAGGTTAGGAAATGTGACTGGAACATAAGTTTCAAAATCGTATGTGTAATCCTTCTTACCAGTTACACGATTACATTTGCTCACCTTGCTTCCTTACCCCCACCATGTGAACATGCCCAAGCCCGCCTGCCGGAGGGACATGAGAAACACAGAATGAAGGGTAAGTCACCACAGTTACACCGGTGGAGGTTGTCCTTAGCCAGCCACCATGCCAACTTGCTGCTTTAATCACAGGAGAGAGCCCAGCCAACATCAGCAGACCTGCTCAGCCAACCCATAAACAGACTGAGGAGCAGCAAGAAAGTATCATTTTTCAGACAGAGTTTCAGGAGTTATTTGTTATGAAGCATTTATTTGTAGCAATTGCTGATGGATACAACAACCAAAGTATGGTCAACATTCTGCATTGGACTGCAACAATTTGGAATGTAAAAAGAAAGAATTTTGATCTCAATTTCTTCTGAGAGATCAGGATAATAAATTCTGTACTACTTGAATAAAGTTTTTTCCTGATAGATTTGCCTAAGGCTTTGTCTGTCTGTATAACGGTGTTACATGTTGGTCTGAAATATAGTCACCTTAAGAAGCTCTATATTTCTAAGGTAAGTGGATAAAGGTGTGACCTCCATGCAGGATTTTTTTTGTACTACACACATCAAGCTATACTTGGTGCATTTTTTTTACCCTTGTGGTCTCATATGTCTCCGCTAGAGGGAGAAAGGAGACAATTAAAAAAAAAATGCGGCCCGGCGCGGTGGCTCACGCCTGTAATCCCAGCACTTTGGGAGGCTGAGGTGGGCGGATCACGAGGTCAGGAGATTGAGACCATCCTGGCTCACCCGGTGAAACCCCGACTCTACTAAAAATACAAAAAAATTAGCCGGGCGTGGTGGTGGGCGCCTGTAGTCCCAGCTACTAGGGAGGCTGAGGCAGGAGAATGGTGTGAACCCGGGAGGTGGAGCTTGCAGTGAGCCGAGATCGTGCCACTGCACTCCAGCCTGGGTGACAGAGCGAGACTCCATCTCAAAAAAAAAAAAAAAAAAAAAAATGCATGAGTAGAAGAAATACGTTCTGAAGTTCACTGGTAGAGTAGGGTGACTATTGTTAGCAACACTGTATTGCATATTTCAAAATATCTAGCAGAGAAAACTTGAAATGTTTCCAACAGCTAGAAATGATCAATAATCAAGATGGTGGACACCCCAAATACCCTGTCTTTATCATTGCAAACTCTGCATGCAACAAAATATCACATGTACCCCATAAATATGTACAGATATTATATATGGAAAACCCTAAGTGGCTGCAAATCCCATAAATATAATGTGAAATAACTTTGCTATCTTATAATCCAAATAATTGTGTACAGAAAATTACAGATCCATTCACTCAAAAAATATTTATTGGCCGGGCGCTGTGGCTCACGCCTGTAATCCCAGCACTTTGGGAGGTCGGAGCAGGCTGATCATGAGACCAGGAGATTGAGACCATCCTGGCTAACACGATGAAACCCCGTTTCTACTAAAAATACAAAAATTAGCCGGGCGTGGTGGCGGGCGCCTGTAGTCCCAGCTACTCGGGAGGCTGAGACAGGAGAATCGCTTGAATCCGGGAGGCGGAGCTTACAGTGAGCCGAGATCGCGCCACTGCACTCCAGCCTGGGTGATAGAGTGAGACTCTGTCTCAGAAAAAAAAAAATGTATTGACCACCTCTATTATGCTTCCCCCTCAAACACTGAAGTAGTTAAAAACATTGAAACATTGAAAAGTAATTATTTTAGAACCTAAAAAGTATTTTAAATTTAAGTATTTTATAGTTCCCAAACTAGAATTATTAAAATTATACTTTACTGGTTCTAATGGAAGTAAACTCATCAATAACAGTTTTTAAATTGGTGTCTGAAAAGAAAAATCATTAAAAAAATATTATTTGGCCATACAAAAGGAGATTCCTGCCATTTGCAGCAACAAGAATGAACCTAGAGGACATTATGCTAAATGAAATAAGCCAGGCACAGAAGGACAAATACTGCATGATCTCATACGTGAAATCTGAGAAAATCAAACACACTGAAAGAATAGAATAACGGTTATGAGGAACAGGGATGAGGTGAGGGAGAAATGGAGAGAAGTAGGTCAAAGGGCACATAGTTGCAGTTACGTAGGAAAAATAAGTTTAGAAATCTAATGTACATCATAAAGACTATAGTTAATAATATTATATTGTATTTATTTCATTTATTTGGGTATTTTCTCTATTTTCTTAGTCTAGCTAAAGGTTTGTCAATTTTATCTTTTCAAAAAAACCAACTCTTCTTTTCATCGATTTTTTGACTTGCTTTTCGTCCGTATTTTGTTTATTTATGCTCTGAGTCTTATGATTTACTTCCTTTTACCAATTTTTGGCTTACTGTGTTCTTATTCTTCTAATTCCTCGGGGTGCACAGTTGGGTTGTTTATTAGAAACCTTTCTTCTTTTTGAGGTAGGGTGTTTATTGCTATGAACTTTCCTTTTGCTATGTGTTAGGGGTTTCTGTATGATGTGTTTCCATTTTCATTGGTCTCAAGGAATTTTTAAATTTCCCTTTTAATTTCTTCAATGAGCCATCAGTTATTTAAGAGCATAAGGTCTAATTTCCACATAGCTCTAAGTTTTCCAAGGTTTTTATAGTTGTTGATTTTTAGTTTTATTCCACTGTGGTCCAAAAAGATACTTGATATGATCTCTATCTTCTTAAATATGTTAAGACTTGTTCTGACCAGGCGCAGTGGCTCACGCCTGTAATCCCAGCACTTTGGGAGGCCCAGGCGGGTGGATCATGAGGTCAGGAGATTGAGACCATCCTGGCTAACACGGTGAAACCCCATCTCTACTAAAAATACAAAAAAAAAAAAATTAGCCGTGCATGGTGGCAGACACCTATAGTCCCAGCTACTCGGGAGGCTAAGGCAGAAGAATGGCATGAACCTGGGAGGCAGAGGCTGCAGTGAGCTGAGATTGTGCCACTGCACTCCAACCTGGGCAACAGAGCGAGAGTCTCAAAAAAAAAAAAAAAAAAGACATTACATGGACACTAACATGATCTATCCTAGAAAATGTTCCACGTATAGTTGAGAAGAAAGTATACTCTTCACTGGTTGGTTGGAATGTCCTGTAAATGTGTGCTAGACCCATTTGGTCTATGGAATAGTTTAAATCCATGTGTATTTGTTTATTTCTTGACTAGACAATCTGTCTATTGTTGAAAGTGGGATGTCAAAGTCCCCTATAAGTACTGAATTGCAGTCTATCTATCCCTTAGATATAATAACATTTGCTTTATATATTTGGATGCTTTGGCATTGGGTGTATATATGTTGATGATGGTTATAGCCTCTTGTTGAACTGCTATATCTTTTTTTTTTTTGAGACAGAGTCTTGCTCTGTCGCCCAGGCTGGAGTGCAGTGGTGCTATCTGGGCTCACTGCAAGCTCCGTCTCCTGGGTTCACTGAACTGCTATACCTTTAACATTAGCTAATGATCTTCTTTGGTTCTTTTTGTTATGATAGTTTTTGACTTATCATCAATTTTATCTGGTATAAGTATGACTTATACCACTCACTTTTGGTTTCTCTTTGCATGATCTATCTTTATCCATCCCTTCACTTTCAGTCGGTTTGTCTTTAATGGTGAGGTGAGTCTCTTGTAAGAAGCATACAGTTTGGTCTTTTAAAAATTTCATTCAGCCACTCAATATATTTTTTTTCTTTTCTTTTTCTTTTTTTTTTTTTGAGATGGAGTCTCACTCTGTCATCCAGGCTGGAGTGCAGTGGTACAATCTCTGCTCACTGCAACCTCCACTTCCTGGGCTCAAACAATTCTCCTGTCTCAGCCTCCTGAGTAGCTGGGACTACCGGCATGCACCACCACACCCAGCTAATTTTTTTTTTGTATTTTTAGTAGAGACGGGGTTTCACCATGTTAGCCAGGCTGGTCTCAAACTCCTGACCTCAGGTGATCCACCCACCTCAGCCTCTCAAAGTGCTGGGATTACATGCATGAGCTACTGCACCTAGCCCCAAATATTTTAAAACTTTTTTTTTGAAGGTCTTCATGATAATCTAGGGTGTTTATGTGTCATAAAGTATTTAATCTCAGTTTGTATCATTTCTAAATTTTCAGTGCTATAAACAACACTGTAATGAACATCTTTGAGCTAAAATTTTAACACTCTACTGCATAAGTGACTTTAAAATTAGTAGTAGGTTATAAGTGGGAAGAAATTTATATGTTCCCCTTAGTGTTTGATTAAAGACAAACATTTTTCACTATACAAGGGCTGCCAAAACTTTCCCAAACTGTAAAAAATAAACCATTAGAGGCTGGGCATGGTGGTTCATGCCTGTAATCCTAGCACTTTGGGAGGCTGAGGTGGGTGAATGACTTGAGCCCAGGAGTTCAAGACTAGCCTGGGCAACGTGGTGAAACCCTGTCTCTACCAAAAATACAAAAATTAGCCAGTCTCATAACTGGTCTCTAAATAAATAAATAGATAAAAATTTAAAATAAAATAATTTTAAAAGTAGCCATTAGAAACATAGTAATTTGGCTGGGTGTGATGGCTCACACCTGTAATCCCAGCACTTTGGGAGGCCGAGGCGGGTGGATCACAAGGTCAGGAGATAGAGACCATCCTGGCTAACACGGTGAAACCCCGTCTCTACTAAAAATACAAAAAAATTAGCCAGGCGTGGTGGTGGGTGCCTGTAGTCCCAGCTACTCAGGAGGCTGAGGCAGGAGAATGGTGTGAACCTGGGAGGCGAAGCTTGCAGTGAGCCGAGACCACGCCACTGCACTCCAGCCTGGGTGACAGAGCGAGACTCTATCTCATAAAAAAAAAATAAATAAATAGACCAATATAGTAATTTGAAGTTTATTTAATTTTTGCTGCCAGAAAATCTTTCCATCATCAGTTCTAAGCCATCTGGTTGCCTTCTGATGTGACCTTTCTGTTCCATTTTGCCTAAAGTTATTAACTTTTTATTTGTAATACTTGGTATGTTGGATCAATATCAGATGAGTTCATTGTCTCATTTATCTCTGTAAGTTTACTATCCAGCAGAAGATTGGGGTCACTGATTGGGTTAATAATATTTGTTAAATGGATATATCCAGGAAAGAGAGTGTGTCTATCTACTGCACAGCAACAGAACACTATTCTGATATTCTGTGTCCTGAAGTGATCACTCTTGGTTTTATAAATAACAGATTCTGATTTTCAGAATCTTCAAAACAGATCTCTTTTGTTTAATTTTCCAGTAACAATAAACCTGTGCTCATTCTATTACTAATATTACTATTTATAAAATGACAATAAGTGATTGAGGTCAGGTGTTCTAAAAGCAGAGCCTGAGACCAGGATTGTGGTGCCCATGATTTACTGAGGGAGTGCTTGGGGGAGAAAAGTGAGGGAGTCAGGATGGGGTTGGGAAGTTGGAGGGTAAGGCTATGGTCTCAGCTGGAAGTGATTGCAGCCTGATCTCCGGGGAGCGCTGGAGCATGAGTCATACCTCAGAGTTGGTCTCACTTTGAGTCAAGGGCCCCAGCCTTGTTTATGCCTGTGTCAGTCAATTATTGGCCACATTGCCCCGACAATGGTAGGGCAGTGCGTCACCTTCCAGATGGAGCACTTCCTGTTCAGCTGAAACCAGTTTCCTGGAGAAGAGGATGGGGGCTGAAAAGGAAATTAGGAACGGGCAGCAACAGTACCAGCTACTCTGCTCATGACCATCAAATATGAAAAAGAAAGCTATGAGTCCCTTAGATACTTGATTGAAGTTCACTGTCATGAGATTTTGAACTGCATTCAAAAAAGAGTATTGTTTCTAATGATATTGCAAACTTCTTAGACATTCCAGTAAGCATTTCACTTACTAAAAAAAAAAAAAAATTTTTTTTCTGCCATTCACTTAGACTTCTTTTTTTAACGTTTATTTTAGGTTCAGGGTTACATGTGCAGGTTAGTTATATAGGTAAGTTGCATGTCATGGGGATTTCATGCACAGACTTTTTTAAATCATCCAGGTAATAAGCATACTACCTGATAGGTAGTTTTTTGATCCTCTCCTCTCACCTTCCACCCTCAAGAAGGACCTGGTATCTGTTGTTTGTTCCCTTGTTTTTCTTTTCTTTTTTTTTTTTTTGAGATGGAGTCTTGCTCTGTTGCCCAGGCTGGAGTGCAGTGGCGTGATCTCGGCTCATCACAACCTCTGCCTTCCAGGTTCAAACAATTCTCCTGCCTCAGCAGGACACCCAATCCCAGGGAAGTTCAAAGCTAAGATAAGATAGAATTCAGTTATTCCTCTAGTTCCTTGTAATTGAATAGAAACATTTTACCAACTTATGTTAATATTATACAATTTTAATCCCTGGATATTGGAACTGGGTCTGACTCACTAACTGAAAACTTTCACATTTTGTGCTATTCACAATAGCACGTTTCAGAGCTATTGTTTTTCTCATTTTTCTTGCCCTAAATCACCTCAGACATCTGTATTTATTACTGCAACTTTGTCCTTACCTATAAACGAATCCCTAGACCAATGGTTTTCAACTGGGAGCATTTTGGTTCCCAGGTGGCAATGTCTGGAAGCATATATATACACATTATATATATATATACACACACACATTATATATATATACACATTATATATACATTATATATACATTATATATATATACACATTATATATACATTATATATATTTGAAATAAAAAAATATATTTCAAATAAAAAATATATATTTCAAATTAAAAAATGTATATTTTTAAGACAGGGTCTCACTCTGTAGCCCAGGCTGGAGTGCAGTGGCACGATCTCGGCTCCCTGCAGCCTCCGCCTCCTGGGTTCAAGCAATCCTCCCACCTCAGCCTCCTGAATAGCTGGGATTATAGGCGTGAGCCACTGCACCCAGCTAATTTGTTTTGTATTTTTAGTAGATACAGGGTTTCACCATGTTGGCCAGGCTGGAACTCGAACTCCTGGTCTCAAGTGATCCGCCCACCTCAGCCTCCCAAAGTGCCAGCATCACAGGTGTGAGGCACCGCACCCCCCCTCTGGAGGCATTTTTGATTGTCATGACTGGTGGGGAAGTGTCACTGGCACCTACTGAATAAGGCCAAGCTGCTCCTAAACACCTTACAATACAAAGAACAACCCCTTACAAATAAGAAATTATCAGCCGGCGCAGTGGTTCACACCTGTAATCCTAGCACTTTGGGAAGCCGAGGCAGGTGGATCATGAGGTCAAGAGATCGAGACCATCCTGGTCAACATGGTGAAACCCCGTCTCTACTAAAAACACAAAAATTAGCTGAGCATGGTGGCATGCGCCTGTAGTCCCAGCTATTCAGTAGGCTGAGGCAGGAGAATCGCTTGAACCCGCGAGGCGGAGGTTGCAGTGAGCCAAGATTGCGCCACTGTACTCCAGCCTGGGCAACAAAGCGAGACTCCGTCGCAAGAAAATAAATAAATAAATAAATTATCCAGCCCAAAATATCAATAGCGCAGAGTTTGAGACATAATAATTAGGTGGAGGCCGAGAATATTTAATGTATCATCTCTGCCATTCTTGCCTTCACGAATTTTCTAATTCAGGGAGGCAGGATTTACAAACACACGTGACATCATTTGTGAAACAGCACACCATGTAGAAGGGTAAGTCATGTTGTACAGACCTGAATAAATTGAGTTTAAAAGATGGATTTATTTGAAAGCCTGAATAAGAAATCGGTTTTGAAGGAAGCAGAAGCCAGATTGGCTCTTGAAAAGAATGGAAAAGAATGAGAGAGGCAGGAAGGAAAGAAAGCAGCCGACTGGGAGTGGTGGCTCACGCCTGTAATCACAGGACTTTGGGAGGCTGAGGCGGGCGGATCACCTGAGCTCAGGAGTTCGAGACCAGCCTGGCCAACAAGGAGAAACCTCATCTTTACTAAAAATACAAAATTAGCTGGGTGTAGTGGCGCATGCCTGTAATCCCAGCTACTCGGGAGGCTGAGGCAGGAGAATCACTTGGACCCAGGAGGCGGAAGTTGCAGTGAGCTGAGATTGTGCCATTGCATTCCAGCCTGGGCAACAAGAGCAAAACTCCATCAAAAAAAAAAAAAAAAAAGAGAGAGAGAGAAAGAAAGAAAAAAAAAGAACAAGAAAAAAAGAAGAAAGCAGCCTTCAAGTTGGAAGGGAGGAAAAATGGCCAATAGAGGAGTCTGAATTCAAATCTGCAACACCTAGAATACATGGCTTATTTATTCTGTCTTTCTTCAACTGCCATGGACCAGAGAGCAATCGCAACATGACTAGGAATTCGGCACAAGGGTTTCTCAGCTGCCCAGGAATATTGCATTTTACGAAGCCTTTATTCGTGTACATTTGAAATTATGCAAAACAAAAAGTTGCGCTGCATGCACACATTTTGCAACCATGTGAATATCCCTTCATTTTCCCTTTTCCAAAGGAATCCCATAACTTCAAAGCCAGCAGGTGGAGTGGATGTACACTACTCTGTTTATATCTATGGAGGAGACATTTGCGTTAATCAAGCAGAAAAGTCCTCAACCCTTTGTCTGCAACCCCAAAAGAAGACCTCACATGATTTTCTTTTTTTTTTTTTTTTGAGACAGTGTACCACGGCCTCCCAGGCTGGAGTGCAGTGGTGCAATCATAGCTCACTACAGCCTCGAATTCCTGGGGCTCAAGCAATCCTACCGCCTCAGCCTCCTGTGTAGCGGGGTGTACAGCAATGCACCACTGTGCTTAGCTAATTTTGTAAATTTTTTGTAGATATGGGGTCTCACTATGTTTTCCAGGGCGTCTCAAACTCCTGGCCTCAAACAATCCTCCTACCTCAGCCCCCCAAGGTGCTGAGATTACAGGCATGAGCCACCGCGCCTGGTTTGAAATTTCTTCAAATAAATGTTGATGACTCTTGCCTATTTTAACATTGACAGTCATTAGCATTTAAAATCTTTTTGGAGCTCTTCTGTCATAACAATCATCCACACATTTATTAATGTGCTGAAAACATACCTAAAAACCAGTAACTTTGTAAAAGTAATTAGACATGGTAAAACGAAAAAATGAGTCCGAATGACCCACATTTTTTGTTTCCAGACATTTGTACTGGGACATGTTCAAGAGGACACTAAGAAAACAAAATGATCTTTAACCCATGTGTACATGTAGGTTCCAAAAGTCTCAGGCAGGCCGGGCTAGGTCGCTCACACCTGTCATCCTAGCACTTTGGGAGGCCAAGGAGGGTGGATTACCTGAGACGAGGAGTTCAAGACCAACGTGGCCAACATGGTGAAACCCTGTCTCCACTAAAAATACAAAAAATGAGCCGGGCGTGGTGGCAGGCGCCTGTAATCCCAGCTACTCGGGAGGCTAAGGCAGGAGAATCTCTTGAACTTGGGAAGCAGAGGTTGCGGTGAGCAGAGATCGTGTCACTGCATTCCATCCTGGGCAACCAGAGCAAAACCCTGTCTCAAAATAAATAAATAAATAAATAAATCTCAGGCAAAGAAAATGGGGAAAATGTCAGTGTCTTGGACAAAAGAGCCTGCGCAGTGACAATACACCCCTAAGCTAGGATGATAATGCATTTTTGTTTTTGGTTATTTATTTATTTATTTATTATTATACTTTAAGTTTTAGGGTACATGTGCACAACGTGCAGGTTAGTTACATATGTATACATGTGCCTTGCTGGAGCGCTGCACCCACTAACTCGTCATCTAGCATTAGGTATATCTCCCAGTGCCATCCCTCCCCCCTCCCCCCACCCCACAACAGTCCCCAGAGTGTGATGTTCCCCTTCCTGTGTCCATGTGTTCTCATTGTTCAATTTCCACCTATGAGTGAGAATATGTGGTGTTTGGTTTTTTGTTCTTGAGATAGTTTACTGAGAATGATGATTTCCCATTTCATCCATGTCCCTACAAAGGACATGAACTCATCATTTTTTATGGCTGCATAGTATTCCATGGTGTATATGTGCCACATTTTCTTAATCCAGTCTATCATTGTTGGACATTTGGGTTGGTTCCAAGTCTTTGCTATTGTGAATAATGCCACAATAAACATACGTGTGCATGTGTCTTTATAGCAGCATGATTTATAGTCCTTTGGGTATATAACCAGTAATGGGATAGCTGTGTCAAATGGTATTTCTAGTTCTAGATCCCTGAGGAATCGCCACACTGACTTCCACAATGGTTGAACTAGTTTACAGTCCCACCAACAGTGTAAAAGTGTTCCTATTTCTCCACATCCTCTCCAGCACCTGATAATGCATTTTTGTATTGCAAAATGCAACACCCTCTTTAATACTGATCCATATGAAAACTGTTGAATTATGTGAATGTGGAGTGTTAATGTAAGATCTTTGGGAGCATAAAATACAGCAGAGAGGCCAGAAAGGGAACTAGGAGCTGAATCCAGATGCCAGTTAGTGAGTTTCTGGCAAGGTGGCAGTAGCTGCAAGAAGAAAATCCACTTCTCCCGCCCGCCATCTTTAAAATGCATCCTTCCGATACTTCATTGCACGTGCCACACTACTGGACTCTGGATCTAAGAATTCTCCCAAATGTCTTGTTCTTTCTATGAACATAAAAAGCCAAAATAGGTGAATGAGCCTGGACTTTTCACAGGAAAGCTAGAAATAGTGGCATTTGTCCAATCTATGTGTGACCACAGGGGCGCCGTAGACAAACGGAAAGGAGCGGTAACTTCCGGGTCATTGCCATGGCATTTGCCAGGTCAGTTCATCTTTAGCCAAGCAGCAGAGACGAGATGAACCTGTGGCTGCGGTCGCTTGGTTGACTCTGCAGATGATGATGCAGTGCCTCCTTTATGAAAGATTTCTGAGGACTTCCCCACTTCTTCCTACTTGCGGGGAAGATAATAAGGAGAAAAGGGGAAAGAGAAATTAACTAAAACTTCTAACTTGCCCAGAGATGACAAGCTAGGATTTCTGTTAGGTCCAAAGCTCAATATCTGACATTACAACTTCCCATCCTCCAAAAAAAACTCCACCATCTAATAATGGTTATTTTATTTGATCTTTTCACAAACATTTACAGGGGCTTCCTGTGGTGCCAGGCAGCCTTCTACGCGCTTAACTTATTTGACATCATTTAATCTTCACAATGAGAAGTGCTACCCTAGCTAAGAAGCTCTCTGTCCCAAATAAAGCTCATATCTTTGTAATAGCTCCATGGTCTTAGCATTCAGGCTGCCGCAAGGGGCAAACCCAGTTTCACGAGTCACAGCACTTAGGAATCTGTGGTTTCTGACCAAAAAGAGTCTCTTCCTAGTCCTCCAAATCTAGGTAATTTCACAAACCGGAGGTCGTTTTTATCATATACAGCCTTCAGATTTTTGGTCAAGTGCCAGCTTCTTGTAGTCACCTTATTTAAAACTGGAATCCTCCCACCCTGTCATTCCTGGCTGCTCTCCGTTGCTCTATTTTTTCTAAAGCATTTATCACTTTCTAATACCATAAAATTCACTTTTTGGGGTCTGTTGTCAGTTCCCTCACCCAACTAGAATGTTAGCTCTGTGAGGTCAAGGACTACTGTCAATGGATCCACTGATGGTTCTCCAGCACCTAAACAGTGCCTGGCACATAGTGGACAATAAATATGTGTTAAATGAGTGTTGTTAATAAATTAAACTTTTTTTGTTAAATATCCCTTGGATGTTTGTTGAAGGAAGAAATGAAAAGAGAGAGGAAGAGAAGGAGGGAGTGATAGAAAGAATGAAACAGAGAGTTAGAAACGAGAGAGGAGGAAGGGAGAGAAAAAGATAGATGGTGTAAAAGAGAGTGAGAAAGAAATAAAAAGTAAGGAAGGAGAGGGAAACCAGGAATGAGGGAGAGGAAGAGACTGAGAGAGAGCAAGAAAAAAGGGAGAAAAGGAAGGAAGGAAGGAGGAAAGGAGGGAAGGAAGGAGGGAGGGAGGGAAGAAAGGAGGGAGGAAGGATGGAAGGAAGGAAGGAAGAAAGGAAGGGTGGGTGGGTTCTGGTTTTGGTCTCAAAACCCAGAAACTTCAGCTGCATAATACAGGAACCTAATGCAATTTCTCTTTTCTTTCAGATCAAGGAACCAGAAAGCTTCTAGAGGCATGAGATGTCGGATTCCAATAAAGCACTCAGAAGGAGCTGATCTTACCGTTTTGGTTTGGGTAGTAGAGCGAGACATCTCAGTGCTTTCAGTTTCTACCCCTTTCCGCATCCCACTAAACCACTTTTTATATTCCATTCGAACCTGGAAATTTGAGTAGAGAGGTCCGTGTTACATCCAGAGCTTGGTTTGGGAGAAAGGATCCTAAAATGGGAGGCTAAAGATAAAGACACCAAGCCCTACTCTCTAGTTTTCCATATAATCTTGGCCATGCCCATGTTGATTCATTTTATTTAAACTCAAACTTCTCAGTTGTAAAAAAGATGTGTATTAAATATAAGACACTATAGGACTCAAGAGATGATGATGATGATGGTGATGAAGGTGACTGTTGATGATAGTGGTGGTGGTAATGAAAGTAATTAAGATGATGATGGTGATGATGAAGGTGATGGTAATGGTGATGATGGTGATGATGAAGGTGATAATGATGAAGATGATAAAGGTAATGAAATTGATGATGGTGATGGTAATGGTGATGATGGTGAGGGTGATGATGAAGATGATGACAATGAAGGTGATGATAGTGATGATGGTGAAGGTGATGATGATGAAGTTGATGATAATGGAACGGACGATGGTAAAAGTAGCGGTGATGATTAAAATGATCATGATGAGGGTGATGATGGTGATGTTGATGAAGGTGATGGTAGTGAAGGTGATGATGAAGGTCATGGTGATGGTGGTGATAGTGATGATGAAAGTAATGTGAAGGTGATGATGAAGGTGATGGTAATGGTGATGATGGTGATAGTGATGATGGTGATGGTGATGATGGTGATGGTGATGATGAAGATGATGAAGGTGATGATGGTGAAGGTGATGATTATAAAGGTGATGGTGATGACAGTGATGATGATAAAGGTGATAATGAAGGTTATGGTAATGGTGATGATGGTGATGGTGATGATAGTAAAGATGATGAAGGTGTGATAAAGGTAATGAAGGTGGTGATGGTGAAGGTGATTATTATAAAGATGATAATGGTGATAATGATAAAAGTGACTATGGTGATGATGGTTAGATGATAATGTGGGGGTGTTGGTGATTATATGATGGTGAAGGTCACCATTTATTGAACACTAGCTATATTCAAGACACTGTATATGCAATATATCATTTAATTCTTACATAAATGGAGTAAGAAAGACATTTCTCCTACCCACAATTAAAGATCCGAAGTTGAGACTCTTGCAGATAAATTGAGATGCCCAAGGTCACACAGCCAGGACTCGAAACCTTGTCATCTTACTCAGAGCCCTGACGCTAACCATTACAATCACCCATCCTCTGTGATTCCAAGAATTGCCTTCCTCTAACCTCCTTAACATGCTAAAAATGACATTTAAAGATTTAATGCCCGACATCATTTCACAAGGACAATTAAATTATATTTTACTTCTTCTGTGAGTGAGAAGTACCAATCATGAAGGCACTAAAAGATTGAAGAGAAATTAATGACGTGTTAAGATAGCCTTTTGCCACTAGCGTCTTAACTGCTGGTAGTTTTATTCAACAGCAAAGGGAAAATGCCAGGAAAATTTGTCCTAATTTTCTATGGAGAGTAAAATTGAAATAACACTCACTGAGATCTTAATAACAACACTAACTGAGATCTTAATGTGTGCTAAGGACTATGTTAGGAGTTTGCACTGATTCATTTAAGTCTTCAACCCTGTAATGAAGGCATCACCACATCTGCAGATGAGAAGACTACAGATGATGCTCAGAAAGGATAGGCGGTTTACCCAGAG